>NC_064616.1:837588790-838189699 GCF_023898315.1 Schistocerca nitens | reverse complement strand
GATCTCGACCAACGCGAGCAGCAATGTCGCGATACGATAAACCGCAATCATGATATGCTACAATCCGACCTTTATCAAAGTCGGAAACGTGATAGTACGCATTTCACCTCCTTACACGAGGCATCACGACAACGTTTCACCAGGCAACGCCGGTCAACTGCTGTTTGTGTATGAGAAATCGGTTGGGCCGGTCTCAGTGGCCAAGCGGTTCTAGACGCTACAGTCTGGAACCGCGCGACTGCTACGGTCGCAGGTTCGAATCCTGCCTCGGGCATGGACGTGTGTGATGTCCTTAGGTTAGTTAGCTTTAAGTAGTTCTAAGTTCTAGGGGACTGATGACCTCAGCAGTTAAGTCCCATAGTGCTCAGAGCCATTTTTAAATCGGTTGGAAACTTCCCTCATGTCAGCACGTTGTAGGTGTCGCCACCGGCGCCAACCTTGTGTGAACTCTGAAATGCTAATCATTTGAATATCACAGCATCCTCTTCCTGTCGGTTAAATTTCGTGTCTGTAGCACGTCATCTCCGTGGTGTAGCAATTTTAATGGCCAGTAGTGTATGTTAGCTGCTGGTCAGCAAAGATAAACCGTGGATCACCAGAAACTACAGTGGCCATTAAAAGTGAAACACAACGAACGATAACAAAGTTGTTCATATTATACATATATAAATGATTGCCAAGGCCTCATTAGTAGATTCAGAAGAAGGCCACTGTAAAAATAGCGAAAACGTTCGTTTTACCAGTACCATATACATTTTTATATTTTATTTTTATGTAATTAATTTATTTGTTTATTTTTTGTTCTGCGAATCTACATCACGCATCCTTTGGCAGCAGTGGGTATTCAGTACTCTGCTGTGAATGTCGTAGCCAATGCGGCCAGTACGCGTGATCGTAGAGAATTAATTAGTGAATTTTTAATAAATTTGTTGCGAGTTGCCACTGCTAATGGTGGTGAAAAATTGTGTACTACGACAAGTTCTGCACAAGCACTGGAGAGACATAATTTGCAGTATACACGATTTCTTCAAGCGCAGAGCACATGTACACATTTGTCGCAGCTGTCGCTTGAGCCAGCAATAATGCAGTCCCATTCGGTGTCTCGAACTGGGCAAACCGCCATCGTCCGTGGATCGGATTATAGTCATTTCCTTTCCCGATCCACTCGCGGATAGAGCGAGGGCGAAGCGACTGTTTATATGCCTCCATCTGAACCCTAATTTCTTGTATCTTATCTTCGTGGTCCCAACACGAAACGTGTGTGCAGTAGAATTGTTCTGCAGTCAGCTTCCAGTGCCGGTTCTCTAAATTTTCTCTGTAGTCTTTCTCGAAAACAACGTCGTTTTCCCTTCACGGATTTCCATTGGAGTTCACGAAGCATTTCCGTAGCACTTAGATGTTGTTCAAATGGCTCTGAGCACTATGGGACTCAACATCTGTGGTCATAAGTCCCCTAGAACTTAGAACTACTTAAACGTAACTAACCTAAGGACATCACACACATCCATGCCCGAGGCAGGATTCGAACCTGCGACCGTAGCAGTCGCGCGGTTCCTGACTGAGCGCCTAGAACCGCTAGACCACCGCGGCCGGCACTTAGATGTTGTTCTAACCTACTAGTAACAAATATAGCAGCCCCCTTCTGAACTGATTCGATGTATTCCTTTAATCCTACCTGGTACCGACCCCAACCACTTGAACAATACTCAAGAATAGTACACAGTTTAGCAGGAAGACTATAGTTTAGATCTGTAGTATACTTGCGGTTATCAGAGTGGGATATTTAGTACACGGAGAAGCTGTTTTTCACAACAGTAACGCCTCTAATCAGCCTGGACAACGATTCTAAACTTGGGTAAAATATATATACCGTACGTTATTACATGCTGCTTCAATCCTGTGACAGAATTCGTTAATTGTACGTCTTTCGAATGGTGGCGTGTACGTCTCTCGACAAACTTAGACGTCCTTCTCTCTGTTACAGCGTCGCTTGGACCTCATGCTTCAGTGAACTTTCTGTGTGGGCACTTGCCTAGTTCAAACAAGCTCATTTTCTGAGGCAACGTATGTGATGTGGCTGTACGTTTCTGCAAGACCAAGCGGGTAGTGTGTCTGTCATCTCGGGCGCTATTCGCGTTTTGGCTGTGAGATCATGTTCAAATGGGTCAAATGGCTCTGAGCACTATGGGACTTAACTGCTGAGGTCATCAGTCCCCTAGAACTTAGAACTACTTAGACCTAACTAACCTAAAGACCTCACACACATCTATGCCCGAGGCAGGATTCGATCCTGGGACCGTAACGGCAGCGCGGTTCCAGACTGTCACGCCTAGAACCTCTCGGCCACCCCGTTAGGCTGAGATCATGTATGGCGTTGCTTCCGACCCTTCTGAACCCTTCGATATCACATTTGCATGACAGCCGCGGGATCAAAAATGGTTCAAATGGCTCTGAGCACTATGGGACTCAACTGCTGTGGTCATAAGTCCCCTAGAACTTAGAACTACTTAAACCTAACTAACCTAAGGACGGCACACAACACCCAACCATCACGAGGCAGAGAAAATCCCTGACCCCACCGGGAATCGAACCCGGGAACCCGGGCGTGGGAAGCGAGAACGCTACCGCACGACCACGAGATGCGGGCGCCGCGGGATCCATTCTCGAATTCTGATAAGCGTTGATAAGCGTTTCTCCATCTGGCACGTGGCATAACACGATTTTCTCACAATTAAAATACATTCATTTGCAATTTCTGAATAAGAACCCTGCTATTTTATCTTATCTTGTGTTTAAAGAATGTACTGTCTGGCACAAAATTCCGTTAACAGTTGAAAATACAATAATTCAGAGAATTATGTAAGTAGAGAGGTGAAACTTGACACACTTACCTGAAATGAAAAAGGGTTTTGTGGAAACCAAAAACTAGCACCAAAACCGGCCAAGATATTGCGCTTTCTTCGAGGAAATATGGATTGCTGGGGTGTGAGGTACGCCAATATGTTACAGAATCGCATTATTCCTAGCCTGGCTGATTAACACCGGCTGGAACGTACGAGTTTTATGCATGACTGATCTCCGCCCAGTATTGCTATCCGTGTGAAAGAATTGTTGCGTACGTCGATTAGTGAGGATCACGCGCTGAGGCGCCACTGGTTCAAATGGGTCTAAGCACTATGGGACTTAACATCTGAGGTCATCAGTCCCCTAGACTTAGATCTACTTGAACCTAACTAACCTAAGGACACCACACCCATCCATGCCCGATGCAGGATTCGAACCTGCGACCGTAGCAGCAGCGCGGTTCCGGACTGAAGCGCCTAGAACCGCTCGGGCACAGCAACCGGCGAGGCACCACTGCCATCGTGCTTGGCCGCCCAAATCAGCAGACCTCAATTCGTGTGATTATAGGTTGTGTAGTTGTCTGAAGTCACTAGTCTACCGCGATCATCCGACCTCATTAGGGTCGCGAAAAGTCAACGGTCGACCGCTATTTGTCACCTACCGATTGATATGCGGCACAGTGCTGTTCACAACATTGTCTCTTGACTACAGGTATTATTGATAAATGACGAACGAAATGTTGAGCATTTGTTATAAAGAACATGGTCTCTGCTAAAAATCATTTGTTACGCTAATTATTGCTTTTGTATCAAATCGAGCGCAAACTGTTGGTCATTTTGTGCACGTCTTTTGGTTTCAGTAAATCCCCATGTCATTTCAAGCATGTGTGTCCATTTTTACCTTACTACCTGCATTATTCCGTGAAGTACTCCAATTCAAATGATAACGGACTTTTGGGTCACCATATAGTTTATGTTAGTGGCACTTACTTTGTTCTGTTGAACTAAATTACTAATCATTTGCGTATCAAAGCATGTAGTACAAATATTACCACGTTGTTGTTGTTTGTTGCATGTTACCTTCATGATCTTGCAGTTTTAAAGACCAGCAATGTATATCATTAAGTTTGATATTATTTTTCTGTCTTCTCATGACAACTTGATGTTTGCTGTATACTGCCTTCATGGTTCTGCAGTTTTAATAATCAAAAATTTACATTATTGTTTTCCAGATTATTTTCGTGTCCCTTGTTTACGGGCTCCGATAAAGCTGTTCCTAATATATTATTCTTTCATAAAATCTTGATTCGTCGATCACGCGTTAGTTAGACGGGGTTGGGAGATACAGACACTTGACCCTGGAGTCGTCCCAGAATATGATTAAGTTGTTTTCGGAACCAAGGAAAACGAAGTAATTAGTGCTGTGTGGAGAACTCGACATCACTAGAGTATAATTCGAAAGTCCGTATTACACCAAAAATCCATTCAGTAAGAATAAGATTTTTGAATATGTTGTGAAAAAAATAAAAGGTTGTTGGTGCGGACTTGTCAGCTGCAGCGACATCATCATGGTCATAGCCGGAGACGTAGCTGATAGCGGCATTCGATTAATACCATAATCGCTCCCGCTCTTTCCACTGTCAGCCGGACGAGTACCGTCTCCCATCAGAGGCAATTGGACGCCTCCACGAAGCTGTTCCTGATGTACTACGGCCGAGGGCCGAAAGAAAGCAGTTATTTAACAAATATGCTGTCGTCCTGACGTCTTCTTTCACTCTCCACGGGTGAAAATTCATGGGTCATCTAACACTGGTGTCAGATCATTGACGTCGCCTTCTTAGAGCAGCGTCAGATCCTACAGCCTGCTGTACAGTGAGTCCAGTAAGTTTGATTTATTTTGGTCATGGAGAAAAGGTTTGGCTGTGGTACACTTTGTAAAGTACGTTTTATTGCGAGTAGAAAACCAGCGGATTTGTCTATTTTATATGTAATGGAAGTCATGATTGATTAGTGTCTGTCAGATGTGCACAACGTACTTGAGTGCCACCCATCGTCATGCAGGGAGTCAGTTCTAGTAAAATGTTATACATGTGATTGTTGGGGGGCGTACGGCTAGGTAATGCTGAGAATAGAGATGGCTCATGATTAGACCTAAGAATTAAGTTAATGCATTTTGTTTTCTTGTCTTGTGAGTGTTAGTTCTCTAAATGAGTGTTGTCAAGGTCAAAGCTTCGACAGAACCAGAGACGCAAGGTGTGGCAGAGCCAGTAGCAGCACACATGTTGTTAGAAAGGGTAGCACAATTAACAATGGATAACGCAGAACTGTGTGGATTGGTAGAATCGCTATAGTCACAACAAGGGGTAGATTGATCAGACGCTAGTTTAATTCCTCTTTTTATGGTAAGGCAAACGAAGATGTGCGGGCCTTTGTGGGAGACCTTGTAAATCCGGCAGAGATGGAAGGTTGGTCTGATAAGGAATTACTGAATCCTGCAAAATTGGGACTGACAGCGGAAGCTAAAACTTATGTGGGGCATACAAAAGCTCTTAAGAGAATCACATCTTTCGAAGATTTTAAAGAAAAGTGCCGGACATTATAGGGAACAATTACGGGTAATAACTAAGAGAAATACGGAAACTGTGGAGCAGTTTACGGATAGGATAAGGAAAATTAATAGATGTACCTATGGATTAGAACAGGATTCTGCAGTCAATGAAATTATTTTGCAAGGAACTGAGCAGAGGGCGCTCGATACTTTTTTAAGAAGGTTGCATGCAGAAATGTCAATACGGACAGGCCATCCGACGGGTTTGCGCACAGCAGAGCAGTTATCTATAGAGTGTGAGGAGATCGATTTGTCGACTGGAATGAAGGGTAAACAGATGGTGTTTGCAGCTAGTATAAAATGTTTCAGGTACGGACGAACGTGGCAGGTATGGAGACAGAGTCGCCAACCTCAGGGTGATGTCATGAAGTAAGAGGAAGTAATAGTTTTAGAAGCAGAGGACTGGGGAAGAATATGGTGTTAAAGGCTATCGTGAACCCAAGGTCCACCTACGGTCATTCCTGGTAAAATTGGATGCTACTAAATCGCATCCAGAGGTGGAATGTGCGATAAGAGGAATAGTAGGAAAAAAGGGCAGCAGGATGATATTGGACACAGGGACGCATGTGTCGGTCGCCAGTAGTGATCTGGTGAAACGTAAACAATGGGATCCACCACGGTACAGATTGCGTGGAGTGAGGGATAAAGATGCCACACTATTAGGATCGGTGCACATATATTTTTGCCTGGATACAGTTCAAAAATGGTTCAAATGGCTGTGAGCACTATGGGACTCAACTGCTGAGGTCATTAGTCCCCTAGAACTTAGAACTAGTTAAACCTAACTAACCTAAGGACATCACAAACATCCATGCCCGAGGCCGGATTCGAACCTGCGACCGTAGCGGTCTTGCGGTTCCAGACTGCAGCGCCTTTAACCGCACGGCCACTTCGGCCGGCAATACAGTTCAATTTAAACAATGTGTAGTCGCTGTGCCACAGGTGAATGAGGGTTACATCATGATTCTAGGATTAGAATTATTATGTCAGCATTGCGCCAAAATCGATGATCGGCTACATAGGGTGGGACCTGGCGAAAATAACGTTTCAGTCAGGTGAAGCCACTGCCAGTGTAGCGACGCCGCGAGGAAACTCTGTCGCAAGAAACGAACCGATTAAAAGCGCTAACGGTCACACTAAGACTTGATTCGCGCGATAGGAATTTTGAATGCGGTAAAACCGTTAGAAGAGAATGAAGTATCAGATCAGCGGGTTGCTTAGTTAAAAGAGGCAATGTAGGCATACAAGAAGTAAATGGTGAAAACGAGTTACCTGTCTTTTATAGATAATTTTAGCGCAGAAGACACAGGATTAACAAAGGGGTTGTTAATCGCTAATATGGATATCCTGAAGTAAGGAGAATGGGACACGAAGGGTGTCAGCCACGGAAAATCGCTGGACGTCTTTGAAATTGCATTACGAGGAAAAGTGAAGCACCTAGAGGGAAGCAATAGGGAATAGATAGAAGAATTAATTATGGAATTCAAGGATTTATTTTTTTCCAGAAAGGTCATTACCAGCTACGCATATTACACTGCACCACATAATGGTTCAAAAGGCCCTAACCACTATGGGTCTTAACATCTGAGTTCATTAGTCCCCTGGACTTAGAACTACTTAAACCTAACTAACCTAAGAACATCACACATATCCATGCTCGAGACAGGATTCGAACCTGCGACCGTAGCAGCAGCGCGGTTCCGGACTGAAGCGCCTAGAGCCTCTCGGCCACAAGGATCGGCACAGCACCACATTCCAGCGGGATAGGAAGAGTACCTAGGTCATATAATAAGTAAAGACAGGGTTAAGAAAAAGCGAAGATTGAAACTTCCTGGCAGATTAAAACTGTGTGCCCGACCGAGACTCGAACTCGGGACCTTTGCCTTTCGCGGGCAAGTGCTCTACTATCTGAGCTACCGAAGCACGATCAAGCCCGGTACTCACAGCTTTACTTCTGCCAGTATCTCGTCTCCTACCTTCCAAACTTTACAGAAGCTCTCATTCTGGAAACATCCCCCAGACTGTGGCTAAGCCATGTCTCCGCTATATCCTTTCTTTCAGGAGTGCTAGTTCTGCAAGGTTCGCAGGAGAGCTTCTGTAAAGTTTGGAAGATAGGAGACGAGATACTGGCAGAAGTAAAGCTGTGAGTACCTGGCGTGAGTCGTGATTCGGTAGCTCAGATGGTAGAGCACTTGTCCGCGAAAGGCAAAGGTCCCGAGTTCGAGTCTCGGTCGGGCACACAGTTTTAATCTGCCAGGAAGTTTCATATCAGCGCACACTCCGCTGGAGAGTGAAAATCTCATTCTGAAAGCGAAGATTAATTAGAGCTGTAAGTGAATTTGCTGTACCATAATTTGTAAAGGAGTTGCAATTGTTCTTAGGAGTCGCGAACTGTTACCTCAGGCTCGTAAATGGATTTGCAGATATTGTCAGACCGTTGACACAATTGTTAAAGAAAGGTAATAAATTTGTATGGTCAGAAGAGTGCCAAAATACCTTTGAGGAGCTAAAAGAAGTCCGATATTGGTATTTCCGGATTTCAGCAGAGGATTTGTTTTATCATGTGATGCATCAAACCATGTACTTAGCTGTGTGTTGTCACAAGAGGTAGGAGGCATAGAACGTCCGGTAGCTAACGCATCAAGACAACTGAATTCTGTGGTAAGAAACTGTTCGACAAAGTAGAAAGAGATGTTCAGTCTTATGTATAGAATCGCATATTCGAAATGTTATCTGTACAGTAAAAAGTTTAGAGTAATAATAGATCTTATGGCATGAAAATGGTTGTTGGGATTAAAGGATACTTCTAGTAGTTTGACGCGATGGTCAGTAATACTAAATGAATTTGATTTCGAAGTCCCGCATACACCTGGGAAGAAACACGGAAATGTGGATGGCTTAAGTAGGAAAGCAACAGTATTACATACTGGAGGTAATGACCATAAAGAACGGCAAACTGCACAGACAGCGGATGAGGAATGTAAGCGGTATTTTGAGCAGTCACAGATTTCTGTGCAGGATGAATTGCTATGCAGAGAACCAAGTTGGGACAGGAGGTAGTGATACTACCGAAGTTAAGGAATAGAGTGCTACCAGAAACTCGTGATCACATATTAGCGGGTCACCGTGGCTGCAGATCTACCAACAGAAGACTAGCAGCAAGGTACTGGTGGAGGAATAGGCAGACGAACATAAACCAATATGTGCGAAACTGCATTCAATGCACACAGAGGTTGGACTTGTGCCAAACAAGAGTACTATTGCAGGGGTTATCTGAAGTATTAGCACCATTCGAATTTCTAGGGATTGATGTTTTAGGCCAATTCAATGAAACAACTGCAGGGGATAAGTGAATACTCACAATAATAGATAATTTTTCAAGATATGTAGAAATGTTCACTTTTCGGTAAGCGGGAACACGCAGTGATCACCAGTCATTGCTGGGTGATACAGGTGTTATTCAAAACATGGAAATGCTTCACGAGGTAAGAAGATTTGAAGAAGTATTGGATAAATTCAATCAGAGACGGGAAAGGACGGGATACTCAAAGGAAGAGTCTGCGTATGTAAGACAGTACGAGAAACTAAGGAGTGAGGGTTATTCCACATACATAAAGGAAGAGGGGTTCGATCGGCGCTGGAGGCCGGCTTATGAAAACAATATTTGCCACTGCTGATGAGAAAGACATTTGAAGGGTGACCGACACTGTAGAAGAGGTTAAGCAGTGGCGAAAATGTAACTAAGCCGTGACTGATTGGCACACTACGTAGATTACAAGTTTAGAGAAGGACGTATTGAATAACACACTACTATTCCGACAACTGACTGGAGAAGTAATGCGGTATCCTAGAGTTGTAGGAGAGTCAATTAATCAGAGTATTAGGGAACTACAAACCTAAGTAGAAGTCTTAGATAGGGAAGTAGTAATGAGAAAATGGTTGCAGTCAGTAGAGGGTAGTGTTTGGGAAACACGAGGGAAACTAACAGAACTACAGGAGGTTATGCAGCAAACTGTTAGAGGTTAGCTACAGGTAAACTTGCTGTCGCCAGAGCAGTATTTAGGGGGTCTAAGGAAAGTGCAGAAGGAATTACCACCGGAGTTGGGGTTGGTTTTGGAACCCGAGCACAAATGCTTACCTTTTTATTTCAGGGTAGCCACAGTATCGGTGAGAACTGAGGGCGCGAAAGTTTACATTGCTGATTCTATACCAGTATCAGGGAAATAAGCATGTTACGGGTGCTACAAAGTTTATACGTATCCCGTCAAGTGTGGGATACTGAAGAACTTTGAAGGAGTAAAAAAGCAGAAACTTTTACTAATTGCAAAAAAAGCAAGGGAAGAATTGTAGAAATGGAGGAAGCAATGTTGCAGAAGATGCTACTGAGGGGAAATCTTTGCAACTATGGTAATAAGAGTGTGGCAGGATTCCTGCGTAGTGAAATTGCATGGGACTAAAGGAGGTAAGAGATTGCAATAAAGAAGTGATGAAATCGGAATTGTACTTTCAGCAGGTCGAGGGGCATCGGTTGTACTCTTAATTTTGACAAGATGGTAGTAGTGGATTGTTGTTTGGAGCAGGGAAACCTTACGTCAACAAAGAGGGTAGCATTAAACGGGAGTGGTTTGTTATTAAATGGAACAGCGTGATGGTTAATGGGGCCTATTTTCCATCTGATCGCTGGTTTCAGGAATATCTCAGCTGATGTTTCACTGCCTCGTCTGTATTGACCAGAGGAGCCCATGGATGTGCTACCTGTCGCAATTCTAACCAGCTTAAATCAAACTCTCGGGCTGTAATTAATGCAGTCTGTAAATACGCTTCTGGAACAGCAGGAGGAATGAGTCTCACTGGAAACCTTATTTCAGTACGTAAATTTATATCGGTAAAATCAATACTCGAAAAAGACAACAGTGATTATTGTTATTCCAACCACTGCAGCGGCACTTGTTCTGTTGAGAGTAGTCTTTGCTTTGGTACATAGAACATATAGCACAAAACCGATCTTGGACCCAGCTGTTGTTCAGATTCAAGTGTATTTGATACGACGAGCATAAAAGCAGCAGAAGGAAACTGAACACATAAGGGGGTAGCATTAAGGATAATTGATTCGGTTTAGCTTGTAAGTTTGGAACACAATAATGAAATAAATTCCATGGTGCTTGAGTTAAGGAAAAGGGCAAGAGTCTTTACAGAAATGTGTAAGATTGAATAGTAGGGTTAAGGAAATCAATTGTTAGAATAATTCTTAAAAGGTGAAACAGGGCCAGAAAGGCCGTTCGCTAGGAATTCTCGTGTAAAGGACAATCTAGTTTGGATGACTTGATGGACCGAATGTTGATAACAACGAGCACAACGGCATATCGACCATATTCAGTAAAAAAAGTACACCAGAGCGCAAATGAGCTGCAACAGAGCCAGCCGCAAGCAGGAAAAAGTGTTAACCCCTGTCTCGTGGTCGAACAGCAGACTCTGTACTGCATTCCAGGATGTCGCTGCAGACGTCACAGACTCGCGATGGAGGCTGTGTTACTGAGACAAGAATATTTTAGCACACGAATGGCTCGGTACTTATACGTTCCAGACTATGTTCCTTTAGGGCTTAAGCCACATACTCTAAGCACTTCTGTGGTGACAAGTAAGGCTCAAATGGCTCTGAGCACTATGGGACTTAACTTCTGAGGTCATCACTCCCGTCGAACTTAGAACTACTTAAACACGGCTAAGAAAAACACGGCCAACAGGCATTGCAAAGCTGAGCCAGCTAGGCACGGTATAGGAACAGTTGACGTTGCAATATGCTAGCAGAAGCATGGAAGCTTTTCCTTACTTGTCAGCCGGCCAAGGTGGCCGAGCGGCTCTAGGCGCTACAGTCTGGAACCGCGCGACCGCTACGGTCGCAGGTTCGAATGCTGCCTCGGGCATGGATGTGTGTGATGTCCATAGGTTAGTTAGGTTTAAGTAGTTCTAAGTTCGACGGGACTGATGACCTCAGAAGTTAAGTCCCATAGTGCTCAGAGCCATTTGAGCCTTACTTGTCACAACAGAAGTGCTTAGAGTATGTGGCTTAAGCCCTAAAGGAACATAATCTGGAACGTATAAGTACCGAGCCATTCGTGTACTAAAATATTCTTGTCTCAGTAACACAGCCTCCATCGCGAGTCTGTGACGTATGCAGCGACATCCTGGAATGCAATACAGAGTCTGCTGTTCGACCACGAGACAGGGCAACCTGCCCTTAGTATGAAAGCAGCCACTGCTGGAGCAAGGAGCCGCCCGCTTGCTGGAGAGAGATCACGGCCGCCCCTATGAAAATGTCAGCTGCGCTGCCACGCCATCATCATAGTCAAAGCCAGTGTGGCACTCGTGTGGTGCCACACTCTGTCCCACTCTTTGTGCTGTCAGCAATGGTGGACGTCTGTTGCTCCACATGAGGGACAACTGGACTCCACCAAGCTGTTGTGGATCTCTGCAGTCGAAGGCCAGAATAAAGAAGTTAATTAAACAAATCTACTGTCATCCTGACGTCTCATTTTACACTCCATGAGTGAAAATCCGTGGGTGATCTAACAAAACCGTTCAATTTTTCTGAAATTGTAATCATTTGTTTTGTTTTTCTGTAATGTACATCAAATCTACCAATTTCCATCCCATTCAGAAAATTCCTTCGTAGCACATCTTTTTTTCTCTCTTAGAGTGTATTTCGTTTCATTTCTAGTTAAATGCAACAGTCTCACTAATGCAGCCATAATGACTCGCTTTGATCATTTAGCTTGAAAGCATGGGTGTGTGGTCTGAATACTTACCAGAAGGCAAAGAATTCCCCATACGAACTCTCTCAAGTAACGATACCAACCCTTAGAATTTCGCTTCTCGTGTATTTTTCGTGCCACAGAAAGGTCTCCCGGAACCAGCTTTAACGAATCACAGGCTTTTCCTCCTCGTTTGAGTCGTCTGCTCAAACAGCAAGTAGCTCTAGCGACTTTTTGCCCATCCGTCTGAACAAGGAAAAGAGGCAGACTTTGTGTTTTGGGTGGTGGAGGGGGAGGGGGGACTCGTGTTCCAGCTCTTGGTCGGTAAGCATGTGTTTTCCTAGTGGACACATAATTAGACTGATATGCAGCGTGACTGAGTTCGGAAATCAGTAAAGCTGAAAGCATCAGCCCCTTTTTGTTCCCCTATAAATTCTTTGCGAGCTTTTCTTCTTAATGGGACGTTCCTTAAGTAATGCAACATATTTCTTCTCCGTCAATTACGGTTGAAAAAAGCGGAATTTGTTGTGGGACATCATGAAATTGAAGAAACGACTTCAGTGCGTTCGTCGCCACAAAAATGCAGACAAACTACTCCTTCTATATTACAACACAAAGCCTCACACAAGTCTGCCCACCTTCCAACTTCCATCTGCTTGGCCCAATGAAGGATACACTCCACAGGGTGATGCAAAGGTTATTGATACAGCAAGACGTCTCTAACGTCGGCCAGTAGAGCGGCACAATGCAGGCATACACGCCCTCTCAGTAAGGTGGTGTAAGGCCGACACATTGAACAGAGATTATGTTGAATAATAGAGTACTCTAGACAGAAGCGTATGGAATAATACTCTGTATTGGAATCCTTAGTATAATAACCTTCTTTCAGATAACAATGTCTTGCATTACTTATTGAATACCCCTCGTACATATCATGTATCGTCAACAAACTCGTTTTCATCATATCAAAAAGTGTTTTCATCGTATCAAACAGTACAAACAGATTCAATGAACTATATCCAAATATGCGAATGTGAAAAACCATGTATGGAACTGTGAAATTTAGATGCTAAAGAAAGACACATGTGAGCATCACTGCACCTAAAATGCCCAAGTATTGGTCACGAATTTATCAGAGAAGTGTTTTCTAGTGATTTTATGCCTTTAAAAAAAAGGATGGGGCCTCTCCACGCCCACACCAACGTGGTGACCAAACCAAAAGTTCTACTGTCACCTCCGTAAACATGTTAGTTTTTGAATCAGGCGTCACAGGATGCGGGCTGTGATGTTATCCATGCGTCTGGGTAAGATTACTCATTAACATGGTCCATCAGGAGATAGAAGTGGTCGAAAACGATTAAAGGGTAGCGGTTGTAAGGGCAGAGGAAAAAAAGTGCCAAGGCCAGCGTCAAGGGAAAAAAACCTCTGCGACAGTAGGACGGGTAGTAATGGCAGTAGCGGCTTGCTAGCTGCGACAGAGCATGCAAGGTGAGGGGTGGTTAGCGTGAGGTCGTGCAACGTTACCTATGTACTGCGTGGTCGTTAGCTGGGTCAGTCCGATGCTGCGGCTGGGCTCGCTTGTAGTCTCCTGGGCCGGCCGCAGTGGCTTCCTCCCTGTAACATAAAAGTTCCGCGCGGCAACGCATGCGCTGCTGTTAGGCCCTCTGCTGCGCCTTGTCGTCGGTGACTTGGTGCAGCTTCATCAGGCTGGTGCAGAACGGCGGCGATCGCCTCCCGTTCAGCGTCCTCCTCTACTGCACGGCGCAGGACTTCTGCAGTGCTGCTTCGAGCAGCTCCGCTTGTTCAGAGAGCTGCGCCGCTTCAGCGTCGGAGAAATGCAGGCCGTTCGCTCTCGCTGTCGCGATGAAGGTCGCTCCCGCAGTCGTCGGCGTCGCCACCGGTTCCGCTGGGGCGGCGGTTGTCTTCTTTGCGCCTCTCACCTGCGGTGCTGCTGGAACAAAAGCTGGGATAGGCGCGCGAACGTCCTTCTGCGAGGTCGCAGGAGTGTTCGCAGGTGCGACTGCGCTGAGGCCTTGGGCGAAAACTGCTCGCAGTTGCCTCAAGGCCTCTTCCTTCTCTGCAGCCACGGCGGCTGCGAAGGCAGCCCTCTCCGCCGCCATGACGGTTTTGAGGGCTGCTGTGGCCTCCTCCACGGCGGTGCCGAGTTCGAGGTCACATCTCTTCACGGGAGGGCGAGCTGCGTCCTGGCTGCCCGTTTCCGAGCGGCCGTCCCCGCCCCTGGCGGGTGGATCTGCTGCTGCGCCGTCCCTCAGCTGCGCCGGGCTGTTCTGCGCCCTCCGCGCACAACCGCGCCAACTGGCGACGTGCGGGCCGCCACACCGGACACAAGTCGGCAGAGCGTTGCTGCCGCGGTCGCAGGCGCGGCTGTCGTGCTCACCTGAGCACTTGACGCACCGCGCCGCGTTGCGGCAATACTTCGCAACATGGCCCTCGCCCTGGCACCTGAAGCACTGGGGCTGAGGATCCATGGCGGTCGGGAGAGCCTCCGTCGTAACCGGGAAGCCCAGCAACTTCCGCAAGTCGAAGATGTCGCTCCCGCCGTCGACCGTTTGCACGGTCACGGCATAGAGCGGCGCCCTCTTCCTGTTGGTTCGGTTGTGCAGCCTTGCGGCTGCATTACCAAACCCGGCTCGCAGCAGCCCTTCCCGGACCGCTGCCTCATCACAGCACCAAGGCAACCCCCTGAGGAGTGCCTTAGTCGTCTTCATCCTTCCTACGGAAGGTGCCTTCTCACGCGCCAGCGGCGCGTCGACGATGTGGTCGGCCACTGCAACCTTGATCGCCCTGTGGTCGGCCACGTTTGCGGCTCGAACGCAGATCAGCGAGTCTGTATCGACAGACTCGTAGACCACCTCGTTCCGAGCGCAGTTCGTCATGGTGTCGAACAGCGCTGTCCACCCGCCTTTGCACTTGACGTACAAAGGGGGGACAGGCCGCGACTCGTCTTCTCTGGAGTTCCTTGCACGGTCGGCAGACTCAGTAAGTTGCACAACCGAAGGACCCTTCGTAGCGGCAGGTTTCCTCTGCGCACCCTTCTTCCCCATGCTGCGAGTCGCAGAACACGACAATTTGCACGCGTTGTCAAAACAACGCACGACAATTTGCTCTCCGCGGCGCCCACAGCACAGAAAACCTCTTCACGAGCTCTCAACGGCCGAGTAAGCGAAGCGCGCAACGGCAGCGATGCGCTCACCTCGCCAGCTCAGGCCGCTCTGCGCGCCTGATTGTATGCCAGAAATTGTTTCTTTAATGGGTGCATCAGTTGATATTTTGTGGATACATAAAGTTCGATGCTTACGCTAGTTCTGACGACAATGTGGTTGTTGAGTGACGAAACACAGGCGCACAAAAGTAAGAGAGTCAAAGAGCATTCTGTAGTTAAATGATTTCTACACTCTGCTGCAGCGAAATCTCATTTGGGATCTGAACATTGCAGAAGGACCACATCGACCTGTGAGGTAGCAGCAAGTGACGAGATTTAGACAAGCACCAACCCCAACATCTAGTGGCAATGCTTCAAACTACACTGCAGCTGTGCTACCTATCAACCAAACTGTTAAACACAAGTAACGATAACTCCACTGAGTGGTCGACCAGCAGACCTCTGCACAAAACAACAGCGTCGTTCGCCAAGCTACCAGACAACAACATCTGTGCACTAAGCTCATTGCGGGCAGCCTAAACATGTGTGCCTGCTAAATCTTCAGTTGCAACTGTAGCATCATTTGACAGATTCTCTCTCTTGCTCACCTCCATTTTCTCTACTGTTTCACTGTTTATTGTAACTAAAACAATTCTATTGACCGAGTGGTGACTGCCAGTCCATTCAACTGCATAAGTTGAACACTTTAAGCACACTTTGCCACACATTTCGGAGCTATAACATTAGCTAATTAAGAGACATACATGTTAGGTATCTGAGGCTTAATCAGTACATGTGATTCTTTGTGCCTGTCTATGACACTTTACAATACACGCACCTATTCTTGATTTCTGTCAGTAGCCTGATCACAATAGCAGTGATTAAGCAACAGGAAAAGGTTTGTTTATTACATAGGAACGTATGAGAAGGAGGTGTTGCCGAGGTCAAAGTGTAGTCAGGAAGTTGTAAGGCGGATTCCATTATAGGAAGAACAGACGCCATCAAGGGAGAGTTCTACTGTTCCACTAATAGCCACGATATTTCATAATCATTGAAATACGATAATTCATCACTCTGTCATGTAAAAATCGTATTGTAACACCGGAAATGCAGACATAATATCTTCTGCACCACCCAAAATTTTTCACCGTTTAATATCTCTTGATAAGTTGCACTGCACTTGTAATTCCGAATCAGTAGGCTTATTACAGAAATGACATTCAGTATAATGGATGCAATAGTATACTTACTTTTGAATGTGTATAAATAATTGTAATTATAGTGTAAATCTTGTATACTGCTAGGGAATAGCAAAGGGAACTTTATTTAATATATCGATAGCAACGACGAAATGGCAGTAGCTCTGCCGTTGTTTATCTCTGCTTATGGAGTCCCAGTCGCCCTGCGAGCAGAGAGGAAGCAGAGCAGCTTGAGTTATGAAAGAGTGAGGAAGTGTATGCAAGGAGCTCTCCCAGACGCGATGTGCAGCTATGATCGCACCAGTGCAGGCGCAACCACACTCCTGGAAATTGAAATAAGAACACCGTGAATTCATTGTCCCAGGAACGGGAAACTTTATTGACACATTCCTGGGGTCAGATACATCACATGATCACACCGACAGAACCACAGGCACATAGACACAGGCAACAGAGCATGCACAATGTCGGCACTAGTACAGTGTATATCCACCTTTCGCAGCAATGCAGGCTGCTATTCTCCCATGGAGACGATCGTAGAGATGCTGGATGTAGTCCTGTGGAACGGCTTGCCATGCCATTTCCACCTGGCGCCTCAGTTGGACCAGTGTTCGTGCTGGACGTGCAGACCGCGTGAGACGACGCTTCATCCAGTCCCAAACATGCTCAATGGGGGACAGATCCGGAGATCTTGCTGGCCAGGGTAGTTGACTTACACCTTCTAGAGCACGTTGGGTGGCACGGGAGACATGCGGACGTGCATTGTCCTGTTGGAACAGCAAGTTCCCTTGCCGGTCTAGGAATGGTAGAACGATGGGTTCGATGACGGTTTGGATGTACCGTGCACTATTCAGTGTCCCCTCGACGATCACCAGTGGTGTACGGCCAGTGTAGGAGATCGCTCCCCACACCATGATGCCGGGTGTTGGCCCTGTGTGCCTCGGTCGTATGCAGTCCTGATTGTGGCGCTCACCTGCACGGCGCCCAACACGCATACGACCATCATTGGCACCAAGGCAGAAGCGACTCTCATCGCTGAAGACGACACGTCTCCATTCGCCCCTCCATTCACGCCTGTCGCGACACCACTGGAGGCGGGCTGCACGATGTTAAGGCGTGAGCGGAAGACGGCCTAACGGTGTGCGGGACCGTAGCCCAGCTTCATGGAGACGGTTGCGAATGGTCCTCGCCGATACCCCAGGAGCAACAGTGTCCCTAATTTGCTGGGAAGTGGCGGTGCGGTCCCCTACGGCACTGCGTAGGATCCTACGGTCTTGGCGTGCATCCGTGCGTCGCTGCGGTCCGGTCCCAGGTCGACGGGCACGTGCACCTTCCGCCGACCACTGGCGACAACATCGATGTACTGTGGAGACCTCACGCCCCACGTGTTGAGCAATTCGGCGGTACGTCCACCCGGCCTCCCGCATGCCCACTATAAGCCCTCGCTCAAAGTCCGTCAACTGCACATACGGTTGACGTCCACGCTGTCGCGGCATGCTACCAGTGTTAAAGACTGGGATGGAGCTCCGTATGCCACGGCAAACTGGCTGACACTGACGGCGGCGGTGCACAAATGCTGCGCAGCTAGCGCCATTCGACGGCCAACACCGCGGTTCCTGGTGTGTCCGCTGTGCCGTGCGTGTGATCATTGCTTGTACAGCCCTCTCGCAGTGTCCGGAGCAAGTATGGTGGGTCTGACACACCGGTGTCAATGTGTTCTTTTTTCCATTTCCAGGAGTGTAATTCGTTAACCCGCGAGTATTCAGAGCACTGTAAGAGTGAACAGCCGGAGGAAGCTTCAGTTCTAACTATTGCCTGTCCCATAATTAACCGTGGCTCTGGAGACATCTCGTCGTTCTCAACCAGCAGCTGCAGCAACAGCGGCGGCACAGCACTGCCGTCGGCTACATTCTTCGTTGTCCGCACAGCTACAACATCGTAAGACTGTTACGTAATACTGTACAGGCATGATCCAGTGGTATTTCTTTCACAAAGTTTAACTTTCTTCATTGATATACTGTAAAGGTTAAAACTTGTAGCACACCTGTGTTGTCATTGCCCTCAGACATTATTACCAAACAGGGTAACTTTCCTTCCCATGCAATCACGAAGTGTCGTAAAAATATGAAAATTGATTAACTCTAGTGCCAGTTTTGTTTGTTTTCTAACGACTAGTTTCAGTGTAAATTTTGATTCCCCAGTAACTGTTTATTCTTCTATTGCACAACAGAGATTTAACTATTTTCCCATTTTGCATATGAACTTCACTCACTTAATGTAACGTAATATTTCACTGGTAAAACTAATATCTAAAGGTACAGCACAAATTAAGACTGCGCAGTTTAATTTGTTCAGTATTTAGCTTTGCGAGTGACCTCTGCGTGCTTAGTACATACCTTATTGTTACGTTAAAAGTAAATCAGTTACTCATTTGATTAAAGTAAATTCAATTCAATCTTCAATAATTGAAAGTAAATTGCTTGCCTTTTTTCCAAATTTTGCATAACGTTATACTGAGTTTACTGAAAGTCATTTTTTACTAAACGAAGTTTTAGTTACAATCATTTATTTAACCAGAAACTTCTTTTAAATTTACTTTCAAAACTCAGTATTTCAGATTAAGTAACTACAGACTCACTGCTTTCTGTTTCATTTATTTTATCGTGAACTGTTGTGTTTTGGAAAAGGGTGACAAACTTGTATTACCACGGCAGTGATTGTTTGATTAATGTCCTTTGCGATTACCTTTCTTAAGCCTAAGCGCGTAAGTCTGGAACCGCGTGACCGCTACGGTCGCAGCTTCGAATGGATGTGTGTGATGTCCTTAGGTTAGTTAGGTTTAAGTAGTTCTAAGTTATAGGGGACTGATGACCGGAGATGTTAAGTCCCATAGTGCTCAGAGCCATTTGAACCATTTTTTTTTTCTTAGGACTCTGGATATTCATTGCCATGGTGGGCTGGCGACCAATTAATTATCCCTTTTTTGCTGATCAGTACTTCTTGTATAATCAGTATTTTTGTATTAAAATATTACATGATACTCTTTTTCCCTCTGTGTGGTTTGCGAGCGACTGTCCTAAATTCCACCCATTTCAAAATTATAATCAGTATTTAGGACAGATTCTTCTCTCAGAAGAGCTTGTTGTACAGTTTCCTCCCGCTAACAGGTATTATTTTCCTTCGGTAACGGTAGTTTTACTCACTGTAAAATGTCATTAAGCATACGCGATGACGGTCAGTTATAGCGCAGTCCAGTAGGCTGATCAGAAAGAGGGTGGTTAAGGTTTATGTACATGATATTAGTTACATATATTATCATTCATGTTCAAAGCTTTTCACATAAAAACCTATTGGATCAAGCCACAGTAATTGCTTTTTTCACACATAAGTTTAGCTGTCATGTTTTTCAATTTGGCTAACAGAGAAACTGTGTCACCAAATGTGTTCTTCATTTGGTTTCCTAAAACCAAGAGACAGAGCGATACAATAACTGGACGTGGGACGGTAGTAAGGATCTAACACAAGCAAGTGGCTGAGCAGTCCCTGCACTATCATATCCGCTTCGGGAAGAACTGTTACTAATTGCATCTGGCGGGCCACTTAAGTCTGCACACGCAACGGCCTGACTGACGAACATAAATGCTAATTAAGGCAGAAACGATCCAACATATCTCACTTTTTCTTAACAATTATTTCTCATCACAAATTACTCTATAATACTCTTATAAGATTTTCAGACTGTTTCTGGTCTCCCTGTACATATTCAGAGTAAATATACTAACAAGGGAACGTCCCCATCGCACCCCCCTCAGATTTAGTTATAAGTTGGCACAGTGGATAGGACTTGAAAAACTGAACACAGATCAATTGAGAAAACAGGAAGAAGTTGTGTGGAACTATGAAAAAAATAAGCAAAATATACAAACTGAGTAATCCACGCGCAAGATAGGCACCATCAAGGGCAGTGTGAGCTCAGGAGCGCCGTGGTCCCGTGGTTGGCGTGAGCAGCTGCGGTGCGAGAGATCCTTGGTTCAAGTCTTCCCTCGAGTGAAAAGTTTACTTTCTTTATTTTCGCAAATTTACTATCTGTCCGTTCGTTCACTGACGTCTCTGTTCACTGTAGTAAGTTTAGTGTCTGTGTTTTGCGACCGCACCGCCAAACCGTGCGATTAGTAGACGAAAGGACGTGCCTCTCCAATGGCAATCGAAAACATTTGATCGCAAGTTCATAGGTCAACCGATTCCTCCACAGGAAAACACGTCTGATATATTCTGTATGACACTGGTTCAAATGGCTCTGAGCACTATGGGGCTTAACTTCTAAGGTCATCAGTCCCCTAGAATTTAGAACTACTTAAACCTAACTAACCTAAGGACATCACACACATCCATGCCCGAGGCAGGATTCGAACCTGCGGTCGCGCAGTTCCAGTCCGTAGCGCCTTTAACCGCTTGGCCACCACGGCCGGCACGACACTGGTGACGGCATGTGCGTCACACGACAGCAATATGTTGTCGA
This sequence comes from Schistocerca nitens, assembly GCF_023898315.1. Classification (NCBI taxonomy): domain Eukaryota; kingdom Metazoa; phylum Arthropoda; class Insecta; order Orthoptera; family Acrididae; genus Schistocerca; species Schistocerca nitens. Next base: position 838,168,615 of record NC_064616.1, on the reverse strand, counting down.
CCCATCTAACTTGTACACTTGGCGAATGGGTAAAAAGATTCTTCTACCTTGACCGATTTAGGTTTTCGTGTGGATGTGGTAATCACTCCCAAAGAAGTGTTTAGGTGTAGCGTCCCCATACTACGGCGCAGTTACCTCGCATCGGACGTACGGACGGACAGATAGTAATTGTCTGAAATTAAAAAATTAAACTTTTTTACTCGAGGGAAAACTTGAACCAAGGACCTCTCGTTCCGCAGCTGCTCACGCTAACCACGGGGCCACGGCGCTCCTGAGCTTACACTCTCCTTGATGTTGCCTATCTTGCGTATGGACTACTCAGTTTTTACATTTTGCTTATTTTTTTTTTCATAGTCTCACACAACTTCTTCCTGTTTTCTCGATTAATCTGTGTTCAGCTTTTCAAGGCCTATCCACTGTGCCAACTTATAACTAAATCTGAGGGGGGTGCGATGGGGAGGTTCCCTTGTAAGATACACTATGTGATCAAAAGTATCCGGATTGCCCCAAAACATACGATTTTCATATTAGGTGATTGTGCTATCACCTACTGCCAGGTACTCCACATCAGCAACCTCAGTAGACGTTAGTCATCGTGAGAGAGCAGAATGGGGCGCTCCGCGGAACTCACGGACATCGAACGTGGTCAGGTGATTGGGTGTCACTTGTGTCATGTACGCAAGATTTCCACACTCATAAACGTCCCTAGGTCCACTGTGATAGTGAAGTGGAAACGTGAAGGGATAAGTACAGCATAAAAGCGTACACGCCGACGTCGTCTGTTGACTGACAGATGGTTCAAATGGCTCTGAGCACTATGGGACTTACACTGCTGGCCGCCGTAAATGCAACACCCTGAAGGAAGCATCCGAATCAAGTGAAATTTACACCATGGGTTTGCAGCGATGAGATATGCAACTGATTAGAATTTCAGCGCAGACGCACATCACGCGCGCCTGTGGCGCCACCTCATAGCGCCATTTAAGGCTTGGCGATTTCGACGAGTGTACGTTCGGCACGTGTGTTTACCTTGTGGTTGTTTCACAAGACGATCAGTTATGCCTCGTAGACAACAGCGAATATCGTTTGATCAAGTATCCGAGTTCGAAAGAGGAAGGATAGTGGCTTACCGAGATTGTGGATTATCATACAGAGAAATCGCTAGTCGTGTTGGACGAAACCAAACAACTGTAATGCGGATAAGTGACCGTTGGATGCAGGAGGGTACGACGGACCGACGTGGTCGATCGCATTCACCTCGGTGCACCACTGCACGTGCTGATAGGCAAATTGTGCTCATGGCAGTGACGGATCGCTCAGTGACATCCCGAATCATAGCACAGCACATTGCGTCTGTAACGCATCATCCAGTGTCTGCGCGTACTATTCGACGCCGTTTACAGCAGAGTGGTCTGTCCGCAAGACGTCCATTGCTTCGTCTACCATTGACGCAGAACCACAGACGTCTCCGTCGCCAATGGTGTGATGACAGACGGATGTGGACGGCAGAATGGAATGACGTTGTCTTTACTGACGAGGCACGCTTCTGTCTGCAGCACCACGATGGTCGGATTCGAGTGTGGAGACACCGTGGAGAGAAGATGCTGGACAGCTGCATTTGCACCGCCACACTGGTCTTGCACCGGGTATTATGGTATGAGGCGGTATTGGATATTACTCTCGCACGCCTCTAGTACGCATTGCCGGTACTTTAAATAGCCGGCGCTACATATCCGAGGTGCTGGAGCCAGTTGTCCTTCCTTACCTTTAGGGCTCGGCCACGGCCATATTTCAACAAGATAATGCGCGACCACACGTGGCACGCATTGTCCAAAGGTTCTTCGTCAATAACCAGATTGAATTGCTTCCCTGGCCGGCTCGCTCTCCGGATCTTTCGCCGATAGAAAACGTGTGGTCCATGATTGCTCAACGAGTGACCCAGATTACATCCCCAGCTGCCACACCAGATGATCTTTGGCAACGTGTGGAAGCTGCTTGGGCTGCTGTACCCCAGGAACACATTCAACGTCTCTTTGACTCAATGCCGAGACGTGTGGCAGCGGTGATCTCCAACAATGGCGGCTACTCTGGCTACTGATTCTGGCAGGAACCACATGTCACAGACGTCTGTAAACGTAATCATTTGATACTTGGTCAACATGTTATCTACAAAATAAATTTTGTTGTGCTACCTCTTATCTTTCTTGGTGTTGCATTTACAGTGGCCAGCAGTGTAACTTCTAAGGTCATCAGTCCCCTAGAACTTAGAAGTACTTAAACCTAACCAACCTAAGGACATCACACACATCCATGCGCGAGGCAGGATTCGAACCTGCGACCGTAGCAGTCGCGCGGTTCCAGACTGTAGCGCCTAGAACCGCTCGGCCACCACGGCCGGCTGACGGACAGAGACAGGAGACAGTTGAAGAGGGTGGTAATGTGTAATAGGCAGACATCTGTCCAGGCCATCACACAGGAATTCCAAACTGCATCAGGATCCACTGCAGGTACTATGCCAGTTAGGTGAGAGGCGAGAAAATTTGGATTTCATGGTCGAGCGGTTGCTCATAAGCCACACATCACGCAGGTGTAAGGAGCGTAAACATTGGACGTTTGCACGGTGGGAAAACGTTGTGTTGAGTGACGAATCATGGTACACTATGTGATAATTCGATGGCGGGGTGAGGGTATGGCGAAAGTCCTGTGAAGGTCGTCTGCCAGGGTGTGTAGTGCCAATAGTAAAATTCGGAGGCTGTGGTGTTATGGTGTGGTCGTATTTTTCATGGAGAGGCTTGCACCCCTTGTTGTTTTGCGTGGCACTATCACAGCACAGGCCTACACTGATGTTTTAAGCACCTTCTTGCTTCCCACTGTTGAAGAGAAATTCGGGGATGGCTACTGCATCTTTCAACACGATCCAGCACTGTGGCCTGGCCACTGTGGCGGAGTGGTTACACGACAATAACACCCCTGTAATGGACTGGCCTGCATAGAGTCCTGACCTGAATCCTATAGAACATCTTTTGGATGTTTTGGAACGCCAGCTTCATGCCAGGCCTCACCGATCGACATCGTTAACCTTTCCTCAGTGCAGCAGTCCGTGAAGAAATGAATTCCAGCATTACCAATGGAGGGCGCCACCAACTTGTAATCATTTTCAGCCAGGTGTCCGGATACTTTCAATCACATACTGTACGAATGACGTTTTTAAGGATAAATTGTCTTCCCTTAATATAGTCACGGTCAGTTTTTCGAGTACAGTGGGTTTCTCATGGAATGAGTATAAGGTATTTTATAACTATGAATATTTTATGATTTTCATGTATATGTGTTAGCCAAATTGAAAAACGTTATAGTTGAATATAATTTATGATAAAAGCAATTACTGCAGCTTGAACCAGCAGGTTTTTATGTGAAAAGTTTTGAAAATAGATGACAAATTGTAGTTAATGCCATGTACATGAACGATTTTTACATGACTAAATGATGAGTAAATCGATGTATTTAAATGATTAAGAATTATTGTGGCTACCTGGGTCAGGTAGTTCAAGCCAAAGACAACTAGCCAAATTTATCGAAGAAAATGGTGGTTCCCAGAGTGTAATTGAATGACTGTGTAGGACAACATCAGTCAGTAATCACAATATGCTTCTATTAATAATTTTCTTATAAGGTAACGTGAAATCGTTAGTTTATGAAATGCAGTAGGAACTAAAAGAAAACTGGTATGTAGGATGCTTGCTGTCAGCCACATTATACATCAAACTAGAGGCAGACTGTTTCCCACTATTTTAACGCGTGCATTGAGACACTGAGGTGGTTCTGAACAGTTACTGCGCTCTCATGTTCTTTCTTTAAGATGTCAGTTGTTTTTATCAACAGGGAGTAACTATTCATTTCTGATCTTCAGTTAATTACCTAAGCTACCATTTGCAACAAACTGTTTATATGTATGTAATTTTTAATTAATTTTAGAAATAATTTTTGTAAATTAATTTAAGTACTATAATAATCAGGGAAATTTTTATGCTCTCCCTCTACTTATATTAAGACTCTGTACCATCTATATATTTTTGAAGTTAAGCGTCTGGGGCTCTCTGGGTAGTGTATTTTGTACAGCAAGATCTAAGTTCGGTGTTGTTTAGTCACATGGATGGAGCATCACTTTTAATTTAAGATAACTAATGCAATTATTCGCATTTGATGACGGTGGAGTATGAAATTAATTAGTCCTTAAGTGCGCTTCAGATGAGGTACACAATTTATCTTTCGGTCTGGGCACTGAGAAGATAAATTGTTTACTACAAATGTAATTAGTAACCGTTGGCTGTTAATGTTGGGAGGGATGTGGCCGACCTATATGAGCCTCAGCGGAAACCGCTGAGGGGGCAGACTTCCCGGACAGTGACACACCGTTACAACATTGTTTGTGTTTATTGTCGCTTGATATGTAATTTCTATGCCATGTATGAGAGGACCAGTGCTCGCGTGCACACCACAAATATTAATGATATATTAAGCAGAGACGGTGGGGACACAAATTTTTGTGTGTTGTTACACGAGTTGTTTTTGTGAGTTTTGGAGGCAAATCCTCATGTCTAAAATTACAGCGCGTAATCTGAGGAAAGACCGGAGTTATGATTGCAAGCAAACAAGTAGGGAGTGGAGTATAAACTTTCTAGCCATCTATGCTCGTTATTCCGGAAACCTAATATTATACTGTTTTCTTACCACGGATCGATACTAGGGAAGAACACCTACATCTAAATAATTATTCCACAAGCTACTGTACAGTGCACGGTGGAGCGACAGTTTTACTAAAATAAAAATCAAATATAAAGGTCTAGACTGTGGCAATTAGATCGTCGAGTTGAATAGGTTGTAACGGAATTCGTGTAACTGCCGTACGTATGGATAATTATGTGCCTTATATAAGTTCATTATTTTTATGTAATGCAAGAAATTGCTTTGCAGAAATGTTAATTAGGTTCTAGCAAGGAAATAAGACAGAAATGTGTGTGTGTGTGTGTGTGTGTGTGTGTGTGTGTGTATGTGTGTGTGTGTGTGTGTGTGTGTGTGTGCGTGTGCGCACGCGTGTGAGTGAATGAGTGAGTGAGTGAGAGAGAGAGAGAGAAATGATCTTAAAAGAAGTACGAGGCGGTGTGTTATCTGTAAGGGAACTGATTTCCGAGCAGAAGACTCGCGTATCAGTTACTCGGAAACTGTTATGAGAACATGACTTGGCAATTAAAATTGTGTACTGCTAAAAAGACGCTCAAACACAAGATCTTAACTGTGTCACGTGTCTGTGTACATGCCACAAACTAAAATCGTGAATGTGGTTGTGTTACTTTTTCAACTTTCAGAAATTTACTGTCTAGATGGCTTTTGTGTACAACAGATGAACTAAAATTACGGTGCTAAATAGTGTTACGGGACAATGCATCCCTGGCAAATGGGCTTTATAATCAAGACAGCAGCACAGTGAGTAAAGTGTTAATCAGGGAAGACAACATCGTTTGTCTCGCTGTCTTCTACTGAAAGATTTCCCCGAACAGCGGAAAACAAACATGACGTAGAAGTGCTAAACTGGGTGCTGTTAAAGATCCAAAGGTCAAAAACGGAAAAAAGAAGTTCGAGCTAATGAACATATTCTGTCGCTGTAAAAGTGATTGCAAGAATTTGTTGTGTGAATATACTTTATTTGCTAACAAACATTAATGGTGTACATCTGCTATAGAAAATTGAGCAATTACCTGTAACAAATTTGTTCACCCTATTTTGAGGAATATGTTTTTACTGTCCATCTGCAATTACATATTTAGTTGCACACATATTCATAGTAAAATACAGAGAATATACTGTTCTAAATTCCCTTCTTTCATTTCATAGATGAAATTTAATCTAAGTAATAAACAAATCTCGATAATTACTACGTAAATTTTTCATGGAGTAATGGACTCATGACCCACCAACAAAAAGATACAATTTTTCAATGCGTCTGTAAACCGTATTATTATCTAAACTGCTAAAATCAATATATTGCGCCACCTTCATGACCTGTGTACTTTGTGTTTCTTTCACTGCAAGCCTCTTCCTCGATACTTTTTAACCACAGTAAACGGCTGCGTACTGTCCTCTGCAATGGAGGCAAATGTAAACATGCATTCAGAATGTAGTTCAGCAGAGCCTCCTGTATCTTCAGTCGTTAGTGTGACAAAGTCGCTTGTGTACCCTGTTTGGTCTGACAGTATGCCTCAAGCGGTCATTTGAAGCTCCTACTGTGCGCGGATTCCCAATAAACGGCAAGAAAGTGGTCGCCACAGTAGTTTTCTTCCACGGTAAATTTCCTGCTACAATGACGTCATTCTATCATTCAACCGCTATCGTGAGACTCCAGACATCCAAGATCTGTCTCATAGTCGTCACCAACTATCGACATCATCAACTGATGACCGATATCCAGAAACTACGGTAGGTAAACAAAGGGGAATTACAGCGATAGTAATAGAACTGCTCATTTATTTTCTGTAGGCAACTGGGACGGCTGTATATACGCAGGCAGTACGCAACCGCCTCCGCAAGATCAATTTGACCTCTACTCGTTCGTTACAAATTCCTGTAAAAAGTCTGTGTCGTAGACGGATATCGAACGTCTCTTATATTTATCGAGGACAATTTAACATCTTTGCAGTATCGGAATACGATGCTGCAAATTACTATCTAGACCTGCATTCAATATTTCAGCTATATATTGCCTGTGAGTAGGATAATGCATGGCCACACCGGCCCCATCTAGTGAACACCTTCCTCCAGAATAGGAAAGAAACGAATTACATTGCCTGTGCTGTATCCTGACATTTATTATGCGTTGAACTAGTTTAAACTAGCAGTGCCGGCCGATGTGGCCGAGCGGTTCTAGGCGCTTCAGTCTGGAACCGCACGACTTCTACGATCGCAGGTTAGAATCCTGCCTCGGGCAAGGATGTGTGTGATGTCTTAGGTTAGTAGGGTTTAAGTAGTTCTAAGTTCTAGGGCACTGATGACCTCAGATGTTAAGTCCCATACTGCTCAGAGCCATTTGAACCATTTTGAAACTAGCAGTGCGTCGTCTTAGGAACCCTCTTCTCACACAGGATGACGTCACGATGACAGTGGTGGGAGAGTGATATGGACGACGTTTTGACCACCTTTTGGCCAGGATGCCACAGAAATACAAGTACTTTAATGTAGACAAAGTAAAGCATCCAGAAGGGGAGGCGGAAACGAAATGAAATTTCACAGTTTGAATGGGTGTTTGATGTTATTTCAAGGATTACAATACCGAGAAAATTTTAATAAAGAATTTGGCAGTATAAGCCCACTAATTAGAACGACGTTTGACCCGCTGTTGGCCTATATGTACGCGCTGATTCGGCTGGAAAGAGTGTCACAAAGCCGTTGTACACTCACCTGGGGCAAGCTGGCCAACTGGTGCTCCATATCCTGGGTACTGGCGCTGCAACGAACTTGACCTCCGAGGTGGTTCCACACATGTTCTAGCGCAGACAAATCGTGGGACCTAGCTGCCCGAGGCAGTACCACAACATCCAACAGACAGTTCATGGAGATACGTGCCATATACACTCCTGGAAATTGAAATAAGAACACCGTGAATTCATTGTCCCAGGAAGGGGAAACTTTATTGACACATTCCTGGGGTCAGATACATCACATGATCACACTGACAGAACCACAGGCACATAGACACAGGCAACAGAGCATGCACAATGTCGGCACTAGTACAGTGTATATCCACCTTTCGCAGCAATGCAGGCTGCTATTCTCCCATGGAGACGATCGTAGAGATGCTGGATGTAGTCCTGTGGAACGGCTTGCCATGCCATTTCCACCTCAGTTGGACCAGCGTTCATGCCGGACGTGCAGACCGCGTGAGACGACGCTTCATCCAGTCCCAAACATGCTCAATGGGGGACAGATCCGGAGATCTTGCTGGCCAGGGTAGTTGACTTACACCTTCTAGAGCACGCTGGGTGGCACGGGATACATGCGGACGTGCATTGTCCTGTTGGAACAGCAAGTTCCCTTGCCGGTCTAGGAATGGTAGAACGATGGGTTCGATGACGGTTTGGATGTACCGTGCACTATTCAGTGTCCCCTCGACGATCACCAGTGGTGTACGGCCAGTGTAGGAGATCGTTCCCCACACCATGATGCCGGGTGTTGGCCCTGTGTGCCTCGGTCGTATGCAGTCCTGATTGTGGCGCTCACCTGCACGGCGCCAAACACGCATACGACCATCATTGGCACCAAGGCAGAAGCGACTCTCATCGCTGAAGACGACACGTCTCCATTCGTCCCTCCATTCACGCCTGTCGCGACACCACTGGAGGCGGGCTGCACGATGTTGGGCGTGAGCGGAAGACGGCCTAACGGTGTGCGGGACCGTAGCCCAGCTTCATGGAGACGGTTGCGAATGGTCCTCGCCGATACCCCAGGAGCAACAGTGTCCCTAATTTGCTGGGAAGTGGCGGTGCGGTCCCCTACGGCACTGCGTAGGATCCTACGGTCTTGGCGTGCATCCGTGCGTCGCTGCGGTCCGGTCCCAGGTCGACGGGCACGTGCACCTTCCGCCGACCACTGGCGACGACATCGATGTACTGTGGAGACCTCACGCCCCACGTGTTGAGCAATTCGGCGGTACGTCCACCCGGCCTCCCGCATGCCCACTATACGCCCTCGCTCAAAGTCCGTCAACTGCACATACGGTTCACGTCCACGCTGTCGCGGCATGCTACCAGTGTTAAAGACTGCGATGGAGCTCCGTATGCCACGGCAAACTGGCTGACACTGACGGCGGCGGTGCACAAATGCTGCGCAGCTAGCGCCATTCGACGGCCAACACCGCGGTTCCTGGTGTGTCCGCTGTGCCGTGCGTGTGATCATTGCTTGTACAGCCCTCTCGCAGTGTCCGGAGCAAGTATGGTGGGTCTGACACACCGGTGTCAATGTGTTCTTTTTTCCATTTCCAGGAGTGTATGAACGAGCAATGACCTGTTGAAAATTTGCACCATGATATTATCGTATGTGAGGTAGCACATGGCGACGATTGATATCTGTGACGTACCGTTGTTCCCTCAATGACTACCGTCTGTGACGTGACGTTATACCCGATGCCCCCCCACATCATGATGTAAGACTCAAAACCATTGTGCCTCTCCAAAAAACTGAAAAAATTGGACCTCTCCTCAGATCGTAGCCATACACTCCTACAGTGGTCATCTGGGATAGAGCAGAACGGGAGTTTATCGCTTAACACAATGTGATGCCATTCCTTGGAAGTCCATGCTTCCCAGTTGTGGTATGACTACAACTGCAGCTGTTTATGCAGAGGTGTTGCATGAGACAGAAATGTCCTAGCCCAGCTTCTCCTAGACTCTGACCAGTGGTGCTTGATGACACAGAATATTGTAGGGAGTCCATTACCTGTTCTCAGACGTCAGCCACAGATGTGAAGAGTTAATATGTACTTGATACACAGTGGAATCGTCCCTTGTGATGGTAAGACACTGTCGACTGGAGCCTTAACGACGATTATGCTTGCACGATTCGACCATCTAACCAAAGGTAGACCCACAGTGAAGCCCCATTCAGTTTCTGTCTGCTGCGGATGAGGCTGTCACCCCTGAGTATGTGGACCCTCCAGAATAAGATTTTCACTCTGCAGCGGAGTGTGCGCTGATATGAAACTTCCTGGTGGATTAAAACTGTGTGCCGGACCGAGACTCGAACTCGGGACCTTTGTCTTTCGCGGGCAAGTGCTCTACCAACTGAGCTACCCAAGCACGACTCACGCCCCGCCCCACAGCTTTACTTCCGCCAGTACATCGTCTCCTACCTCCCAAACGTTACAGAAGCTCTCCTGCGAACCTTGCAGAACTAGCACTCCTGAAAGAAAGCATATTGCGGAGACATGGCGTAGCCACAGCCTGGGGGATGTTTCCAGAATGAGATTTTCACTCTGCAGCGGAGTGTGCGCTGATATGAAACTTCCTGGCGGATTAAAACTGTGTGCCGGACCGAGACTCGAACTCGGTTCAAAAATGGTTCAAATGGCTCTGAACACTATGGGTCTTAACATCTGAGGTCATTAGTCCCCTAGACTTAGAACTACTTAAACCTAACTAACCTAAGGACATCACACACATCCATGCCCGAGGCAGGATTCGAACCTGCGACCGCAGCTCCGGACTGAAGCGCCTAGAACCGCTCGGCCACAGCGGCCGGCCCACACGAAATCTGGACCTTTGCCTTTCGCGGGCAAGTGCTCTACCGACTGAGCTACCCAAGCACGTCTCACGCCCCGTCCCCACAGCTTTACTTCCGCCAGTACCACCTCTCCTACCTTCCAAACTTTACAGAAGCTCTCCTGCGAACCTTGCAGAACTAGCACTCCTAAAAGAAAGGATATCCACATCAGATACGCATCTGTCTTCGACTCACGCTCTACCCCACACCCTGCTGAAGCAGCAGAGATCTGTCTGTCTGTATGCAATCAGACTACGACATACATAGGCAGATGCCGCCAGTCTTACATTCAAATTTTATAAGATAGCACTTAAACATCAGGAGTGACACATTATTAGTAATATTCCAGGATTCTGACATACTTTTCCTACATGCACATCACTACAAACACACTATGGTCGCAAACTGCAATAATACGAAACTTCAACTACACATACGGATTTGAACGACCACCGCCAATGTCACAGGTCTCCGATAGAGACTGCTGTTGGACCTTCCCTCACTTATTAAACTTATATTTTATTTCTCCGGAATGCCTTTACTCCCCGAAGCGAGTCTCCTGGTCTCGTGACCATATCGGTTGCATCCTAAACTAATGAAAAACCGTGGCCTGGTCAGACGAGGGCCATTTCCGGTGGTAAGAGCTGATGGTAGGGTTCGAGTGTGATGCAGCCTCTATGAGTCCATTGGTTTGAAGAACATTTTGGACAGTTCGAGAAAATGATTTGGCCACTCAGATCTCTCGACACGAATAATCGAAAATTTATGGGATATAATGAAGAGATCAGCTTGTGCACAAAATGCTGCACCGGCAACACTTTAAAAAATTGTGGACGGTTATAGAGGGCCGGCCGTTGTGGTCAAGCGGTTCTAGGAGCGTCAGTTTGGAACCGCGCGACCGCTACGGTCGCAGGTTCGAATCCTGCCTCGGGCATGGATGTGTGATATCCTTAGGTTAGTTAGGTTTAAGTAGTTCTAAGTTCTAGGGGACTGATGACCTCAGATGTTAAGTCCCATAGTGCTCAGAGTCATTTGAACCATTTTTTGGTTATAGAGGCAGTATGGTTCAATATTTCTGCAAAGGATTTCCAACGACTTTTTGAGTACATGCCACGTCAAGCTGCTGCACTACGTCGGGAAGAAGGAGGTCCCACACGATAATAGGATGCATCCCACGACTTTTGTCACCTCACTGTATAAATACATATTTCACAAGGCACCTCACAGTGCATGGTGGGACGTACATTGTAACAGTATTACAGATTTCCCTTGCATTCTACATCCGTGCTGAACGATTAAAAATTGATTATCTATCTGCTTCTGTGCGTACGCTAATCTGTTTCATGATCACTACGTGAGATATAGTTTCTTCATGGTGAAAATACAAGCGGAAGTGGGAATAATACTTTTCCAGGAACGTCATCAAATAAATATTGCTGCTGCACCTTCAGTTATACTGTACTAAGTAAAGCAACCGCGTAATGTGGGATTTCGACTGGAATATAAAATATCTCACTCCTCACATGGACACTGCGCATGCGCCAACTCGTCTACCTTTCGTTTCCTGATGATGCGCTGTGTGATCTACATCAAGGCAGTAGCCTAAGGGAGGGGGGGGGGGGGCGTCCCTGGGGCACGGTCCCCTCCTATCACCTGAACGAAATTACACACTACCTCGTGTGTACAGTGTACAGTAGTGAAATGCTATTTACACCTACGCATTTTTTGCGGCTGTTTGTCTGTTCCACAATTCAGCCTAATAGTTGTTCAGACATACGCATATGCAGTACTTTGACATCTTTTCCATTTCTGTGGTAAATGGGCTTCCGTGGAAGAGCGACAAAGTAGTTCTTGCGAAACCCCATTTTTTAGTTAATTACAGGAACGAGGGAGAATGAGAGATATTTCTACTCGTACCATTTTATATCTTGCATCTATTAATCCATCATAGGATGGGTCTCAGGCTGACGAGCAAACAGTCGTAAGAAAGAGCGGTCTAGAAGCTGTCTTGAAACACTTTCGTGCACGAAGAACTGCATTCCCTTCGCATTTCCGCAAATAAATCAGAGTCTTAAACACTTTCGCTTTGTGCATCCCTCTTTATTTCACCCAAGATGCATAGTCCTAGATATTTTACGGTAGTTAGCGTTAGTGTTTCCAGCGACGGTGTAATTTTACAATAGAGGACTTCTAGGACTATTTGTGAGGTATAGTTACATTCATTTACGTTCAGGTCAACTGCAAGTCCATCAACAATAACCGACCCTTCACAATTCTTCCCGCAATTCGATAACGCCTCATATCCAAATAAACAACCAACAAGCCACTGTACAGTGCATGGTGGAGAGTGCATCATAGCAGTACTTGTGCACTGATCGAGTAAAGAGTTATTGTCTCCATATCTCCGAACATGCTCTAATCTCCTCTGTGTTTCACCAGAATTCGTCGACTTTCCCTTGAGCTTTGTCTGTTACATATCCGAATGGAGTCTATAACAAACTAATATTTTCAAGTGACTTTTCATATTACGGAATCTTGCGATACCACTTTATTTTCAGATATAGGTGAACCTGTTTCCCTGTACAAGTACGTCAAATGTAATTTCAGTAAGGAGATTGAAAAGTGTTCTCTGTCAGTCTCTTATTTAAACAGAGAATTCGATGAAACTGGGTCAGCGTTGTCTGACATAATAGTCACTACAGAATTTTGTAAAAACTAATACTGGAGATATGTCTGATAATGTAGCTGGTGTTCAGCTAGAGGTCATGGATTTAACTTCCAGAGGCACTGATACCTTTGGTGAAAAAGTAGAAGAAATGTTATACTCAAAATTAAGAAAGATTATTGTCATGAATAACAATGGGGTAAATGTTAACGAAGAAGGTCGGTATGTAAAAATACTTACTTTCTGCAAATTATCTACTAAGAGAAAAGTACACAGTATAAGTAAGCATGGGAAGAAAAATCTAAATGTCGTTCATGAAGGCCACTATTTGAAAGTAGATAATTTACACAAGATCGTCAGCAAGAGAGAGGTACGTCCTGTCGAGAATAACAGAAAGAAAGCTGCGAATATTTTGAAGGTTTCGTGTCTAGTGATTGCTTTGCCAAAGAAACCAAGGAAGGTAACGACTGGAAAGGTGTAAAGTGGAAATCAATGTATAATTGGAAAGAAAACAGTAATAAGGAACCAGTGTTCCTACAAATGAAAACAAAAGGTACGTTAGTGGTACTTGCAGAAAATGAGTAGGTGGGAAACGAAGGGGCTCACGTTCTTGTCGAGATAAATAAAATAATGATTGTGTAGGGAGAATACAATAAAATTTGCAAATACTGATGGTCTCTGTCAGGGAATTGATTAGCGATACCATGTGGCGATGATCAGTGAATGTTTTCAGTATGCGCGGTGGTCTAGCGGTTCTAGGCGCTCAGTCCGGAACCGCGCGACTGCTACGGACGCAGGTTCGAATCCTGCCTCGGGCATGGATGTGTGTGATGTCCTTAGGTTAGTTAGGTCTAAGTAGTTCTAAGATCTAGGGGACTGCTGACCACAGATGTTAAGTCCCATAGTGCTCAGAGCCATTTGTTTTCAGTATGAGTCCAGTAAAGATAAAGAAGGAGTATCTTCAGTGTTACAAAACTAGCAAACTAGCAAATTGTTAAAGGAGAACTAAACTAAAGGAAATTAATATGATTAACAAAATAGTAAAAGGAACTGTAAAGCATCAGATATTAAAGTCCCTGAGCGTATTCTCAAGCAGTACAATCGTGATGAAGAATGACGATATAGGTAAAAATGTTATTGATAGAATAAAAGCAATTTACGAAGCTGCGAAAGGAGGATTATAGAACTTGTTTTCAAGGAAACAAAACGTATTTTATAAATGTACAAGATTAAGAAAATGACGAGAAATCAGTCAACATGAAGGATGAAAGAAAGATGTATGAAGTTTTGAAGAGCAGCGTATTATGAGCCATGTGTATAGACGAAATCCAGTAGAAATGGCACATGCTGAATCCAAAGTACTAAGAGGTATACACAGTCTACTTGATATTAAAAGATACTTTGGTAGTTAAGGGGAAGCCTGCCGGCTCTGACAAGTTCAAATACTAGCTACCGACGAGAAATCTCTCTAGTAAACAAACATCTGAAGTGTACTTGAAAGACCCAGATACATCGTAGAATTTACTGTACATAGTGCCACAGTAAAAATGTAAGAGTATGAAGAGACACAATAGTTTTAAATATTTTGAGAGAACATGAGTCCAGTTTCAAGTTTGTATTCAATAAGTAGCAGGAGATGAATGAATTCCGCGAGGGCCGAAGTCCATCGTCCTGTGCCGCTGGCGAGGCATTTACACGGCCCAGACAACTGGTGCAATACTAATGGCCTCTGAAGGGTGTGGCTGGCAGCTGACGCGGCCGGAGTGCGCGAATGAATGAACGCAGGCATAACGTAATCAAGGACGAATCTTAATGTATCTGTAAGTAAACAAACCAACAAACCAAATGGAGGTATTGACCTCAAGGAATGTGAATAAATAATGAACTTCATACGTAGTATTTTTTTATGTAGCGGATTATTATTTATGGTTAAGTGATCAGTTAGAAGAAATAATATAATAGACTCGTTAGTTCATGGACTTAGAATTTGAAAAATATTTGAGGAAGATAGTGAAAGCATTAGTGTGTCATATGATGATTTAGTTGTTTGTTGTGAAATAATTAATTAAAGAAGTGCATTTGAAAAAAATATTTATTAGTTAATATAATTATCACTTGTAGAGTCTTATGAATTTGCCTCCTGGTTAGAAAAAAGTAATGCGATTCTTAAAATATTAGTTGTATGGAAATTTAAACTATTATCCTTAGTTTGTTTCTAAAATATGTGTTTTTATTGCATGTACTCAAACTAAGTGTAATGATGGATAGTTACGCGGGAAAATTCGAGGCACACATAAACAGTTGATGTACACTAAGGGCCGAACCAGATCAGCAATCAGCAACATGAGACGCGGTTGGTATACACACAAATGATGGCTATAATCAAGGGAACACAGTAGGACCGCTCGCTTAGGGCCAGCAATTTCGGCCGACAAATAAGTGTTTCAAGCGAAATAATGGTGTCAGTGTCATGCGTTATCAAAGAACGACCTTGAGTCGTAAGTGCTTCTTAAAATAGTGTAATGGTGAGCAGAAATGCTCCATTGTATTTTTAAGAGAAATACATTTCTCGTGTGTATTGTGTATAGTGCGTTTGTGTATTCTGTCTAAATTGAGTATGTATAGTGCCAATTGTAAAAGGTGTCTCATGGATTTCTTTGTGCTGGCCAAGTACTCAGTGGAAAATATGACCGAAATGTTTTTATTATTCTAAAAGTACGTAAAGTCAAACAATTGTTCTGAGCCGGCCGCTGTGGCCGAGCGGTTCTAGGCGCTTCAGCCCGGATCCGCGCTGCTGATACGGTCGCAGGTTCGAATCCTGCCTCGGGCATGGATGTGTGTGATGTCCTTAGGATGGTTACGTTTAAGTAGTTCTAAGTCTAGGGGACTGATGACCTCAGATGTTAAGTCCCATAGTGCTCAGAGCCATTTGAACCATATTTTGAATTGTTCTGAGCAAATATTATGTGGATAATCAATATTCTGGAACTTTGTTCGAAGTGTTTTCACAATTACGATTTTATTTAAAATAAATCACAATTCTGAAAACAAATTACCAAAGGGAATGTGTAAGGTTCCCCTTGTGTTCAAACCACATATTATTTCCTTATTTTCCAGTTTTACAATTTTACATCACACCTGCAGATATCATGTAGGTTTCAACGAGTAAAGCACTACTGCAGAACGCACACAGTGGGCAGAAAGATTTCAGTTCCTATGCTGGCCGAAGGAGCCAATGGACCAAATGGAGCTGCCAGTGGACAGTGATGTGGGCCGCTGTGGCTGTACATGAGAACGCCCGTTACGTCAGCAGCAAGGTAGGTAGGGAAAGTACATTTCTTCTGGCAAGAAGCAAGTAACCTTGAATGAGATTTCACTCTGCAGCGGAGTGTGTGCTGATATGAAACTTCCTGGCAGATTAAAACTGTGTGCCGGGCCGAGACTCGAACTCAGGACCTTTACCTTTCGCGGGCAAGTGCTTTACCATCGCACGAGCGCTTCTGTAAAGTCTGGAAGGTAGGAGACGAGGTACTGGCAGAAGTAAGGCTGTGAGGACGGGGCGAGATTCGTGCTTGGGTAGCTCAGATGGTAGAGCACTTGCCCGCGAAAGGCAAAGGTCCCGAGTTCGAGTCTCGGTCCGGCACACAGTTTTAATATGCCAGGAAGTTTCAGCAAGTAACCTTAATTAAGAAAAATTGTACACCCTTTTAAAGGTTTCCAGCCGGCCGCGGTGGTCTAGCGGTTCTAGGCGCGCAGTCCGGAACCGCGCGACTGCTACTGACGCACGTTAAAAATCCTGCCTCGGACATGGATGTGTGTGATGTCCTTAGGTTAGTTAGGTTTAAGTAGTTCTAAGTTCTAGGGGACTGATGACCACAGATGTTCAGTCCCATAGTGCTCAGAGCCAATTGAACCAAAGGTTTCCAATTCAGAGAATATTCAATTTTGCAACAATCCATGTAGATTACATGAAATTCTTACATTTAAGGATCAATAGCACAAGCGGGTCTGATGTTCGACCCATGCTGAAAGACCCAAAGTAGAGCGTGGTGTAGCCTCCACGGGCGGCAATGCTGGCGAAGCTTGTGGTATGCAGTCGATCGCACAGATGCCCAATACTGCCCGTGCTCGACCTGTTTAAGTAGCTCTGTAGAACTAGTCACTTTTCATCCCATCATACCCGATATGTGCTTCACTAGAGACAAGTCTGGAGATCGTGTTGACCAGGAAAGTTGCTGCACGTCTTGCAGAGCACGTTTAGTTCCATGGGCAGTGAGTGCGCGAGCATTATCCTGTCGGAACAAATCACCTTCCTGTTACAAGAAGGGCGAAAGAACGGTTGTGAAAACATTCTGCACGCACCGAACGTTGGTTAGCGTCCCCTCCAGAAACACCGATAGCGAACGAGAGCTGTAGCTTCTCGCATGTAGGCCATTAGACGTGGGAAGGGGCCAGTGTGCTTTGGACGAATGCACCCTACGAGACAGCACTCACCAGGTCTATGTCGTATGCGCTTACAACCATGACCAGCATGCAGGCAGAAACGGTTTTCATCGCTGAAGACCACGGATCGCCATTCCATTTTCCAAGTGATCCTCTGATTCTTAAGGCATCACTGGAGCCGTACATCTGTGTTGTGAGTGGAAGACCGGCCAGAGGTGTGGGTGACTGTAGTCCCACTGATAATCAACGGTTCGCAACAGCTCCAAAGCCCTCTTATCTGTACCGTAGTAGCTGTAAGTTCCGCCACTGCTGCCCTTATGATACGAAGATGCTTGCGGGCTATTGCGCTGCGCTACATTGACTTCCAGAAACTCGAGTATGGGTGTGAGAATGTTCACGTGACCTCTGATACCAGCGTCGTTGCACAACTGACGCAACACATCCAACTTGTGTGGCAATTATCAGAAAGGACCATCCCACTATGGGAATAGCCACAATTTGATCTACTTGCAACTCCCTCAGGTGGTTGTAGACAGCACGAGCCCACCTCCGTGGCATGATCGCCTGTTTTCTTCACTCGTTTGCACTGAGCCTTCTGGCTGAGAGAAATCCCTGTTAGTGATGCCGCTACGCCAGGGCTTAACAACTGGCCGGTTTTGAGCGCGAGTACTCGCGTCTGCTCAGGCACGTGCTCGCGAGCAGGTGCAAGGTCGTGGAGTAGGGAGGGAGGGGAGGGAGGGGATATGCGCGCGCATGTTTGAATGTGATCTCGCGTTCTTAGCAGATTTAACTAGCCATCTGAATGCTTTGAACATTTTACTACAAGGCAAAGATCTGCTAATTACTCATTTCATAGATCGAATACGAGCTTTTAAAATGAAAGTGACACTTCGGGTGAGTCAGCTGGAAACAGGAAACATAGCTCATTTTCCTAAATTATCATCCATGCAAGATGTCCACAAAGACTGTGAACATTACTCACATAGTTTAGTTGTATCAGCGCTTTCAAGATCTGACAGCACTAGACAGTGATTTTGATCTGTTCTCTCCATATTCAGCGTATAGATTCGTCCTGAGCTGCAGCAAGAAATTATTGACCTGCAGTGTGACAGAGAATACAGAGGCAAATTTCAGAACAAGAAAAACATTTTGGAATTCTACAGACACTTCCCTCAGGATAGATTTCCTCGTTTGCACAAACTGGTGGCTACAATAATATCAATGTTCGGTTCCACGTATGTTTGTGAAAAACTGTTCTCTGCAATGAAATGTAACAAGACGCGCCTGAGAAACGCATTGTCTGATCGAAATTTAAACTGCACGCTGCGCCTAAAATGCACAAGAACAATTACTCCGAACATAGACGCAATTGTAAAGGGCAAAAAGTACAAGATAACCGAGAATCCCACACTTCAGTGACACCTTTTATTGTGTAACAGTTCACAAATTAATGTGTGTGTAGAGGCATACACTAAGCTAATAAAATTATCTGGCACATGTACATTCTCCTTTATTTGTTTCATTTGTTGCAGTAATAATTCGTGGGTGATATCCCTGCAGGTGGCCGCGGATTTACATTGACTGGAGGCAGCTGCCCCACGTGACTTTCCCCACTCTCCGCTCTGGTCCGGTAGTGGGGGTAGCGTGCTCGCGCTGCTCTGTGCTCGCGTCTTGCTGGTCACAGCTTGCTCCGCGAGCACGTATGTTGTGAAGCCCTGCGCTACGCAGTCTGTTTGAGGACGACGCTGAAATCATTGTAAGTACATCTACTATCCTTCAGATGGCATATGCCGTCATCGGCTCAAAACCAGGTGTATTATATTTTTCCGGAAGCGTATTTGCTAATAGACGTCCCTTTTTTCTATGCAGATATCAGGAGAAGCGTACAGTTCATAATTACTTTCCTATAAAAATATTAAAACGCCAGAGATCCATCACCTTAATAAATAAATGAATAATATTTAAGCTAACG
Source organism: Schistocerca nitens (assembly GCF_023898315.1). Taxonomy (NCBI): domain Eukaryota; kingdom Metazoa; phylum Arthropoda; class Insecta; order Orthoptera; family Acrididae; genus Schistocerca; species Schistocerca nitens. Next base: position 838,149,227 of record NC_064616.1, on the reverse strand, counting down.
AAAATGTACGAATATGTACGAAATATCAGGAGTGTAAGTGCGAGGTACAGGTGTGCGCACAGCCGCCAGTCGCCGACAGAATGTTTCCCAGTCTAGTTCAGTCGTATGACCATGCTCTGAGGAAACTATTAGTTTTCAGTTAATCATTATTAATTGTCTCCATATTATCAGTTTATGGTGTTCTGTAAATAAATACATGATAAACGTATCACATTTGAACGTTATTCCGAATAATATTGCTTCCAGCTTCACCACTTAGAATCACAGGGAGTAGAATTACACTTTACAAACACCGTGACAGCGTTTATACTGCTTTTGCGAGGCACGTAAACTTCGAGGGCTTCTCTACAAAAATGGACGAAAGATACCTACGCGGCAACGCATTGAGGTAGTACAGGAATGAATTGTCTTAACCTCCGTAAAACTCGGATGGAAAAGCGCAGCCAGTCATACTGTACGTCTCTTATACCATCCTCTAAGGGCTTACACGCTAAACTTAGACATTTCTCTAGATTTAGTACAGGTAGGGGGTTCTTGCAAGCTCGTAAAACTTTAGGAAATAGCATATTGTATATGTGTGTGAATAATGTGACATGCTGTATATGAAAATGGCTCCTAGATCCTGTTTCTGGAATTGCGTGGAGTGGAAATAAAAAGTGCTTGTATCAAGATCACAATTTCATACTTCAGTCTCGTCTTGTCCAGTACCACATTTATTTTCAATAAGATTATGTAACAAATGCTGACCAAAACTTCGAGTTAAGTGATAATCATTAGTACATAATTTCTGACCTTCAGAACTTTGCCTTACATATTGAAATAGTAGTGCAACAGTCTAGATTGCAATAACAGTGAAATTTTAACACATAAAAAGTAACTTTGTAAGTGTACCGACCTAATATGACCCTAGCAGCCACAGGACGTCGCTGCTTCGCAGAACCGTTACGACCAATCACTTAACGCGATTTTATTGGTAATACTCACTTACAAATCACATCATTCGTGGATGTATTACATTTATCTCAGCCTAGCATATGCTCCTGCCTATTAAGGCATTCCACATTACTTACGACCACACTTGAACCGCAAACGAAACAGAGATTAATTAATTACTTCATTGACGTAAAATACCGTAACCACGAAAAATTCTATTTAAAGCATATCTCCGAACATGCTCTAATCTCCTCTGTGTTTCACCAGAATGCGTCGACTTTCCCTTGAGCTTTGTCTGTTACATATCCGAATGGAGTCTATAACAAACTAATATTTTCAAGTGACTTTTCATATTACGGAATCTTGCGATACCACTTTATTTTCAGATATAGGTGTACCGGTTTTCCTGTACAAGTACCTCAAATGTAATTTCAGTAAGGAGATTGAAAAGTGTTCTATGTCAGACTCTTATTTAAACAGAGAATTCGATGAAACTGGGTCAGCGTTGTCTGACATAATAGTCACTACAGAATTTTGTAAAAACTAATACTGGAGATATATGTGATAATGTAGCTGGTGTTCAGCTAGAGGTCATGGATTTAACTTCCAGAGGCACTGATACCTTTGGTGAAAAAGTAGAAGAAAAGTTATACTCAAAATTAAGAAAGATTATTGTCATGAATAACAATGGGGGAAATGTTAACGAAGAAGGTCAGTATGTAAAAATACTTACTTTCTGCAAATTATCTACTAAGAGAAAAGTACACAGTTTAAGTACGCATGGGAAGAAAAATCTAAATTTCGTTCATGAAGGCCACTATTTGAAAGTAGATAATTTACACAAGATCGTCAGCAAGAGAGAGGTACGTCCTGTCGAGAATAACAGAAAGAAAGCTGCGAATATTTTGAAGGTTTCGTGTCTAGTGATTGCTTTGCCAAAGAAACCAAGGAAGGTAACGACTAACGACTGGAAAGGTGTAAAGTGGAAATCAATGTATAATTGGAAAGAAAACAGTAATAAGGAACCAGTGTTCCTACAAATGAAAACAAAAGGTACGTTAGTTGTACTTGCAGAAAATGAGTAGGTGGGAAACGAAGGGGCTCACGTTCTTGTCGAGATAATTAAAATAATGATTGTGTAGGGAGAATACAATAAAATTTGCAAATACTGATGGTCTCTGTCAGGGAATTGATTAGCGATACCATGTGGCGATGATCAGTGAATGTTTTCAGTATGCGCGGTGCTCTAGCGGTTCTAGGCGCTCAGTCCGGAACCGCGCGACTGCTACGGACGCAGGTTCGAATCCTGCCTCGGGCATGGATGTGTGTGATGTCCTTAGGTTAGTTAGGTCTAAGTAGTTCTAAGATCTATGGGACTGCTGACCACAGATGTTAAGTCCCATAGTGCTCAGAGCCATTTGTTTTCAGTATGAGTCCAGTAAAGATAAAGAAGGAGTATCTTCAGTGTTACAAAACTAGCAAACTATCAAATTGTTAAAGGAGAACTAAACTAAAGGGAATTAATATGATTAACAAAATAGTAAAAGGAACTGTAAAGCATCAGATATTAAAGTCCCTGAGCGTATTCTCAAGCAGTACAATCGTGATGAAGAATGACGATATAGGTAAAAATGTTATTGATAGAATAAAAGCAATTTACGAAACTGCGAAAGGAGGATTATAGAACTTGTTTTCAAGGAAACAAAACGTATTTTATAAATGTAAAAGATTAAGAAAATGACGAGAAATCAGTCAACATGAAGGATGAAAGAAAGATGTATGAAGTTTTGAAGAGCAGCGTATTATGAACCATGTGTATAGACGAAATCCAGTAGAAATGGCACATGCTGAAACCAAAGTACTAAGAGGTATACACAGTCTACTTGATATTAAAAGATACTGTGGTAGTTAAGGGGGAGCCTGCCGGCTCTGACAAGTTCAAATACTAGCTACCGACGAGAAATCTCTCTAGTAAACAAACATCTGAGGTGTACTTGAAAGACCCAGATACATCGTAGAATTTACTGTACATAGTACCACAGTAAAAATGTAAGAGTTTTAAGAGACACAATAGTTTTAAATATTTTGAGAGAACATGAGTCTAGTTTCATGTTTGTATTCAATAAGTAGCAGGAGATGAATGAATTCCGCGAGGGCCGAAGACCATCGTCCTGTGCCGCTGGCGAGGCATTTACACGGCCCAGACAACTGGTGCAATACTAATGGCCTCTGAAGGGTGTGGCTGGCAGCTGACGCGGCCGGAGTGCGCGAATGAATGAACGCAGGCGTAACGTAATCAAGGACGAATCTTAATGTATCTGTAAGTAAACAAACCAAGTGGAGGTATTGACCTCAAGGAATGTGAATAAATAATGAACTTCATACGTAGTATTTTTTTTATGTAGCGGATTATTATTTATGGTTGAGTGATCAGTTAGAAGAAATAATATAATAGACTCGTTAGTTCACGGACTTAGAATTTGAAAAATATTTGAGGAAGATAGTGAAAGCATTAGTGTGTCATATGATGATTTAGTTGTTTGTTGTGAAATAATTAATTAAAGAAGTGCATTTGAAAAAAATATTTATTATTTAATATAATTATCACTTGTAGAGTCTTATGAATTTGCCTCCTGGACAGAAAAAAGGAATGTGATTCTTAAAATATTAGTTGTATGGAAATTTAAACTATTATCCTTAGTTTGTTTCTAAAATATGTGTTTTTATTGCATGTACTCAAACTAAGTGTAATGATGGATAGTTACGCGGGAAAATTCGGGGCACACATAAACAGTTGATGTACACTAAGGGCCGAACCAGATCAGCAATCAGCAACATGAGACGCGGTTGGTATACACACAAATGATGGCTATAATCAAGGGAACACAGTAGGACCGCTCGCTTAGGGCCAGCAATTTCGGCCGACAAATAAGTGTTTCAAGCGAAATAATGGTGTCAGTGTCATGCGTTATCAAAGAACGACCTTGAATCGTAAGTGCTTCTTAAAATAGTGTAATGGTGAGCAGAAATGCTCCATTGTATTTTTAAGAGAAATACATTTCTCGTGTGTATTGTGTATAGTGCGTTTGTGTATTCTGTCTATATTGAGTATGTATAGTGCCAATTGTGAAAAGGTGTCTCATGGATTTCTTTGTGCTGGGCAACTACTCAGTGGAAAATATGACCGAAATGTTTTTTATTATTCTAAAAGTACGTAAAGTCAAACAATTGTTCTGAGCCGGCCGGTGTGGCCGAGCGGTTCTAGGCACTTCAGCCCGGATCCGCGCTGCTGATACAGTCGCAGGTTCGAATCCTGCCTCGGGCATGGATGTGTGTGATGTCCTTAGGTTAGTTACGTTTAAGTAGTTCTAAATGGCTCTGAGCACTATGGGACTCAACTGCTGTGGTCATAAGTCCCCTAGAACTTAGAACTACTTAAACCTAACTAACCTAAGGACATCACACACATCCATGCCCGAGGTAGGATTCGAACCTGCGACCGTAGCGGTCGGGCGGTTCCAGACTGTAGCGCCTTTAACCGCTCGGCCACTCCGTAAGTAGTTCTAAGTCTAGGGGACTGATGACCTCAGATGTTAAGTCCCATAGTGCTCAGAGCCATTTGAACCATATTTTGAATTGTTCTGAGCAAATATTATGTGGATAATCAATATTCTGGAACTTTGTTCGAAGTGTTTTCACAATTACGATTTTATTTAAAATAAATCACAATTCTGAAAACAAATTACCAAAGGGAATGTGTAAGGTACCCCTCAGCAAAGGACTTGGAAGAGCAGTTGAACGGAATGGATGGTGTCTTGAAGGGAGGATATAAGATGAACATCAACAAAAGCCAAACGAGGATAATGGAATGTAGTCGAATTAAGTGGGTTAATGTTGAGGGTATTAGATTAGGAAATGAGACACTTAAATTAGTAAAGGAGTTTTGCTATTTGGGGAGCAAAATAACTGATGATGGTCGAAGTAGAGAGGATATAAAATGTAGACTGGCAATGGCAAGGAAAGCGTTTCTGAAGAAGAGAAATTTGTTAACATCGAGTATAGATTTAAGTGTCAGGAAGTCATTTCTGAAAGTATTTGTATGGAGTGTAGCCATGTATGGAAGTGAAACATGGACGGTAAATAGTTTGGACAAGAAGAGAATAGAAGCTTTCGAAATGTGGTGCTACAGAAGAATGCTCAAGATTAGATGGGTAGATCACATAACTAATGAGGAGGTACTGAATAGGAATGGGGAGAAGAGGAGTTTGTGGCACAACTTGACCAGAAGAAGGGATCGGTTGGTAGGACATGTTCTGAGGCATCAAGGGATCACCAATTTAGTATTGGAGGGCAGCGTGGAGGGTAAAAATCGTAGGGGGAGACCAAGAGATGAATACACTAAGCAGATTCAGAAGGATGTAGGTTGCAGTAGGTACTGGGAGATGAAGAAGCTTGCACAGGATAGAGTAGCATGGAGAGCTGCATCAAACCAGTCTCAGGACTGAAGACCACAACAACAACAAAGTCTAGGGGACTGATGACCTCAGATGTTAAGTCCCATAGTGCTCAGAGCCATTTGAACCATATTTTGAATTGTTCTGAGCAAATATTATGTGGATAATCAATATTCTGGAACTTTGTTCGAAGTGTTTTCACAATTACGATTTTATTTAAAATAAATCACAATTCTGAAAACAAATTACCAAAGGGAATGTGTAAGGTACCCCTTGTGTTCAAACCACATATTATTTCCTTATTTTCCAGTTTTACAATTTTACATCACACCTGCAGATATCATGTAGGTTTCAACGAGTAAAGCACTACTGCAGAACGCACACAGTGGGCAGAAAGATTTCAGTTCCTATGCTGGCTGAAGGAGCCAATGGACCAAATGGAGCTGCCAGTGGACAGTGATGTGGGCCGCTGTGGCTGTACATGAGAACGCCCATTACGTCAGCAGCAAGGTAGGTAGGGAAAGTAGATTTCTTCTGGCAAGAAGCAAGAAACCATGAATGAGATTTCACTCTGCAGCGGAGTGTGCGCTGATATGAAACTTCCTGGCAGATTAAAACTGTGTGCCGGGCCGAGACTCGAACTCAGGACCTTTACCTTTCGCGGGCAAGTGCTTTACCATCGCACGAGCACTTCTGTAAAGTCTGGAAGGTAGGAGACGAGGTACTGGTAGAAGTAAGGCTGTGAGGACGGGGCGAGATTCGTGCTTGGGTAGCTCAGATGGTAGAGCACTTGCCCGCGAAAGGCAAAGGTCCCGAGTTCGAGTCTCGGTCCGGCACACAGTTTTAATATGCCAGGAAGTTTCAGCACGTAACCTTAATTAAGAAAAATTGTACACCCTTTTAAAGGTTTCCAGCCGGCCGCGGTGGTCTAGCGGTACTAGGCGCGCAGTGCGGAACCGCGCGACTGCTACGGTCGTAGGTTCGAATCCTGCCTCGGGCGTGGATGTGTGTGATGTCCTTAGGTTAGTTAGGTTTAAGTAGTTCTAAGTTCTAGGGGACTGATGACCACAGATGTTCAGTCCCATAGTGCTCAGAGCCATTTGAACCAAAGGTTTCCAATTCAGAGAATATTCAATTTTGCAACAGTCCATGTAGATTACATGAAATGCTTACATTTAAGGATCAATAGCACAAGCGGTTCTGATGTTCGACCCATGCTGAAAGACCCAAAGTAGAGCGTGGTGTAGCCTCCACGGGCGGCAATGCTGGCGGAGCTTGTGGTATGCAGTCGATCGCACAGATGCCCAATACTGCCCGTGCTCGACCTGTTTAAGTAGCTCTGTAGAACTAGTCACTTTTCATCCCATCATACCCGATATGTGCTTCACTGGGGACAAGTCTGGAGATCGTGTTGGCCAGGAAAGTTGCTGCACGTCTTGCAGAGCACGTTTAGTTCCATGGGCAGTGAGTGCGTGAGCATTATCCTGTCGGAACAAATCACCTTCCTGTTACAAGAAGGGCGAAAGAACGGTTGTGAAAACATTCTGCACGCACCGAACGTTGGTTAGCGTCCCCTCCAGAAACACCGATAGCGAACGAGGGCTGTAGCTTCTCGCATGTAGGCCATTAGACGTGGGAAGCGGCCAGTGTGCTTTGGACGAATGCACCCTACGAGACACCACTCACCAGGTCTACGTCGTATGCGCATACAACCATGACCAGCATGCAGGCAGAAACGGTTTTCATCGCTGAAGACCACGGATCGCATTTCCATTTTCCAAGTGAACCTCTGATTCTTAAGGCATCACTGGAGCCGTTCATGTGTGTTGTGAGTGGAAGACTGGCCAGAGGTGTGGGTGACTATAGTCCCACTGATAATCAACAGTTCGCAACAGCTCCAAAGCCCTCTTATCTGTACCGTAGTAGCTGTAAGTTCCGCCACTGCTGCCCTTATGATACGAAGATGCTTGCGGGCTATTGCGCTGCGCTACATTGACTTCCAGGAACTCGAGTACGGGTGTGAGAATACCAGCGTCGTTGCACAACTAACGCAACACGTCCAACTTGTGTGGCAATTATCGGAAAGGACCATCCCACTATGGGAATAGCCACAATTTGATCTACTTGCAACTCCCTCAGGTGGTTGTAGACAGCACGAGCCTACCTCCGTGGCATGATTGCCTGTTTTCTTCACTCGTTTCCACCACACTGAGCCTTCTGGCTGAGAGAAATCCCTGTTAGTGATGCCGCTACGCAGTCTGTTTGCGGACGACGCTGAAATCATTGTAAGTACATCTACTATCCTTCAGATGGCATATGCCGTCGTCGGCTCAAAACCAGGTGTATTATATTTTTCCGGAAGCGTATTTGCTAATAGACGTCCCTTTTTTCTATGCAGATATCAGGAGAAGCGTACAGTTCATAATTACTTGCCTATAAAAATATTAAAGCGCCAGAGATCGATCACCTTAATAAATAAATGAATAATATTTAAGCTACCGAAAATGTACGAACATGTACGAAATATCAGGAGTGTAAGTGCGAGGTACAGGTGTGCGCACAGCAGCCAGTCGCCGACAGAATATTTCCCAGTCTAGTTCAGTCGTATGACCATGCTCTGAGGAAACTATTAGTTTTCAGTTAATCATTATTAATTGTCTCCATATTATCAGTTTATGGTGTTCTGTAAATAAACACATGATAAAGGTATCACATTTGAACGTTATTCCGAATAATATTGCTTCCAGCTTCACCACTTAGAATCACAGGGAGTAGAATTACACTTTACAAATACCGTGACAGCGTTTATACTGCTTTTGCGAGGCACGTAAACTTCGAGGGCTTCTCTACAAAAATGGACGAAAGATACCTACGCGGCAACGCATTGAGGTAGTACAGGAATGAATTGTCTTAACCTCCGTAAAACTCGGATGGAAAAGCGCAGCCAGTCATACTGTACGTCTCTTATACCATCCTCTAAGGGCTTACTCGCTAAACTTAGACATTTCTCTAGATTTAGTACAGGTAGGGGGTTCTTGCAAGCTCGTAAAACTTTGGGAAATAGCATATTGTATATGTGTGTGAATAATGTGACATGCTGTATATGAAAATGGCTCCTAGATCCTGTTTCTGGAATTGCGTGGAGTGGAAATAAAAAGTGCTTGTATCAAGATCACAATTTCATACTTCAGTCTCGTCTTGTCCAGTACCACATTTATTTTCAATAAGATTATGTAACAAATGCTGACCAAAACTTCGAGTTAAGTGATAATCATTAGTATATAATTTCAGACCTTCAGAACTTTGCCTTACATATTGAAATAGTAGTGCAACAGTCTAGATTGCAATAACAGTGAAATTTTAACACATAAAAAGTAACTTTGTAAGTGTACCGACCTAATATGACCCTAGCAGCCACAGGACGCCGCTGCTTCGCAGAACCGTTACGACCAATCACTTAACGCGATTTTATTGGTAATACTCACTTCCAAATCACATCATTCGTGGATGTATTACATTTATCTCAGCCTAGCATATGCTCCTGCCTATTAAGGCATTCCACATTACTTACGATCACACTTGAACCGCAAACGAAACAGAGATTAATTAATTACTTCATTGACGTAAAATACTGTAACCACGAAAAATTCTATTTAAAGCATATTGCTTGTAATACCGTCAAAAAAGTCATCATGAATATTAGATCAGTGTTTACTAGATATGACGGCATCACAGCCCAAATGATGAAGTTTATTATTGACCCACTATTGACCACTATAAAACATCTTCAATCACAACTTAACCACAGGTGTTTTCCCCAAGGCCTGGAAACAGGGACTAGTTACCAAGCCAGGACTTTGTCACAGCACCCTCTGTTTACCGACCTATTTTTATTCTTCCGGCACTGTCCAAGGCCTTAGAATATAGGGTCCACCACCAGCTAACAGATTTCCTAACTACGAAAAACCTAAAAGATCAATATGAATTAGGATTCTGTAAACATCGCAGCAGAGGATCTGCCTTAATATAGGTAACAGATGGCCTGAAGCTTGCTGTCTATGGACAAGATGCGACTACCATGTACTTCTTAAACTTCAGCAAAGCCTTTGACACAGCAGGCTTCGACATTTTACTTGACAAACGTAGCAGCTTAAATTTCTCACAGATTGCAGTATAATGGTTTCCCTCATACATGACGTCTCCTCAACAGTGCATAATGTTCGGCACCACAAAGTCACACTAGAGGCACAAAGTATCAGGCGTCCCCGCCAGTGTTGGGTGGACCGTCAGAGACAGAGCACTACGAATTCCTGCTCCTAATAAGCCGAGTACACTGTTCGTTTCTTGCATGTTTTTACGAGCTTCAAACAAGAGTGACAGCAGTAATGGCTAGGAACTATAATTGCTGTGAACAGATGCGAGATGAGTTGGCAACCGTTCGCTCGCAGCTCCAGGCTTCATTGGCTTCTGTCACACAACTTGAGGCTGCTGCCAAGGGGCATCACTGTGAGGGGTCGGACGCAGGGATGCGAGGGACGTCGAGCACGTCCCACGTGTCCCCTGATCGGTCCACTGTGTGTGGCCACCCTGGGTAATGCCTGCACTGAGATTGACGCCTCAGTCATGGTCGAGTGGGAGTTCATTCTGATGTCTGGCAGGCAGCGAAAAACTTTCTGAGGGGCCAATCGTAGGGCTTCCATGGTTCAGCCAGAAAGAATCCTGCAAGAACAGAATGAACGACGACTGAAGAGAATCATTCAACGTGACAGAAATGCAACCCTTTCTCAAATTGCTGCAGATTTCAATGCTCGACCATCAGCAAGTGTCAACATGTGAACCATTCAACGAAACATCATCAATATGGGCTTTCAGAGCCGGAGGTCCACTCGTGTACCCTTGATGACTGCACGACACAAGGTTTTACGCCTCGCCTGGGCATGTCAGCACCGACATTGGACTGTTGGTGACTTGGAAACATGATGCATGGTCGGACGAATCTCGTATCAAATTGAATCGTATGGATGGATGGACGTTTACGGGTATGGAGGCAGTCTCATGAATCCATGGACCCTGCATGTCAGCAGGGGACTGTTAAATCTGGTGGAGACTCTGTAATGGTGTGGGTCGTGTGCATTTGGAGTGATATAGGACCCCTGATACGTCTTGATATGACTCTGACAGGTGACACGTACGTAAGCATCCTGTCTGATCACCTGCATCCATTCATGTCTATTGTGCATTCCGACGGACTTGGGCAATTCCAGCAGGACAATGTGACACGCCACACGTCCAGAATTGCTACAGAGTGCCTCCAGGAACACTCTTCTGAGTCTTAACTACTTCCGCTGGCCTCCAAACTCCCCAGACATGAACATTACTGAGCATATCTTGGCTGCCTTTCAACGTGCTCTTCAGAAGAGATCTGCACCCCGTCGTACTCTAGACATGTGGACAACCCTGCAGGATTTATGGTGTCAGTTCCCTCCAGCCCTACTTCAGAAATTAGTCGAGCCCATGTGACATCTTGCTGCAGCACTTCTGCATGCTCGCGAGGGCCCTACGAGATATTAGGAAGGTGTACCAGTTTCTTTGGCTCTTCAGTGTACTTACAGTTCTGTAATTAACAAATAAAATAATATGGGGATTGAAATTTCAACTCTGCAGCAGAGTGTGTGGTGATATGAAACTTCCCACAAGATTAAAACCGTAGGACGAATTGAAACAAGATCCCGGATTCGAGTCCCGGTCGGATACACAGTTTTAAATCTACCAGGATGTTGCAAGAGAATATCCTGGCAGCAATGTGTTAGTAGTTGGCCTAAGTGGTCTTGATTGGAAAAGAACGAAACGCTGACAGTCCCTATATGATCAACATGATAAAACGTAAGTTTATGTAAGTTTATGATACAGAACAAGGTCTGTCTGCTAAAAGTAAAGATTGACTAAACAGTTTATTAAATTGGGCGTCAAAGATTTTCCTTTTGAGGACGCTGCCGCAGAGTATATGCAACTTAGAGTGACTCCAATGGGGGTATATAAGCACCGACGTGTAGTGCGTCCTTCGTGTCTTTTCGACGTGTATGCGGTAAATGCGGAAACGTGAAGTATGGCGACGTTATTACGAAATTCATCTTAAGCAGGACCAAGGTGCTGTTAATTTTTTTCCTGGCTGCTGAAGCACAAACTCCCGTAATCATCCACTGGAGAATGGAAATCATATATGGGTCACCATGGTTCTCGAAAACCAGCGTTGTAGAATGGTGTGCCAAGGGGTGCACGTCCCCGTATTGCAAATGTCATAACGCAGAAGTTACACCAACTTGAGTGGGAAAAACTCGAGCATCCGCGTCCTATAGTTCCGATCTCTGTCCATGCGTTTACCACGCCTTCGGTCCTTTGAAAAAGGACTTGAAGGGTCGACGATTTCTGTCGGACGAGGATGTGCTGCAAGCAGTTGCGGACTTGTGCACGCAGCAGGACACTCTGGTTTACCAGACTGCTATCTGCAACCTGGTGGATCGGCGAGAAGATTGCCTCAGTGACCGCGGTGATTTTTCCTGATTGGCACACCGATTTTGGACTGTACAGTCTTCGAACGGAAAATTTTTGAACGACTCTTATAGTAAGAGTGTCGGAAGTTCCATGCGGCTTTTCGCGGATGATGCTGTAGTATACAGAGAAGTTGCAGCATTAGAAAATTGTAGCGAAATGCAGGAAGATCTGCAGCGGATAGGCACTTGGTGCAGGGAGTGGCAACTGTCCCTTAACATAGACAAATGTAATGTATTGCGATTACATAGAAAGAAGGATCCGTTATTGTATGATTGTATGATAGCGGAACAAACACTGGTAGCAGTTACTTCTGTAAAATATCTGGGAGTATGCGTGCGGAACGATTTGAAGTGGAATGATCATATAAAATTAATTGTTGGTAAGGCGGGTACCAGGTTGAGATTCATTGGGCGAGTGCTTAGAAAATGTAGTCCATCAACAAAGGAGGTGGCTTACAAAACACTCCGTCTACCTATACTTGAGTATTGCTCATCAGTGTGGGATCCGTACCAGATCGGGTTGACGGAGGAGATAGAGAAGATCCAAAGAAGAGCGGCGCGTTTCTTCACAGGGTTATTTGGTAACCGTGATAGCGTTACGGAGATGTTTAATAAACTCAAGTGGCAGACTCTGCAAGAGAGGCGCTCTGCATCGCGGTGTAGCTTGCTCGCCAGGTTTCGAGAGGGTGCGTTTCTGGATGAGGTATCGAATATATTGCTTCCCCCTACTTATACCTCCCGAGGAGATCACGAATGTAAAATTAGAGAGATTAGAGCGCGCACGGAGGCTTTCAGACAATCGTTCTTCCCGCGAACCATACGCGAATGGAACAGGAAAGGGAGGGCCACACACCGTTGGGTGGCTTGCGGAGTATAAATGTAGATGTAGATGAAGAAGAATCGGTAGTGATTTGAGGACAAGCCAGTCTCAGATTACATAAACAAAAATTATTTCCCGTTGAAAGTAACGTTCACAGTACATAAATGGAAAAAAAAAGATTCAAACACGAGAGCATGGATAACTTAGACTCAAGGCATAAAATGACAAGTGCAATACTTGTGCAGTGTGTGCAGTCTGATACGGCACAATAAACCTATTAAATAATGTTCTCAGATTGTATATCACCTTTTTACCGTAGTATTTAAACCACTGTCGAATGTCTTTGTAGAGACTTCGTCGAGGCTTGTAATATAAGAGGCGGTCAAATGAAAACGAGAAAGCCAGAAACAATGTAAGTAAACTGCTTATTATTTCAAATGTAATCGTCGTAACTGTTAATACGTTACTCGCACTGTGATGGCTCAAAAAATGGTTCAAATGGCTCTGAGCACTATGGGACTTAACTTCTGAGGTCATCAGTCCCCTAGAACTTAGAACTACTTAAACCTAACTAACCTAAGGACATCACACACATCCATGCCCGAGGCAGGATTGGAACCTGCGACCATAGCGGTCGCGCGGTTCCAGACTGTAGCGCCTAGAACCGCTCGGCCACTCCGGCCAGCCCAGAGATTTCAATATGGCAACGTAGCTAGCAATAAAATACAGTGTCACATGTCCAGAATGAGCGTCTTGTCACACATTAAAAGCAAGGGTGTTTTTCGTTCGAATAATTGTAACACATAACAAACAAAAACTAGACTGGATCACTAACGTTCTTCCTATTTAAAAAGCCACTATTGGAATTTTAAGAAGTGACGAAAATTAGTATATACTTTTCTTTCAGAAGACCAGTATATGACAGGACGTTCGATACTGTACACACGTTCATAATTTCAAGAGTGTGATTAACGAATTTACTTAAGATAACTAAAACAACACTGAAAATCACCAACAATACGATGTTAAAAAACGTCTAAAATTACTATATTCGAAATCAAACATTGTACATTGGTGAAGCAGAAGGTAAAATTTGTGGCATGCACGTGTATCATACGTCGTAAACAAATTTTTCAGGACAATAAATGCATAAGATAGCGATAACCTGCTATCATGCTTTATACATACAATGACACACGTAGTTTGATTTGCTATTACGCAATTGATTTGTCCAAAAGAATTTCAGTGCCACTTTCGTTAGTGTTCACTGGAGGCAGTTGCGACTTGTTTGACAAAAGAGCATCTTACAGCGAGGGTCGGCGCTATTGAGTTCTTTCATAGATGCCAACTTTTTTTACTATTTGGAAACCCACTATATGTCTCCACATTAGACCATAAAAGTCACTAGAACGTACAAATCTTAGAAGGACATTATCGTATATCAGCCACTGGCTGGGAGAGATCGCCTTGGAAAAAGATACGATACTGGGGCCGACAGAAGAGACAAAATAAATAAAATGCAATACGATTCAGAAACTCAGCTGTGCTAACTGCGTAAGAGTGTTCTAGGTTGAAAGGGATGAAGAGGTTCAGTGTATTATATGTCTGAGATTCTTTCATGACTGAAAAAAAGTACGCAAACAACCGTATGCTTACTTCCCGTCAGGAAGAACTCATCTATAGAACTGCCGAACTGTCCAGAAGGAAGATGTAAGGAAGGAAGATCAGGGTTCAACATCCCGTCGACGTCGGAGTCATTAGAGAAAGACACCAAGCTCGGTTTGTTTCAAGGATGGGGAACGAAATTGGCCGTGGCCTTTCGAAGGAATCATCCCGGCGTTAGCCTGGAGCGATTAAGAGAAATCACGTAAATTTGGATGGTCAGACGAGGATTTAACCGGTCGTCCTCTGAAATGCGAGTCTCCAGAAGAAAGAAATGGAACACTGTTATCTAGCAGATACCATTCTACAGACCAAAATAAACAGTTTTCAAGCAACAGAGAGCGGAGGAACGGAGGAATGCAGTTAATTTTTTCTCCTAATTATATAGTTTTGAACATTACTGTTTCACTTTAGGTAGGATAGACTACTTATGATAAAAGTCTTGTTTTAATAAATTTGTGATTGACATATGTTAAAGAATCACAAATTTCTGTGTACAACGAAGTCACGAAAGGACACAAATAGTATTCTTAATAAAGGCACTGGCTGATTATACCAAGGACAGAGCAGCGCAATGTTTTGTGTACTAGCAGTGCAAAAATTTTAATAATAAAATCATGTTCCATGCGTATTTTCAGTACAACATGGAAATTAAAACAATGGCAATTTGACAAGAAACTAATGAAATGTTTGACAAGTGTATCCATTTATTGCTATCAGCAATACTCAGTTAGAGGGTTCGATTCCGGCTGTAGTAGGTTGCTCTTCTTTGTTGGAGGTTGGTGCTTTTATGCTTCGAGGACAGTGATGTAACTGAAAAAAGGGACAATGCTGCTGACAGTGAAGTGCCAACTGGGCAGGAGTGTAGTGTGTGATGAGAGAACACACAGAACGCTTAAAAGCGACACCTGCTTGTAAGAGTTGACTATTAAAGTCGATAGTACATTCATTTCTCTGATAAAATGAATTAATTGTATGCATTTTTTCGAGACATATTTTCTTTACTACCTAACGACTAAGAAATTAGATACCACATCGTGGAAACTAAAGTAGTAAAATTTTAACAATTATGCTTACAACTACAGTCGGCCCTCCACTTCAAGCAACACTCTCTCCGTTGCACGAATTGGGCGGCTCTGTATCGTGGATGAGGTTTGCTAAGTTGTTATTGTCCGACTTTTTTTTATTGGCGATGCCTCTTGTTACTGACGTATTTCTAGCACGCGATGAATCGAGGTGTGAACGTGAGAAGAGTTTTGAATCTCGGCACACTTTCAGGCTCGCCCTGTAAGAGAAATCTCATACGTTTGCTTATTCCGTTTTAAATTGACGTTATTCACTTTTTAGTCCTCAGTTCTTTTACCTGAATTACCAAAATATGCTCCGGAAAATTAAGGTTCTTCGAAATGTGAAAAAATGTTCAAAGATACAAAGTGGTCATGTATCTAGGAACAAAAATATTCTACTGAACTTGAAAAGCGTTGCAATCGAGGAAGTTTATTGTATCCAGTCGCGTATCTCTTACGTCATTACTCTGCCACATACCAACAATCAGTAATTGAAATCAAATTAAGGAGAAGTTTCTCTGCCTCGTGATGACTGGATGTTGTGTGATGTCCTTAGGTTAGTTAGGTTTAAGTAGTTCTAAGTTGTAGGGGACTTATGACCATAGACGTTGAGTCCCATAGTACTCAGAGCCATAAGGAGAAGTATTATTAAAAACCAGTTACATGTCGGCTATAGTGTGAAATAGAAGCTATTGGAACCTAAAACCAGTTTCCATTTTCAAGAAAGGTAAAATTATTAAGACATTAAAGAAACTTAGTTCATTTCCTAATATCACGTGTTCCATGGAGACCTTCTTCCGTTTCAAGGTACAAGATGGCGCATGACAGATTAAGTTTGGCTTAAGGATCAGCGTGATATGTAAATAGCTCTACAAATTTGTAGGATTTAACTCACCATAAAACTCTGTACCTGAAGAGTTAACAATATTACAAATAATTTTAACACAGGGTTTCCACAAATTGTCTTTACAACTTCCGACTTCAGTGATTTCAAAATTATTTTCTGATATTAACAAATGGTTTTCAACATGTGATAAGATAACTCATATCGTTTTTTTCTTACCTTCCAGGTGACGCAATTTTGACGTAAAATTGAACTTGAAAACCGAACAAAATGTGGACGCCACAGGAGAAATCTCAGTGTGTGTCCAGGTTCGTACAGACATCTGATATCCAGGTGCAACGAAGCTTTCTAATACGGTATGTGCTACGGCGTAAAGTCAAGCGCCGACACGCCAGTCGGGAACGACAGACAAGAGATGGCTGTGAGGAGACTCCGCTCCAGGACGACAACGCGATTAAAAAAAAGTGGTTCAAATGGCTCTGAGCACTATGGGACTCAACTTCTGAGGTCATTAGTCCCCTAGAGCTCAGAACTAGTTAAACCTAACTAACCTAAGGACATCACACACATCCATGCCCGAGGCAGGATTCGAACCTGCGACCGTAGCGGTCTCGCGGTTCCAGACTGCAGCGCCTAGAACCGCACGGCCACTTCGGCCGGCACAACGCGATAGCAGCGGCCCCTATGTCGAGAGGAAATTAGCGCCGCGCCCGACTGGTCGTGGCCCAAGTAGAAGAGCAGCTTCAAGACTAGCGTCTTGGACAGAACAGTCAACGCTCGTTACTTCGCTAGTGCACTCTATGTAATACAAACTTGGGGATTGTTATACTGAAGATATTTCTTATTTTGTATGTCGCCCGTTGCTTGCGACACATCTGTGTAAGTGACAAAGTTAAGTCTTATAATCTTTTCCTTTTGTAATAAAACTCATTAATACGATTTTTTTGAACTGTTTGTCTAGCGAACCCCAAATATTTGACGACTGGGCTGGATTTAACAGTATAGAAAGCAATCACCGTCCAGTGACAATGTCTTCCATAAGATGTTACTGCTGTATCCCTAAAAGGTGCAGCTGCATCAGGCATTAAAGCCTGTGGGGAAACCTCAGCACGAACATTTCGCAGTGGATATACTAGGGAAGACTGACGCAAAGAATGATGTTTTAGAAAAGATTTGTTTCTCCGATGAAGCAACGTTTCATTTACCCGCAAACGGAGTCGTCATAACGTTCAAATATGGGGTTGAGAGCAGCCTCAAGTCACCAGTTAATTGAAAAGAGACAATCCCAAGCTCAATGTCTGGTGCGGAGTGATGCACAATTACATCAATAGTCCATTGTTCTTTCATCAAGTCTGCCGACATGTTACGGCAGTTTGCTGTGCCACGATTAGGACATCTGCAAACCGATCTCATATTCCAACAGGATGTGGCACCACCCCACTGGTCCCACAATGTCCGTCAATTTCTAGATTAAAAGTTTCCTCATAGGTGTACTGTACGAGACAGTCCAATTCGATGGCTACCACGTTCCCCTGACCTCACTCCTCTACACTTATTCCCGTGGGTTGGTTCAAAGGCTCTGAGCACTATGGGACTCAACATCTGAGGTCATAAGTCCCCTAGAACTTAGAACTACTTAAACCTAACTAACCTAAGGACATCACACACATCCATGCCCGAGGCAGGATTCGATCCTGCGACCGTAGCAGTCACGCGTTTCCGGACTGAAGTGCCTAGAACCGCACGGCGACCGCGGCCGGCTATTCCTGTGGGGTTTAGTATAAAGGATCCGGTGTACCAACCAAGGTTAGAGAGCTACAGAACTATGTCACCGTGGAGATCTTGAATCATACGGGGAGAGGAATGAAAATGCGAGTAGACATTATCATTGCCACTAAGGGTGCACACATTGTTGCATATGAATCAGGAAACTAAATTTTATGACTTATCCTATCACATGCTGAAAACCGTTTCTTGGTATCTAGTATAGTTTTAAAGGTCTTAAGTTATATAGATAATTTACGGGTACTTGTCTATTTTACGCGTGTGTAGAACGCGAAACATTTACAAATGCAGCAAAAAAAAAAACCTTTTGTCTAACAAAAACTGTAGAAAATGGCCGATATTGCTTATGGCATCGTCTACTGAGTATATCTCCACGTGATTTTTTTTTTAAATATCGTGTTTTCCTACGTACAATGTCCTCCATTTACAGCCCTCTCCGCTATAAATTTTCTTGTCTCTGTGTGGAGATAGACAGAGGGAGAGAGAGAGAGAGAGAGAGAGAGAGAGAGAACGATATGAAATGGTGTATTTTTCGGCGCAAAAGACGTCCACATCCCTCTGTGTTAAATTTTGGTGCAACAGCCGTGCAGCGCAGTTTCCCGTTTGCCGCTCGGGGCCTGAGAAGGGGGAGGCGGATCGGGAGCTTCTGGCGCTCCTTTCTATCATTCTGAAAGCAAGGCGCTGCCTCTGTGAGGCGAGGCGTCCCCAGATTGAGGCGGCGCGTATCGACACTCGGGTATTGGTTGTCCGGTACAGCTGCCCTCGCGGCCGGCCCTGCTTTTACAGCTTTTATTTATCTGGCTCCCCGCTTACTGTCAGAGTTCGGATTTCATCCCTGGCAGGCGGAGCGCCACTACAAATTGAGGAGCGGCCTCTCTGTGAGGCGAGCTCAGCTGCCGCCGACAAGCTCTGGCGTCGCCGCCCGACCCAATATTGCAGCTACACAGCCGTACTCCGCCACGCCGCCCTCTGCATGCTCTTTAGGCGTCCCGGCGAGGAACAACTGTAGCCGCCACGTCGTTACAGCTAAGTTCAACAGCACATGCTGGTCTCTGTACCCTTAAACAGGCAGTAACTGCTCCCATTATGTCTGCCTTGTGGTACATTTAAAATAATTCTGTCTGACACTATATTTTAAAGTTTGTAAATGATTATATCCTTCTCTATATATCTTTTTATATCTGCAATTTCTTCAACTTAGTGATTCTTAAATTATTCTTCTTTTTTGGAAGCAGTCTACACCTGTCACCTTACACCATTACGTTAGTAGTTGCACATATCATCACAGACAGTCGTAGAATATGCTGATACCTCAGAAATCGAAAAAGATGCTTTTTGATGCAGGTTAACACGAAACCGCATTTATAATATGTTTAATAAAATAAATCAAGATTTTGATGTAAAAGGCACAGAAAGTAATATTAAATGCAGGAAGATTGTCTTAAAAATTAAACTCCATTTATAATACATTTAATAATATAAATCAATATTTTAATTTAAATTGCACAGAAAATAATATTAAGTACAGTAATATGGAACTACGGTTGAATACCTTATGATTATCCTAGAAACTGAGTAGTCCATAATAACATATTTTTTAGATGTGGATTTGCACATGGAACCAGCGATGCTACTGCAAGACAGAGACTTCTAGTGGTACACTGAGGTACTCCTGCGAGTGTAGTTCATTGCAGCAGTTACTTACAGCATTCAAAGCAACATCTGGCGCAGAGATTGTGCTACGTGACTGTTGGAAATTGTAACATGCGTTTTTTGATAGTGGCCATACTGAGGAGATCATTGACAGTTAAGGCAACTATGTCTAGGTTATTGTAACGAATATTTGAGTTTGTACTACAGCTTTTGTATGTATGATCGAAATGAAACCACTGGGCAGTATGCAGTTGTGATCTAACTTTTTTTAAAATTTAGGCTAATTACTGCTTCTTGTTTAGGATTATAATTTGATTTAGGTGTTACGAGCTTATGGAAGTTTTGAGTTGTGTGATTTTTTTCTAGGAAAATGGCGAATTTTCTTTCAAACATATCACATGAACTGATGAGTGGTTGAAAACCGTACGTCCCAGTGGTTCCAAAGTAAAACCATCTCCTTTAAACAACTAGCTGCTTACCTTTTGCCAATTTAATCTTCTATTCGTTGTTTATTACGACAGTAAAGATTAATTTTGTGAAGAATTTTACATTTATATTCCTAAGTGCAGTGCTCTTTTTAAAACAATTGGTTGGTTGTTTTTTGCTGGTTTCTTCCTGTATTCGTTGCTTACTCTGGCATTAAAGATTAATTATGTTAAAGATTTTAAAATTATATATATATGCTGTTGAGACTCAAACGGTTAAACGATTGACATTGCAAGATCACAAGTAAGTGCGAGAAAAATCATTGCAAATGTGAAACGCTGGTACATTAATAACCAGTGTAACTTCCATTGTGTTATTCAGATATCGGATGGCAGTTCGCGGGATGATGTTCCATGCCTGTTACACTTGCTCGGTAAATAAAGGGACGGATAATGCTCTTTGTGGATGACGCTGGAGTTGTCGGCCGATGATGACCCATATGTGCTTGACTGGAGACATATCTGGTTACCGAGCAGGACAAGGGTACATGTCGACAATCTGTGGAGCATGTTGAGTTACGACAGTGGTATGTGGATGAGCGCTATCCTGTTGGAAAGCACCCCCTGGAATGCTGTTCATGAATGGCAGCACAACAAATCGAATCACAAATATGTAATCAGGGTGCGTGGGATCAACAGAGTCTTCTGGAGACATACGAAATCGCACTCCAGACCGTAACTCCAGCTATAGGTCCAGTGTGGCATGCAGGCAGGTTGGCTGCAGGCCCTGAACTGGCCTCCTTCTAACTAACACAGGGCCATCACTAGCACACAACAGACCTGGACCCTGCTATCCAATGCACGCTACGGGGCGTATGGCTCGTAGCTGTCCATGAAGTAACAGATTTGTAACAGTTCGTTGTGTAACTGCAGTGCCAAATGCTACTCACATTGCTGCTCTGCAGATGCGCCAGCGCCACACGCCGAACACGATGGCCTTATCTCTCGGTAGTACCATGTAGCCGTCCAGAGCTCGGTTTTCTTGCCATCGTACATTCTCGTGCCCACGTGAGCGTCTATGGAAAGCAGTTGAAGGACAATGAAGCCATGAGTCAGCGGCAATGTGTTGGGAGTCAACGCCTCAGAACGTGGTGTTCGGAGGCTTTACCTCTCTACAAAGCAGGGTATGTGACGATCTGCGGCGGATCAGTCGACAAAATGCAATTCTGATGTAGGCACAAGTGATTCAGAGCACACAGTTCGGCGCCCATTTCTGAACATGGAGCTCTGCATCATAAGCCGTGGAGCAATGAAATCGTGTCGCCTGATCGAATGAATCTCGTTTTTTGTTACACTAGCTCGATGGTCGTGTCCGGATAGGCCGTCATACATGCTAATAGCTGCTGGAAACATGCACTGCGCCAGGGACATAGCGCGGTGGGGACATTATTACGTTATGAGGGACATTCACGTGGGGGTTCCATGGAGCCTGGACAGTATCTGAAGGCACTATGACAGCTTTAGAGTATGTGAACATTATTGTCGATACTTCTATCACTTCATGCTTGACGTCTTTTCCCAAATGGATGGCGTCCTATAGCAGGATAGACTAATACTGCAGTGGCTTGAGGAACATGAAAGTGAACTCATGTTGAGGTCTTGTCCGTCACATTCCCCTGATCTGAACACGACTCAACACATCTGGGACGCTATCGGAAGCCAGCTTCAAGGCCATAAACCACAGGCCTGTAATTTACGGGAATTGCGTTCCCTGTGTGTAGACATTTAATACCACATACATCCAAAAACCCACCAAGGACTTTTAGAGTCCATAACACGTGGAACCGTTGCTTTATTGTGTTCCAGAAGTGGACCAACACACTATTAAGCAGGTAGTCGTAATGTTTTGGCTCTTCAGTGTACATGACCTTGTTCAAACCCAGTAGAGTGCTCATAATGGGGTCTTTGTCGACTTAAAGGGGTTCTTGACTAACATCAACTTACCACATCCAATCTCAAAGGTAAGTAACGCTCACAACAGTGAGAGTGTGTATTTAAAGCGAACCTGATTTGTATACTCTTAGTAGCTCTACTGGCGCCACTCTAATGGGACTGGCGCGAAATTGGAATAGACATCATCTTTCAGGTGTAAAAACACGCATATCAACTATCATTTATATCGCACAACTTCTTCTTGGTGTTGTGATTTTTTCCGTCAGTGTATTTAAAGAAGCTGCTAATTTGAACAACATCCTTCAGTATAGTGTAATGGACACAGAAGCCAAACGCACTTTTAAATGGCTTAACCGAAACAGTTGTCGCAGTTATTGTTGGTTACACCTTAGTCGATAGGCTGATCTATAATAAAATATCTACAGCAGACCAAAGTAAATATCATCATCTAACATACGAGTACACTGTTGATTTGATCGTGGCTACTTATTTTACTATTGTTATCATTTCGGACAAGCCTTCTAATTTGTGTTTGTACAAATGTGTTGTTGTCTTTTTCGGTGCTAGAAGAAACATTCTCCGTTGAGGAAGTAACTCGGGAAAGTTATAGACTGACACCGAACACGGAGTCTATCCCTTCGCTTATTTAGTGATCTCTCGCGCTTGGAAAATTTTCATTGAAATCCATAGGATGCTATACAGTAATAGCACATTTCCTTCAGAGAGCCGTAATTCATGCTGCTAAACGAGGGAAAGGTGACTATTAATCGTGATATGAAAAATACTTTCTTTTCCCACTGACACAATACTATTTTGGGAACGAGATACTATGAATAACATTTATCATCGTTGTACTGAACATCGAATGCAAGTTTTTGGCACAAGGAAGCCTGACAGCGACATTTGTCAACGTGTAGATAAAACTTATCAACGTGCAGATAGAAAAACTCGTAGAAAAACGTCGTATTATAGATGTATTTAAAATATGTATCCACAATATCTATAGAGTATTTCCCAATCGAAACGCTTGGATGTGATAGCAACACTACTCATTCTTTGACTATCATGGTGCAGTGAAAGGGCTATGTCAAGTAGCCATCTGGTCTTCATCATTTATATGGCGTTTGCAGTAACCTCAAAAAAATATATTTTCTTATAATATTAATGTCCTCCATTACGTAGAAAATATAAACATCTACTGAGTCACAGGAACCTTCTTAAAAATGTTGGACAAAAGGATATGAGCATACTGTTGATTTTGACTACCTATTTTATTACTGTTATCGTTTCTTACATGCTTTCTAATTTATGTTAGTATGATTTTGTTGTTGTGGTTTTAGATCCGAAGACTAGTATAATGCGACTCACCACACAAGTCTATCTTCTGTAAGTCGTCTCTTCTTTGCGTAACTAGTGCAAGCTTCATGTTTGACTTCCCTGTCACCAAACTGACCATTCCTTGCTGTCATAGGACGAGTCCTGTCAGGCGATCGCTTCTTGTGGTCAGTTTTCTCATAAAGTTCTTTCATCCTTAGTTCACTACATCATCTCTTCGTTAGTTATCCAACCCGCCGAGCTACTCTTCCGTAGCAGTACATTTATAAAGCTTATATTCGCTTCTTATCTGTAGTGTTTACTGTCCACGTTTCAATTCCGTACGAATCTACACTCCAGAAAAATACTTTCACAAAACGATTCGTAACACTTAAATCTACTGGACATTCAATCCCCTCAAAACATGGCTCTTGCCGTGTTGGAGCGACTTGCGTGAGTAAACGATGGAGATAGCTGTACCATTGGTGCAACTACATCGGAGGATTCTCTGTGGAATGGGTATGATAACACGTTGTTCCTGAGGAGCAGCAGCTGCATTTTCAGTAGTTGCAGGGACAAAAGTCTGCATGATTGTCTGATGTAACATTAGCCAGCATGGGTTTTCCACGTTGGTATAGCGAACGTCTGTAAGTGGAAACTATATTTCCCGAGGACATGCAACTCTACTATACGGCTTAACGATGACGATTTTCTCTGGTGTAAAAAATTTCGAGGATAAAATAGTCTCCTGTTGGTATGTTGTCGGAGCCCTTAATCGAGTAGACAAGCTGGAGAATTTAAAAAGAGACATGGATGGACAGGTTGAAATTAAGTACGTTGGAAGCCAGCGAAGATCTGTGGGAGTAAGAGAAGAAGATAAGGACCACTCGCCAGATGCGTATAGAGTTATCAACACAAAATAAAATAGTGGTACTGCAAGGGTAGGTCCAATAACGAATAAGAAAATGTAGTGGACTGACAAGGCAGCCAGTCCACAGTGATGGGTAGCCGAAAGGGCACACGTACACACATGCCGACTGGCGCGAAATCTGGAACAGGATTCGTAATGAATGTGATAAAGAAAAGAACGTAGCTACTAGAACACTTAACTTTTATATCGTCCTTTGGTACACAGCATTCTTGATGATACAAGTGAGACTATCTTGAGATACATGCAATGGTACAAATGGCGCCTTGCTAGGTCGTAGCCATTAACTTAGCTGAAGACTATTCTAACTGTCTCTCGGCAAATGCGAGAAAGGCTTCGTCAGTGTAGTCGCTAGCAATGTCGTCCGTACAACTGGGGCGAGTGCTAGTCAGTCTCTCGAGACCTGCCTTGTGGTGGCGCTCGGTCTGCGATCTTGACAGTGGCGACACGCGGGTCCGACATGTACTAATGGACCGCGGCCGATTTAAGCTACCACCTAGCAAGTGTGGTGTCTGGCGGTGACACCACAGAAAATATGGATACGGATAAACTACTGTGAATAGCAAAGTCAACGCAGTTTCGTTGCCAAAATTGGTACAATACCAACACCCACTACAGTGACGAAGTACATGTGTCTATAAGCTCCACACATGATGAAGAGATTGCAGAGCACTTAAATGGGAGTTTCAGAGCATCCATGTATATATACATGTAGAAATGATGAGATAACATAAATTATTCCTACGGGTGAGGGTGATTAAAATTGTGATGGGAAACTGAAATTTGATAGTAGGAACAGGAACAGAATGAAATACAATGGAAGGACATGGACTTGGGGAAAGCAAAGGAAGGAGAAGCCGTCTGGTAGAATTTTACGAAGACCATAATCGAAGAAATAGTATCTATTGGTTCAAGAAACTTGAAAAAAGGATGCATATGTGAAAGAGACACTCGGGAACGTTTGAAACAGATCATATAATCTTAAGCCCGAGATCTGGAATCTAGTTTTTAAACAACAAAACTTTTCGAGAAGCAGATGTGGACTCCAATAATAATTTATTGTTTACGAGGTGCAAAATAAACTCGAAGAAATTGCAGGGTAGCGAGACAATAAGTCGATGAAACCTATATAAATTCAAAGAACAAGTGGTTGCTGAGCGTTTCAAAGAAAGCATCAGTCAAAAATTGATTGAAAACGGGGAAACGAATACATTAGAAAACGTATGGAAGGCTTGCCGAATGAAGTGATGAAAGTAGCAGGAATCAAATAAGCAAACAGGTAACGCTCAGTAGTAATCCTTGGATAACTAATGAGATATTAAATGTAACTAAAAAATAGCAACTGTTTCACTTTATGAACAAAGAATTATAATAAAGAACTGACAGAAAGCACAAAATGCCAAAGCATTCATAACTAGAGAAGATGTGCAAAGCTGTTGTTGCGCTACTGCCTTTCAGATTGGTGTCTCTAACCTACGTCCACGTGAGACGCAAGCTGTCACCGCATTTCTCAACCAGAAGCTGAAAGGGGCCGAGCTGACATCACGAAAGTCTCCAACCTTTCACTAAAACGACACTGGTTGCCACACGAATAGCCAAGTTACCTCTACATGTAACGTTTTCTTTTTCATAAAAATAAACTTTTTAAGATTACGTTGATTGAATGTCTAAACTGCGTAATGGATACAAATCGCGAATTTTCGTGTAGTGTGTTGTAACTGCAAGTGGTGTGCTTACTGTATGTTATTATTAGAAAAATTTTACACCAGTTGATTGGGCATTGCAACTCCCAATACCAATAAAGAAATACAGTCACTGCAAAATACATGCAGCATCTTAGGCACTGAATCCTATGGCCCTGTTCAAAACTAATAACTTTGGTCCCTATGCACGCAGCAATTAAATTAAATTGTCTTACCTCTAGAGCAGCAACGGTGGAACGCGGTTTATTCTGGTCTCTCACAAAAAATATAAATATTCTAGCTACAGGCTCAGCGATGAGCAATGCTGGCTGTAATACTTTGAAATGCAAATGAAATTGTTTTGGCTGATAAATGAAAACATTTATGAAAATCCAAATTCTTTGAAAAACAAATGACCTGGATAGGGATGAGGTACTGAGTGTGGTGAATTACTAACACTGACTTCTTTTAGCAACATTGTATTGCAAGTTAAGTTTGTCTTTTCAAAATCATCTGACAATTGAAGTTGTATTACTCACAATTGATTCACAAACTATGAGATTTAAAGAGCCCTAAGCCCATTAAACCAGTATAAATGTAGATAATCAAATTACATATATATCGGTTAAAAATTCTTAGAAACATTACAAAATTGAAATATCTAACTAGCCTTTTTATCAAAACGGCTTACGTATATTCTGGAGTTACTCATTAATTACAAATTATTAGCCAACTCTCACCTCTACCAAATACAAAAATCATAATTATTTAACATCTTTACCTTATTTGCATGAAGACTTCTGCTTCCATATTCAACAATATTGTAAAACCTACATTAATCTAACACTTGGTGGCTTGACAGAGCACACCACTAAAACTGCCTACTCCATCGTCTTTTCATCACAGACCTGTGCTCCCCGCGCTATCGTACTCCAACATTACAATAATCACAGACCAGAAGCAGTATTTCTGGGTTGGCGATATAAAGCCTATCAAAGGCCTACCTCGTTTATAAAATAATATTCTGGTGCCACATACAAATGTGCCCCATTAGACTCACTCCTTTCATGCTGTGGTTGGAATATCGTCAACGCTGCATAGCACGCGAACCGGACCATCGCAATCGTGACTCGAATCACGCCACATCCGAGCCTGGCTTTGAGTCGCTTCCGTTGTCTACTCAGTCAAAATGGATGTACTGTCACTACAGGGTGGGTCGAGCAGCCTTAAATACCGCCTACTGCAGGTACGCAGTATTGACATCGTCCACAGAGAGCACTGACAGGTGCTCCACGCCTGTCGTTGGCGTGATGAGGTTCATCCTGCATAACTGGTCATTGCCTCCAGTACTTGCTGGTCTATGGGCTTCGTCTAGCCCTAATGCTGCTGGGGACTGAAATGCTACCTTCCATCTGGGACCCTTCTACTGCTGGCTTCAACCGACTTCAGGGCTCCTATCGAGGGAACCACGGTTCACAGCGACTTCTCAAGAACCACCAGCAACTGACTTTCTGCCGAACCGTCGCCTGCCCTGAGAGTATGTACTTTGCTATTACAGGCATGCGCCCGCAGGTAGCTGACGTTGCGTCCTACCTGGGAGCTCTTGATTCGCAACAACACTCTGGTGCCTCCCGCACTGGCCCTACCACAGGCTGCTACCTATTGACCTGCTCCCCTCGGAATTTGCCGCCCCAACTGGACAGTCGGTTTGGTGCTGACATGGTTTCTTCACCAAAGCACGCCTATTCGGCCGGAGACCACCGTCCAAAGACAGAACATACCTCTGGGCGGTGGCTTCTTTGACTGCTGTACGAAATGTGATAAAAAAAATTGGTTGTTATTTCTCACTGCCTCTATGACTGCACAGATGCCTACCACCTGGTTCTACGTACCTACTGAACCGCCGGCCGCGGTGGTCTAGCGGTTCTAGGCGCACAGTCAGGAACCGCGCGACTGCTACGGTCGCAGGTTCGAATCCTGCCTCGGGCATGGATGTGTGTGATGTCTTTAGGTTAGTTAGGTTTAAGTAGTTCTAAGTTCTAGGGGACTGATGACCTCAGTCCCATAGTGCTCAGAGCCATTTGAACCATTTGAACCACCTACTGAACTGTCAATCATCCTGCAACATCATCGCGATCTGCTGCGAGGTCAATAAACACTCGAGCTTTCCTGATTAGGCTATAATGTATAAGTATGCATGACTATGAGAAAGACAGACGTTACCTACAGGAAAATTAGTGACATCTTTGGAGAAACGAGGGAAGGCTGAAACCTGGAAGCATTGCTGGAAGAACTATACAGGGAAAACGAACATGAAGACAGTTTTATAGAAATGAAAGAGTAAGTAGGCGTTGATCAAATTAGAGGTATGATTGTTTGAAACAGCCCTGGAAGGCTGTTGGATGTAGTGGTTATTGTGGCTTATCCAGCCTGGTGGATATAACAAGATAGTGAATCCCTGTTATACAGGGTGTGACGAATAACGGTTGAGAGTTAACAACTAACCGAGGTAGACGAATTGTTCCGAAGTGTAGCATATTGTGCACTTCTCCTCATTGTAAATTTTTTCAGGAATGAACAGTCTACTTGAACAGGGTAAAAAATTAGACCGTTTTGGTCATCGACAATGAGTCATAGACAGTAAATAGTGATAAACTCTACGCCAGACACAGCCGGCCGAAGTGGCCGTGCGGTTAAAGGCGCTGCAGTCTGGAACCGCAAGACCGCTACGGTCGCAGGTTCGAATCCTGCCTCGGGCATGGATGTTTGTGATGTCCTTAGGTTAGTTAGGTTTAACTAGTTCTAAGTTCTAGGGGACTAATAACCTCAGCAGTTGAGTCCCATAGTGCTCAGAGCCATTTGAACCATTTTTCTACGCCAGACACTCACAAAAGAATGAGCTTTATTTTTTACGGTAGAGCCAAAAATTTCGCTGAAACAGTCAGCAATGAGCCGTTCCTTTTGAAACTTTAGCAGTTTACAAAGTTGTGTCTCGGATGTATTTCTCCTTCGTGAGATCGTACTGGATGAACTACTCTTTTCAGACGTTCAGCTCTTATCTTAAGAGTATTCAGTTTGCGGTGCTGTCGTGTTTCTTTAATTTTCACCGTAATTGTTTGCAACATCCTGTTTACAGCACAAATTAGACAAACTCAGCATTCCTCTCAGCGTGTAGTCGAAACTGCCAAAAAGTCGTAGCCCATCTGCCTCGGAAGGCAAACACGAAGGCATTAATGACTCTCACAGATTATAGCCAAGCCGGATTCTTCCCTACGCTCATAACATACTCGAGTGTGCGTAACACTTCGCTAGTAGGTTGAGTTACGCGACCGTCATGATACAGTGATCGATAGTGACTTCACATAACGCACAGAGTGAGACTAGCTATTAGTTAGCATGCTGTATGGACTTATATTTATTTTTTTTATTATTTGTTACCACGAGTATGGTGCTGTTCAGAAATCCTGAGGTGATTGTGTCGCTGAAAACATTCAGTGATAAGATGTTGTCTCGAAGCAGTAACAGTATATGGTAGCACCATTGTTCACCAGTCTCACCGTTTTCAAGGAGCAATCAAGTTTCGACCTTACTAGGCCTTAGATGAAGGGAAATACATTTTATACTAACGTAAGTAGACTTTGGGGGTTTTCCACCTTAACCGTTCGCTAAAGTCGTCCAAGAACGTTTAGGTTGAAAGTGGCAGAAGAAATACGCTGAGGCTCTCGTGCCAGCGGAGCGTTTGCGTTTGCAGTGCTCGCTCTTCCCGACATCTACTGCGCTGATTCAAGGCAAGGAAGCCAAACAGAAGTAGCGCGCCGAGGCTACAGTTTCGCATGCAGAATGCTAATTTAATGGCCCAGCGCAGCCAACCCCGCTGCCTTCAAAGGGGCCTTATACAAAGGAAACAGCTTGCAAGTAAATTTACAATTTCACCACAACAACCTGTAATTTCAGCAAGGCTCGCAAATATTTTTAACCAGCCGGTCAGAAGTTAGGTTTTGTTAAACTAGCGAAAAGAAGATTCGCAAAGAATAGATTAGACCGGCGTTTATCTGATTAATTTAATCGTTATTTCAGGTACGAAATACACAAACAGAGTATAATGTATTATGCCAATGTGAAGACAGAAATAAAATATTTCTTATTCATATATTTATTTATGTGGCACTACAGGAACTAATACCAAAATGAAAAAAGTAATCGTTATTTTTTTGTTTTCCCTCGTTCCTTAGTTGCTTCAAATTTCATCGACTTATGTTCCGTCTTCGTGATTTAATGAAAGACTGTTTGCTTTTTGCTGTATGTGTTTAGATTTTTTTACTTATAAAGAACCATCAGTGGCCTGTATTACATGTTTGTTTTTGTATGTATAATAAATGCATTATGTAGTAGTTATAAACACGTTAGTAAGTGACGTTTCCTCATGTTTTTGTTGTTTTTCAGATCAAAGCTACTTTTGTAGCATAAATTTCGTGAGGTTAAATTATAGGTTGGTGTTACTTACGATTTCCAGTCTGTGGTCCTGAAGATGTGTTCATTCGGTCCCCATACTCCAGCTGGCCATTTTCCTGCGTTTTTTCATCCACATTTGTTACAACACACTTGCATCTTTCATTGTGTGATCACCATGTGTGTGTTTACTGTGTGTAATGTTGCCAACAGCCGCTGTTTGTTTATCTTTCGCCTTTTGTTTATGTTTTGTGTGTGTGGTTTGATATTTTTCATTTGTTTTGGGTATGTATGCCTGTGTGTGTTTTGTTATGTGTGAATGTGTCATTCTATCTGAGAGTGATTTCTTTGTGTATGTGTGGTTGTGTTATTCTTTATGTGAGTGGATATTAGTGTGTGTGTGTGTGTGTGTGTGTGTGTGTGTTGGAGAGAGGGAGAGAGAGAGAGAGAGAGACAGACAGACAGAGAGAGAGAGAATAATAAGCTACATGATATAAAACCGAAATTTATACTACATTTATCAGTATACGACTTTTCTCTACGATTGTCAATACATGTGTGCAGACACCGATTAATCCAGCTTGTAAGTGAGCAGAAAGTTTTTTTCTTTCAGTTATTTCCAACTTCGGTGAGGAAAGTAACTTTTTACGTTATTTTTTCCCTTACGAGACCACCTTACCCTTTCTGTCTTCCTTTCACTCAACGTACTGTGATTTTTGACTATTTTCATGCTTTTACTTTCCGACAAGTATTAAGAAGCACTGGAAGTTTATCTACATAAGAATATAAACGCTTTTAAGGCGTCCATTCACAGCCTGGTTACTCGCCCACCACGGCGACAACCCGTGGACAATGGCTAGCGCTTGGCGGAACCTACCTGCCCGCCCTGACAGAATACGGGTTGGTAGGTAGCGGTGAGAGTAAGCAGGTAGAGGCTCGCCCGTGGAACCGACGCAGCTGAACCACGGACCCGACTGAGAGCCCATCGCCTACACGTAGGCTAGCGGGTTAAGGCTGACCCTCTTGGCAGAAGGTTTATGTCCCCTATGATCCGCCCCCCCTCCCCCCCCCCTCCCACGCTCCTCTTGGATCTGAAGTTCCTAAATGCACTTTAGCATATTTTGAAGTGACATATACTGCAGAGAACGGTCTTAGAATACTTTTGTGCTGTGTGAAATGTATAAAAAAATTACTCTGAGCACTATGCGACTTAACTTCTGAGGTCATCAGTCGCCTAGAACTTAGAACTAATTAAACCTAACTAACCTAAGGATATCACACACATCCATGCCCGAGGCAGGATTCGAACCCGCGACCGGAGCCGTGGCTCGGTTCCAGACTGTAGCGCCTAGAACCGCACAGCCACTCCGGACGGCTGAAATTTATAAAAATTGCTCTATGAGCTCATTCTGCACTATGAATTTTCATGTGTGCATTGCTTGAGAGAGTCTGAATATCTCAGGGTGAACATAATTTCGTAAATCAGCTGATATTAGTTTAGCATTGGCACTTGTGACGGAACACTTTTAGTTTTTACCGTGTGCCACCTGTTAAATACACTTCTGGCCATTAAAATTGCTACACCAAGAAGAAATGCAGATGATAAACGGGTATTCATTGGACAAATATATTATACTAGAACTGACATGTGATTACATTTTCACGCAATTTGGGTGCATAGATCCTGAGAAATCAGTACCCAGAACAACCACCTCTGGCCGTAATAACGGCCTTGATACGCCTGGGCATTGAGTCAAACAGAGCTTGGATGGCGTGTACAGGTTCATGGCATATTGTGACGAGCCAGTTGCTCGGCCACCATTGACCAGACGTTTTCAATTGGTGAGACATCTGGAGAATGTTGCGGCCAGGGCAGCAGTCGAACATTTTCTGTATCCAGAGAGGCGCATACAGGACCTGCAACATGCGGTCGTGCATTAGCCTGCTGAAATGTAGGGTTTCGCAGGGATCGAATCAAGGGTAGAGCCACCGTCGGAACACATCTTAAATGCAACGTCCACTGTTAAAAGTACCGTCAATGCGAAACCGAGGTGACCGAGACGTGTAACCAATGACACCCCATACCATCACGCCTGGTAATACGCCAGTATGGCGATGTCGAATACACGCTTCCAATGTGTGTTCACCACGATGTCGCCCAACACGGATGGGACCATCATGATGCTATAAACAGAACCTGGATTCATCCGAACTAATGACTTTTTGTCATTCGTGCACCCAGGTTTGTCGGTGAGTACACCATCTCAGGCGCTCCTGTCTGTGATGCAGCTTCAAGGGTAACCGCAGCGCCGGCCGAAGTGGCCGTGCGGTTAAAGGCGCTGCAGTCTGGAACCGCAAGACCGCTACGGTCGCAGGTTCGAATCCTGCCTCGGGCATGGATGTTTGTGATGTCCTTAGGTTAGTTAGGTTTAACTAGTTCTAAGTTCTAGGGGACTAATGACCTCAGCAGTTGAGTCCCATAGTGCTCAGAGCCATTTGAACCATTTGGTAACCGCAGCCATGGTCTCCGAGCTGATAGTCCATGCTGCTCCAAACGTCGTCGAACTGTTCTTATAGATGGTTGTTGTCTTGCAAACGTCCCAATCTGTTGACTCAGGGATCGAGACGTCGCAGCACGATCCGTTACAGCAATGCGGATAAGATGCCTGTCATTTCGACTGCTAGTGATACGAGGCCGTTGGGATCCAGCACGGCGTTCCGTATTACCCTCCTGGACCTACCGATACCATATTCTACTAACAGTCATTGGATCTCGACCAACGCGAGCAGCAATATCGCGATACGATAAACCGCAATTGCGATAGGCTACAGTCCGACATTTATCAAAGTCGGAAACGTGATGGTACGCATTCCTCCTCCTTACACGAGGCATCACAACAACGTTTCACCAGGCAACGCCGGTCAACTGCTGTTTGTGTATGAGAAATCGGTTGGAAACTTTCCTCATGTCAGCACGTTGCAGGTGTCGCCACCGGCGCCAACCTTGTGTGAATGCTCTGAAAAGCTAATCAATTGCATATCACAGCATCTTCCTGTCGATTAAATTTCGCGTCTGTAGCACGTCATCTTCGTGGAGCAGCAATGTTATTGGTCAGTAGTGTATTTGTGGTTAGTTGGAGTAACTATAACTGATTTAATCTATTTTGTCGCAGTTCCATCTTTGGGGAATAATTCTGAATTTTGTTGGTTAACTTTAATTATCAACCCCTATCTCTTCCACATCCAAACGGCTAGGTTCTTTGTGACAAATCATAATATTAACTTTTACGAAACACTATGAGCATGAGCAAAGAGTTTGCCATTGCATATGAGTTTCTTGCAACTGACTGTCCTCATCTACTTTGTTGGAACCAACAGCGGTGTTTTACATTATTGTTTTTGAAGCAGCCGTTTGTTCTTAGGTACCTGACCATGATGCACCTTGGAATATGTTTTTAGATTTGGTAAAACATTAATTTTCAGGAGTAATTCTTATAATTTCAGATAAAGGCTGTAGCATACGTGAATACCAATATTTAAAAATGGATTTAGAAAATATATTATACTGCAGTTGCGGATCTGACTACAAGCTAAAGTCAGAACATTTCCCCAAAGTATAATACTTTCCCCTAGGGGAAAGATACTTTAAGTTTACTGTGGACCTATCTTACTTGCGTGTGAACCGTTGAGAGCTAATTAAAAACCATAAAATTGGCTATCTCATCTCAGCCAGTGGATAATTTGCTTAGATATTCATGTTTATCTTTAGAGAGACTCTATATTGATCTGTCAGACGTCACCTAAGTATCAGAAGATTTCCGCTGAATTCTCAGAAAAGTCGCAGTATTTACATTCGTCTTGTACGGTAGCTTCAAATACTCTTCATAGCTCTGTACTATAGTTCAGCAGTAGTACCATCGCTATACATTAACAGTCCTTTTCCAAGGAACATAATTTTAGAGGCTTCATGTTGTATAGGGGATATATTAATACACAGAATTTAACATATTGAACTGCTGTCAAGTAAATCACAATAAAGTGCAATATGTTGCAAGACCCACTATGTGGTCAGAGGACAACAGTGACGTTTTCGTGCCATGTTATAACATGCCTGGAAACAACGTCCTTATTTGCTACTGGCCAAGCAAAGCTAAACCATTCCAGGTAGTATGAACTTCCTGGGCTGTGATTGGCAGAAGCACTCGACAGAGCA
This sequence comes from Schistocerca nitens, assembly GCF_023898315.1. Classification (NCBI taxonomy): domain Eukaryota; kingdom Metazoa; phylum Arthropoda; class Insecta; order Orthoptera; family Acrididae; genus Schistocerca; species Schistocerca nitens. The sequence continues at coordinate 838,114,494 of NC_064616.1, read as the reverse complement.
GAGATGGGTGGCATCCACAGCCAAGTTTGGTTGGAAATTTAATAGCTTGGGCAGAATTATCTTCACTGCTCAGACCGCGTAATATTAACAGTCATTGTTGAGAAAGTGATTCATTCCTTTAGTAGGAGCTGGGCAGTGGCTGCAGGCAAGGGCGGTTGTGAATAGAAGAATGTGTTAATAGTCGTCAAGTTTTATCAAAAAGAGAATCAGATGTGATTTGGGAAAGGGTGTGGTGCCAAGTGTTATGTCAGTAAACAGTTATTTTGTAAATCTGTGTGAAAGTTTTGTCAGAAAACTCAGCATTGGCCAGAACTGAATGTGGTCACATACGATTAGGAGGAGCATACAAGGTGCTAACCTATTATTAATATTACTAATATTACTATTTTTCATGTGTGTCAAGTATACATGACGTACAATACCTCATGCCTAACGTTGACAGTGCTGCGTCAAGAAGTACCACGTGGAATAAAAAAAGGCAGAGCTTGAAACGTATTTTATGTGTTCTTTACAGTGATCGTCAGAGATACAGCGCCACTTAATAAACGAATCCATGACTGAGCATTATATTCTGTAGCGAAAGGGACATTTTTACCAGATGCAAGGTGAGTTCTGCAGAAAATATTAGGTATCTTTCATGTTCTTCATCTCCAATGACAACCCATATATGTTGGCAATACTTTTATAACAAGCTATCGGGACACGTTGAATTAAGATTAGAGGTATTGTACATGGCATCCATTGCGGTGATGGTTTTCAGTGATCGTGATGGGGAAGAAGTGTAGGGAAAGTGAACGATGAACTTGCAACCACGCCGGCCGCTGTGGCCGAGTGGTTCTAAGCGCTTCAGTCCGGAACCGCAAGACCACTGCTGTCGGAGGCTCGAATCCTGCCCCGGGCAGGGATGTATTTGATGTCCTTAAGTTCGTTAGGTTTAAGTAGTTCTAAGTTCTAGGGGACTGATGACCTTAGATGTTAAGTCCCATAGTGCTCAGGGCCATTTTTTTGCAGTAACAGTGACTTTATGAAACTGATTTTGATAGTTTGGTTATTGACGTCTAATAATTGCAGTTAAGACTATACATTTTCTCAATTATAGGACTTAAGAATTGTGAAAATGACTTTCACAACATTTATTATGGTCTAAACTATGCAACATGCCAGTGACATTTGATTCAGTGAGTGTCGATACTGTCGTAAATGTACATGACACATGTGAAAAACTGCAGATGGTGATGTGACGAAAAATAAGAAGGCCTCGGTATTTTGGTTATGACGCTACTTATCTCATTGAGATGGACAGCATGGAGGTGAGCAACAGCAGCAGACAGGTCAATGCAGTCGTTACTTTGAGGCAAACCAGTAAACCCTTCTCGAAACAGAATGCTTCCATAAACAAAAACAGAGATCAACAAACCACCTTGAGAAAGGTGAGGGACTCCCTAGAAACCATGGGTGTCAAATCGTCACAAATTTTATGAGACGGATCACCTACTATTTGTCTTGGAAGCCAAGGAGCATAATGTGACAGTCCCATAGTGTAGTGCAGCACAGTACAGATGTCTGCTGACATAATATTAGTTATAGTGCTTAAAGTATTGCTGTGAATAAATTTCAGTAATATTTGCAACCCTCAATAAAAAATTCTCGTAATTGGGAACAGGGAAGTACCTTACTCTTCTCATGATGAAGATGAAGAAATGTCGGATTACTACATTAACAGACCAAGATATTTCTGATGTAACGGAAGATACTGACCAGGTGCATTCAGATAACCATAGGCTAGAAGGTAGAGTAAAGAGTGAAGTTCACGGAATTGTATCGGCAGAAAATATGCCTGACAACAATGAGGCTGAATTAGCTGGAGAAAGTACATCGGTAAATGTTATTGATAGTGTTGGGTACGATGATTATTGGGCATAATATAAGAGAAAACCACTACAATCCAAAAAAAAGCAGATAATCAAGCGGTAGTTATTAATAAGTCTATAGAAGACATACTTCAAACAGCAATAAAAATTTCCAGTGAAAAACAAATCATAAAGTTAATAAACAGAAAGAGGGGATTCACTTAGACTCAACCTTACTTAAAGGATATGAAAATTGGCTGAAACTAATAACTAATGCTTTTTTAGAAGAAGTATCTAAGATTAAGGAACTGTTTGAAATACGTGAGCCTCGAATAACTAGTTTAGATTGCAATGTGAAGCTGTAATGTTGTACATTTGTGAATCTTCGAAAAGAAATTAACTAGATTTATGAAATGGCTCATAAGCAGCTTCTTGTTGATCTGTTTAAGAGTGCAGAATAAGTTAAAAATACGTGTGCCATTATTCCATTATTGCCGTCCAACTTCATTCAGAACTAAAGTAAACTCGCTAAAAAATTGGCAATAGAGCTGAGGCAAAACGACAGTCAGTGCCTCGTACCCTTGAGGCGTAGTGCCGCATAACGCTCCTGCCTTGGAGGCGGTTATGTGGGAGATGTGTCTCAGAGCTGGATAGTGACAGATGGTGACGCGAGACTGGACGCGCACAAAGTTAATGTATCAGCCGATAGAGGACAGTATTCGATAGGGGACTGTGATTTAGTTTCTATTGTGCCCACCAGAGTCCACTAAATTAATAGAATTTTTTCATAAACTGTTCTAGTATTTTCATAAAGTGTTATTATGTCTTTTTGTGTATGTAAAAAGTTATAAATGTGTTTTAGCAGTATGAATGATGCGTGAGTGTAGTTTAAGGTTAATATGAAGATAATTGTTTAACGAGTAATGTAGTGGGATTTAGTGTGGGAACATTTCGAAGAAGTATGGATGTGGACAAAGGGGATTTTTGTAGAATAGATTTGTAAAGTAATTTTATGGTAAAGGGAAAGGTAATTCAGGTATAAACAACAATAGTAAATAACTGTATGCATAGACAAAACTTCAGAATATCAGATAATTACGTCGGTAAAAAGTGCAGCCGTTAGGTTTATTATTTTGCGGTTGGTTATTGATGAAAAGCGAGGACTGACGCGGGAGAATGTTGTTTTGCTATTGGCTGTTGAGTAAACTGACCAATGGTAAAGCAATATTCTTCGTGCGCCTTTCTCTGCTGGTAGAGAAGACTTAGAATATTCTAGAGAGGAGTGAGAGCCTAGTCATGAAACAGTTCGGACGTGTGTAGTAGTAGTTCAGACGGAAATGATAAGTTGGCGGATCTAGCAGTGTTTCATACATCAAAAGTGTTGTATGGTGACGGCATAATTATTCAGATGGGTTTGTAGAAATTTCGGAATTTTTTAGTGAATTTTGTGACGAGAAAAGACATAAATTCCGCGTGGCGTATTGAGCAGGTCGGTGGCTAAAAACTGTGACTACATTAGGTACCGACAGACTTCAAATTTGGCGAGCATTCTCAATCAAAAAGAATCCGTATTTTTTTAGCTATTATGTTTTTGGGAAATGCAGCACCATAAACTTGCTAACGTGAGTGAAATGGATTGTGAGTGACTGTATTGAGACTAGCACGGGCTTGGCAGTGATACTTGTGTACCAAGTTTCAGAATATGTTAATTAAGGACAAAATTTCCAACTATTCATTTCATGTGAAAACTTTCTCCCGAAACGTAGATTAGTGACTTTAATTGCAGCCTGGTTCACGTTGAAGTACAGTAGGTTTCGCTCGGCTTCCCTACTGATGAATTGCTGAGACAATGTTCACAGGTAGGTGCAGATTCGTCGTCGTAAAGCGACGGAAGGAACCGCGCCCTGTCTGATCGAGTGCAGTTTGAAATAAGTCAAATGCTGGAAGACAAGTATGTTCAGGAAAAACAAGAAGATTATGTAATGTCTGTTAATCACTATTTGCGGGTGTTTAAGGTGCATAGTTTCTCTGTCAGAGACAGGACACATACTGCTCCATTCAAAAAGCAGTTCGACAGGATATTTCATCTGCAATGGAATGACAAGCAGAAAACTGGTTGTGTAATAAACAGATTAGAGGAGAAACTTTTATAATTAGGAGTGCAAACAGTATCACAATGCAGTGCATACAACTAGTTTATAATGGCATTTATGCATCCACACTGCACGAGTAGCGCATAAAATTGCATCAGGAGAGATCTATTTGAAGGTCATAATTTCAACAGTGGTGGGTGCAAGAGCTAAAAGTAATTCTTTAAGACCTGTTCAGAACCAACTAGTTATTGGGTGATCATATAGAAGAGTCAATTCTAATTTCAGTTTTATGATTAAGTTCAGTAAGCATATGTCCATACCAAAATCGACTAATTGCCAGGTAATAACCAGAATTTGAAAGTTTGGCGGGAAGACAGATCGTAGTATCACACAAAAGATTCACGTAATTATTATTAGAATCCTCCCAGACAGGCAAGGGGTGACTTTAATACAGGTAGAGGAAGAGGAAATTGTGGAGAATATAGAAATTATCATATTGAAGTTCACAGAAATTATGAACAGGACACCAGATCTCAGAAAAATTCACAGGACGTTAGGATGAGGTCCGATAGTAAATGGCAAAGGCATAAGGGACTGTTCCAGATAACTTCTTGTGTCTACTGCAAAGAATAAAGCCGAAGATAATATTTGCTAGGATACATAAAGAGAATTTAAAAGTCGAAAATCATGCTTATTGCCATAAAAGCGAGATCGATAATATGTCTGTGGAGGATATAGAGAAGGCAAGTAGAAGTAAGGAAGTTGAACTGATGGATTAAGCCTTAGCAGAAAAGTGTGAGCTAAAACCTAAAATCTGAAAGGAGTAACGTCCAGAGGATTCCACAGAATAAGATCATAATGATAACCTGGGATTAGATACAGAGATCATGAGTCATTGAATACTGAATTCTAAGAATATTATGATTATGAATGAAAAATGTTATTAAATGAAAGAATGAAGAAAAGCTTATCAAGGAGAACAAAGTATGTCAAAGATATGAATGTTACCATGATCTAACAACTGTAGATAAATGTATGGACTCATTTTACAAAGCACGATGTCCATAATTGGCCACAAACGCATGAAGTTAAAAGGGGTTTGCAGTAACGCCAGCCAAAAGTGAGTGTTGGAGTTGTGGTTTGTGAAATGTAACATAGTTGTCACAACGTTGCTAGGTGGGCCAGCCTGGTACTGTGTGGAAATAGTTCACGCAGTAACACTGAAGCAGCAAGGTATCACGAGCCTATCCACACCGTCTATTGCCGAACTGTTTAGTGTATGCACCAAATGGCGTAGCACAAGTCAAACTTACAAAGCTCGAAAGAGTATGTATTATCAACTCATTTGCACTAAAATCACTTCTGTTAACACTACAGCTCTACAACAACGAGGACTGTGTTGCCTGGTCATCCTATGGAATGCTGACCGAAGACCGCAATTCACAACTACGGCTGGCCAACCCGCCCAGAAGCTATTCGGTCCTGGAGTCGCCGCTGCAGCGGGCCAATGCCGGCCTAGGGTGGCAGCACAGGGTTTCTGCCTGCTACGTCACTAATCCTCCGCCATCCGTCACCGTGGGGGAGAGGGGCTAGGAGCACGCCACGGCAACACGATGGCCCTGCAAGGGCCACTGAACACGCAGAACCGCCCCTGGCGGAGGAGGTTGCGTCACGAAAGCGCTATGCTCCGTTAGCAATCCTGGGCGTCAAAAATACCAAAAGCAGCAGAACTGGTTGGCCAAGTCCCCCCCACCGTACACTAGGCGGCAGCAAGGTGAAGTAATATGGAGAAGTGAGTACTCGAAAACTGCTTCTCTGGTGCCGTGGGGCGTCTGTCCAACCACTCCCAGCTACCGACACCACACAGTAGCATGTACAGTCGTGTGCCAGTAGTCACCGACCTCAGCAGAAATAGTTCATAAAGTCAGACTGGAGTTAGAAATAAGGTAAGTGACATCAGTGAAAGGCAAGAGGAAAAGGAAATAGTATTATTGGAAAATCATGACACGTATAATATTTATCTTTCCAAAGTTGACGTGATAAACAACAACTCAGATGTTAAGGATATGAAACTAGTTATAAGGAATACAAGGGTATTAGTCGACAATGAAACCTCATGGGCTTATCAACTATGCAAACTATGTATCTGTCATGTGTGAGATCCAGAGTCACTGGTTCATGTTTCTTCCATTTCATTTTAAACATACATCAAAATAAGTTTTGCATCACCTCGGATCCCAGAACTCCTGAAATAGACGTTGACTGTGGATATTGTATCACAGACATAGTCACTTTGACTGTTCAGAGATGTCGCTAAACCTGCCTAAAGACGTAAACAACCATGCATGAGTAACAACTATAAGACGGAGGATGTCTGACAGCCGACCAGCACCAGTCATTCCACCGGGAAGAAGGTACACGGCTCTTGTTGTCTGTAGTTCAACCAAGCCTAGAAGATCAATACTACGGTTCGATCGCGTCCGCATTATTACTTTGTGCCAGGAAGGGCTCTCAACAAGGGATGTGTCCAGGCGTCTCGGAGTGAACTAAGCGATGTTATTCGGACACGGAGCAGATACAGACAGGAACTGTCGATGACATGCCTCGCTCAGGCCACCCAAGGACTACTACTGCAGTGGATGACCGCTACCTACAGATTATGGCTCGGAGGACGCTGACAGCAATGCCACCATGTTGAATAATGCTTTTCGTGCAGCCACAGGACTCAAACTGTGCGCAATAGGCTGCATGATGCGCAACCAGAGTCCCAATGCCCATGTCGAGGTCCATCTTTGCACCCACGACACTGTGCATCGCAGTACATTCAGATTGGCCCAACAACATGCCGAATGGGCCGCTCAGAATTGGCATCACGTTTTCTTCTCCCATCAGTGTCGTATATGCCTTCAACCAGACAATCGTGGGAGACGTATTTGGAGGCAACCCGGTCAGGCTGAATGCCTTAGACACACTGTCCAGCGAGTGCAACAAGGTGGAGGTTACCTAATGTTTTGGGGTGGCATTATGTGGGGCCGACGTACGCCACTGGTAGTCAAGGAAGGCGCCATAATGGCTGTGCGGTACGTGAATGCCATCAAAACATCGTTCAAATGGCTCTGAGCACTATGGGGCTAAACTTCCGAGGTCGTCAGTCCCTAGAACGTAGAACTACTTAAACCTAACTAACCTAATGACATCACGCACATCCATGCCCGAGGCAGGATTCGAACCTGCGACGTAGCGATCGTGCGGTTCCAGACTGTAGCGCCTAGAACTGCTCGACCACTGCGGCCGGCGAATGCTACCCTCCGAATGATAGTACAACCATATCAGCAGTATATTGGCGAGGCATTCGTCTTCATGGACGACAATTCGTGCCCCCAACGTGCACGTCTTGTGAACTACTTCCTTCGGGATAACGGCATCGCTCGACTAGAGTGGCCAGCATGTTCCACAGGCTTGAACGCTATCGAACATGCCTGGGATAGATTGAAAAGATCTGTTTATGGACGACGTGACCCACGAACCACTCTGAGTGATCTACGCCGAATCGCCGTTGAGAAGTGGGACAGTCTGGGCCAACAGTGCCTTGGTGAACTTGTGGATAATATGCCACGACGAATACAGCCATAAATCATTGCAAAGGGCGTGCTACTGGGTATCAGAGGTACCGTTGTGTACAGCAATCTGGACCACCACCTCTGAAGGTCTCGCTGTATGGTGGTACAACATGAAAGTGGGGTTTTCATGAGCAGTAAAACGGACGGAAATTATGTTTAAATTGATCTCTATTCCAATTTTCTGTACGGATTCCAGAACTCTCGGAACCGAGGTGATGCAAAACATTTTTTGATGTGTGTATATTGTCACGTCGAAGACGGTGTAATTAGATGAATGACGAACACTAACTTCGCTTAACGAAGATTTATTCAGCACTTGCACATGCAAGAGCGTGGAGCAAACTGCCTCCGTCCAGAACACATACAGTATATATACAGCTACAGAACATTCCGGAACAATGATGCTTGACATTTGTGGATACGTCTAGAATGTAGCCCACTCGAACAATGTATATATAAATTAAAACTGTACAGTCCAGGTGAGTTTTGAACTCACGACCCTCCATGCAACAGTTTAGTATCAGAACCACTACACCATCGTGCTACTCAGCTTTTTCTGCGACAATATGAACTGGCATTGGACAACTATCCTATCGACATTTTAAAGCGAGAAGCCTCTCTTCCTCTGTCTATCTCTGAAAGAAACAAACCACAACTGAGGCGCAGTAGGAAGCAGTGTAAATAATGACTGTGACAGAAATCAGGAGATTAGACTGTACATAACTTGACAGGTACAGAGACATGTGCGAAAAGAAGGTTACACTGTTAGATAGGATTTGCCAAGAAACTTATAACCCCTTTCAGTAAGTTATCAAATAGACAAAAACTAGAGCTCTGTGTCCAAACAGGCATCAGAAAGCCCAATATTACTCACCGACTGCCGTGTTATCCGCAGCCGACTGGTATTATTGGATGCCGATACAGACGATGCGTGGGGTCAGGACACTGCTTACCTGGCTACTGTCAGTTTTCATGGGCTTGAGCTGCTATTACTCATTCCAGTATGTCCTCAATTGGCGTCACAAGGCTGCGTGCAATTCGATAGGTTAAGAGCTCGCGGTGGCCCGGATGGCCAACCATCAAAACGCCTACCACAGCCAATGGTGTTTAATTTCAGTCATCTGACGGAAACCGGTGCATCTACTCCTGCACAGTTGTTGACAGACAGCCATTACTAATTCATTAACCACTATGAAGACGTAACAACACCAAAGTGGCATGTGCGTGGAATGATAATCTTGATAGGCATAATGATTAAAGTTTATAAGTTGAGAAGAAAAAATAAAAGTGCACGACATTACAATTGAAAAACATACTTGTGGTAATAAGGTTAAGAAAGGTAAGTTCTGAGAGGGAAACAGCTGGAGCAGACAGCTGATTGTTGAAGGAGACAGAAGGATATAAGTGAATACTGAATAATGTAGGCGATCTGTACAGGGTCATATTTCATTTAAAAAAAATTATTGGGTAGGTGACCAGCAAGACACTCCCACATAATATTAAATGACTAAGCAGACGAAGCAATTACACCATAATTTATGTTAAGAAGTAAAGTAATGAGGAATAGCCGCTATGTAAGTTGGTAAGCATTAAGGTAGGAGCGCACTAACAGATTTTTCTTATTTCACGCAAGTCTTCTACAAGGGAATGAATAATGAAGAAGCAGCTTATCATCGTTTAGTTAACGTAATAGTAAGAGCATAAAGGTGTGAATATGCGGTACCTTGGAGAAACTGTCCATCATAATACATATATAGTCACCGTCATGTTAAGAAGCCCTATTATGAAACAGAAGCACACAGCATTTACTGAAGTGACAGCCTCTCCAGATTTGGACATTAATGACTGCGTGATTTTTGTTACGTATTGCTAAAATGTCTGAATTGTACAGTAATTATTTTTCATCAGGGACACAGTCGAAACAGTATACCTATCATACCTGACAACTCCAATTATAGATAATAATATCTTTAATTGTTCTGTAAAAGAAGTGATCGAAGCAGCCGCTACCTCTTCTGTCTGTCTTACCTTTCTTTCGCTGTTATTGGAGAAAGAGTCATTTACGTTGAGGAAGTGTGTATGTTCTATTTGCTAATATGTGCATGATATATTAGCCTTTTATTATTTTAAGTTACCTTCCGATCCCATATGTCAGTGTTTTGAACATTTAAACAATTTCTAGCAATTTAAATCAGACGCTCCGCTTCGTAACTGAACATCACTGGTATGCAACTATCAGCCGCTATTAAATGGCACCTTCATATATTACAAAATATTTCATGTCTATTTTTTCACAGCGGCAGCCACAAAGCAGCTTAAATCATATCATGTAATAATAGCTTGCCTAGCAAATAGTTTGTTTTATTACAGTGTCAGTATTTATAATATTTTAGATCCGAGTTAGATACAGCAGCTTTGGTCTTGACTAAGAAGAAAAGAATCTTAAAATATATAAATTGTTTGGACGCCTTCTATGATAAAAGTGAACCCAGCAACTAAAAGTAAATGCAAAGCCAATATTTTATTCTCTTCACATATTCTTAATTCACTGGCTTGCTACGGGAGTCTAACCTGTATTATATGCAAGTTTACGTAATTGCTGTTCAGGAAGGGTGTCGGAATATCAATTAACGGACCGAATGCAAGAGTAAAATGAAATAAACTGAGAGATAAAACCAGCTGGAAAAGAGTAGAACGGAACGTAAGAAACAGAATAGGCACTTTTAAGATTTACGTTCAGTACAAGTGTTATCTTTCTTATAACTTCTATTTTTTTCTTATCTAATATTTACATTTCAATGTTCTTTGACTCATCATATATGTAAATAACTGTTATTTTATAGGAACAAATTTGTGAGTGCAATTTTCCAAATTATGACCTTTTATAACGATAATACGTTAAACATTTCTGTACGAAACTGATTCGAGCATAGCATATGTATGTTTATACAGATGTAAAACGTGGAGGGAAGCCCTCTAAAACGAAAGTCTTAGGTGCGATGGTAAAAGGTAGTTTGGTGTGAAGTACTGTAAGAAATCTTTGTAACAGAAGAATCGGTGACTAGATTGCTAACAGTTACCATCCTGAGTGCTAAAGGAGGCAACGGTAGCATCCTGATTGGATTAAGTATGTCTCAGATGGGGTTGATTATTAGCTCATAGCTCCTTTTTTTTCTCCGCATCATAAAATTTCGGCGCCAAGAAGTTAATCTGTAGAGAAATTTTTCATCAAGAACCATGATCATGAGTGTCGACTACATGTTTGTGCCAGGGAACATCGCCACAGATATCAATGTCAACACAATAAGGTTTTGGATTGTATTGTATTGTATGGAACTGGGGACCTAGAAACGACGGAGAGGCTTCGCCGCCGCCGTAGTCCTCAGTGGTACACAACCCCACAACAGGTTACAGCAGTCCACTCACCCCACGGCCGACTCACACCGAACCCAGAGTTATTGTGTGGTTCGGCTCCCAGTGGACCCCCTGGGAACGTCTCACACCAGACGAGTGTAGCCCCAACGTTTTGCATGGTAGAGTAATTAAGGTGTACGTGTACGTGGAGAAAGTGTTTGCGCAGCAATCGCCGCCATAATGTAACTGAGGCGGAATAAGGGGAATAAGCCCGCACTTCGCCGACGCAGATTGAAAACCGCCTTGAAAACCATCCTCAGACTGGCCGATACACCAGACCTCGACACCGGATTCGTGCCGGGGACCGGCACACATTCCCGCCCGGAAACCAGTGCGTTAGACCGCACGGCTAACCAGGCGGGCACAACAAAGGTTTAGTATTTTATTTATTTGAATGGACGAATAAGTTGCATAACTCTAATTAATAAGTGGTTTCCTCTCAACTTTGTGTCGAGAACACTGATTTGTCCTCAGACACTTACCTAACTAGGTTCCTATTCCCAGTGTTGAAATAACTTCAAGTGCCCAGTTTATAACGAAGTACACAATCATTACCTTGTTGAAAGTGTTTATTAACTTTCGTGGACCTATAATTTATCATGTGTTTAGCTAGTCTTTGGTATGAATTGCTCCACGGGATTAACAATAGAGAATAATGAAGATATTCCAATAGAGTGAGCCTAAAGCAAAGGCCTAATTACAATACTTCATTTTCGTTCCTATTAAATGGTTTGCTCAGTATTACAGTAACAGAATGGCACTGTCATTGTAAGAAGTATCTGCAGACCATTACAAAAAAATGGTTCAAATGGCTCTGAGCACAATTGAACTTTACCTCAGAGGTCATCAGTCCCCTAGAACTTAGAACTACTTAAACCTAACTAATCCAAAGACATCACATACATCCACGCCCGAGGCAGGATTCGAACCTGCGATCGTAGCGGTCGTGCGGCTCCAGACTGAAGCGCCTAGTACCGCTAGACCACACCAGCCGGCTAGGCTGGTGACTGTCTCTCAGTTACACGAATAGTATGCTACTTAAAAAGCCAAATAACATTGGTTCGATTCCCATTAAAGTAACTGCTACTACCTATGAATACGTAATCTGTCAGGGAACTTAACTATGTGTGATAAATTTCCGTTAGAGTACGATCACAGTCAACTTTCAATTTCTTTCATAAGCGTAATATTATCAGGAATTTGGGCATGTAGTAATAACCAGTAATGTTGTACACTGAGTACCAAAGGAACGATTCTGCCAGTACCTCGTCTCCTACCTTCCAAACCTCACAGAAGCTCTTCTGCGAACCTTACTGAACTAGCACTCCTGGAAGAAAGGATACTGCGGAGGCATGGCTTAGACACAGCCTGGGGGATGTTTCCAGAATGAGATTTTCACTCTTCAGCGAAGTGTGCGCTGATATGAAACTTCCTGGCGAATTAGAACAGTGAGGCCGACCGAGACTCCTACTCAGGACCTCTGCCTTTCCCGGGTAGGTGTTCTACCATCTAAGGTATTCAAGAACGACTCACGACCCCTCCTCACAGTTTCAGTTCTGGCAGTATCTCGACTCCTACCTTCCAAATTTCACAGAAGCTCTTCTGCGAATCTTGCAGAACTAGCACATCTGGAAAAAAGGTTATTGCGGAGACATGGCTTAGCCACAGCTTGGGGATGTTTCCAGAATGAGATTTTCACTATCCAGTGCATAGTGTCCTGATGTAAAACTTCCTGCCAGATTGAAACTGTGAGACTCGAACTCGTGACCTTTGCCTTTCATGGCAAACGCTCTACTTCAGTCGGCTTTTGGCGACCGTAGTGAGCGGACCTCTAGCGTGAGCTGTGTGCTGCCGTCTGCTTCGCCCCTCTCGGTAAGTCAAAGTCACTGTTGCGTTATTTGAGGCTCTTGATGGATTCATATTAGAAAGAGAGATGAATCAGCTCAATAGAAGAGACACGTTGAAATTTATATTTGAACAGAAAGTTCAGAGACCGAGTTCGTTCGAAATTGAGACATGGCTAAAGGAAACTGAGAAAATTTCGTTTGAGGACACCGTAGGTATTCACCTTTCAGTTGTGAGCAGCATCGTGTATGTAAAGCTTAAAAACACATTATTGTGCGAGAAAATTGTGCTATCTAGTGGCGGAACATTCAAGTATAAACATGATGATGGCAATATTATTGAAGTTTGTGTTACGCATGCTGTCCCTATCTTTGAACAGCCATTTGAAATCACCGTTGAGCAGATCAACTCAGTGATAGCTCCTTATGGGAGAATAGTCAGTAATTTTGCAGAAAAGTGGTCGGCTACTCCCAGGTTCACCGTCTTAAATAGTATTAGGCAATTACGAGTTTATTTACACAAGCACATACTCTCGTATATGAATGTTTGTTCAAAATGGTTCAAAGCACTATGGGACTTAACATCTATGGTCATCAGTCCCCTAGAACTTAGAACTACTTAAACCTAACTAACCTAAGGACATCACACAACACCCAGCCATCACGAGGCAGAGAAAATCCCTGACCCCGCCGGGAATCGACCCCGGGAACCCGGGCGTGGGAAGCGAGAACGCTACCGCACCACCACGAGATGCGGGCTGAATGTTTGTGGTTATCGTGTTATAGTATTATATGATGGGCAGCCAGGAACCTGTGCCTCGTGCGTCGATCGCGGCAGCCGCTGGTCAACTCCATGCGCGTCACGCGCCTGGTGCTACCCAGAATAACACTGCTCGCGACAATGAGTTGATGATGGGCGTTAGCGTCTCCACAGTGACAATACAACGAAAGAGTCAAGAAAAAGAACTTACACTTTTGGCCATTAAAAGTGCTACAACATGGAGATGACGTGCTACAGACGCGTAATTTAACCGACAGGAAGAAGATGGTGTGATTGGCAAATGATTATCTTTTCAGACCATTCATACAAGGTTGGCGTCGGTGGCGACACCTACAACGTACTGAAATCAGGAATGTTTCCAACCGATTTCTCATACACAAATAGCAGTTGACCGGCTTTGGCTGGTGAAACGTTGGTGTGTTGCCTCGTGCAAGGAGGAGAAATGCGTACCATCACGTTTCTGACTTTGATAAAGGTCGGATTGTAGCCCATCGCGATTGCGGTTTATCGTATCGCGACATTGCTGCTCGCGTTGGTCGAGATCCAATGACTGTTAGCAGAATATGGAATCTGTGGGTTCAGGAGCGTAATACGGAACGCCGTACTGGATCCCAACGGCCTCGTATCACTAGCAGTCGAGAAGACAGGCATCTTATCCGCATGGCTGTAACGGATCGTGCCGCCACGTCTCGATCCCTGAGTCAACACATGGGGACGTTTGCAAGACGACAACCATCTGCACGAACAGTTCGACGACGACCTGGGTGCAAGAATGACAAAGCGTCATTTTTTCGGATGAATCAAGGTTCTGTTTACAGCATCATGATGTTCGCATCCGTGTTTGGCGACATCGCGGTGAACGCACATTGGAAGCGTGTATTCGTCATCGCCATACTGGCGTATTACCCGGCGTGATGGTATGGTGTGCCATTGGTTACACGTTTCGAACACCTTTTGTTCGCATTGACGGCACTTTGAACATTTCAGATGTGTTACGACCCTTGGATCTGCACTTTATTCGATCCCTAAGAAACCCCATATTTCAGCAGGATATGGCACGACCGCATATTGCAGGTCCTGTACGGGCCTTTCTGGATACAAAAAATGTTCGACTGCTGCCCTGGCCAGCACATTCTCCAGACCTCTCACCAATTGAAAACGACTGGTCAATGGTGGCCAAGCAACTGGCTGGTCACAATACGCCAGTCATTACTCTTGATGAACTGTGGTATCGTGTTGAAGCTGCATGGGCAGCTGTACCTGTACACCCCATCCAAGCTCTGTTTCACTCAATGCCCAGGCGTATGAAGGCCGTTATTACGGCCAGAGGTGGTTGTTCTGGGTACTGATTTCTCAGGATCCATGCACCCAAATTGCGGGAAAATGTAATTTACATCTCAGTTGTACTATAATATATTTTGTCGAATGAATACCCGTTTATCATGTGCGTTTCTTCTTGGTGTAGCAATTTTAATGGCCAGTAGTGTAATATTCAGAAGAAATATTTATCCCCTTTATGTTAGCAAAAGTGGTTAAAGCGTCTGCCTTACAAAAAATTAGGAAGCCGAGCAGGAAGAAAATGTGGCAGAGCACTGGCAAAAAAAAGTAAGAAAAAATGTGGATCTGCTCGTAAAACTAAAAAAAACAGAAGAATACTTAAATAAAAAGTAAAAAATTTGGTAGACAGATGGGCTCTATTAATAATAATAATAATACAAAAAGACTAAAGCATATAGGCTAGCCAAAGAAGGCAAAACAAGGTGAGCGTATGGAAGGCTGTGAGGGGAGAAGGGAGCCCCTATAAAAACAAAGAAAAAAATATAGAGCGTCTGCCATGTAAGCAAGAGGTCCCGGGTTCGTGTCCCGGTCGCAGCACACATTTTCAACTGTCCCCGTTGACATTAATCAACGCCTCTAAGTAGGTTAAGGTCTGGATTTTATTGTAATTTCGTTTTTCGAGAGCTGCAAGCTTACCAATGGTATCTGTATTAAAAAGAAAAAAAAAAGGTACAGCACTTGCCCACCAAAGGCAAAGGTCCCGAGTTCGAGTCTTGGTCCGTCATACAAATTTAATCTGCCAAGAAGGTTCATATCAGCGCACAGTCCGCTGCAGAGTGAAACTCTCATTCTGGACTCAGTGTCTTTTACATTTTTAGGAAAATATTACCAAATGCAAACGTAATATGTTCAAATAAACACAAGACAGTATTTAAGATCAAATGGTTCAAATGGCTCTAGGCACTATGGGACATAACATCTGAGGTCATCAGTCCCCTAGACTTAAAACTTCTTAAACCTAACTAACCTAAGGACATCTCACACACCCATGCCCGAGGCAGGATACGAACCTGCGACCGTGGCCGCCGTCTGGTTCAGGACTGAAGTGCCTAGAACTGAGTATTTAAGTATTATTAGCCTAAATTTTACGTTTGTTTCAGAACACGATAAAAATTACTAATTAGAGGTGAAGAAGAATGGGGAAAAGAGTTCTTGGTTTGATTAATGATTTTTTCAAAGTTTTCTCGGTCTGTGAGAATTCTACTTTTTGAAGACAAATTAAGGGGATAATGTTACAAAGTAGTGTTACATTGATATAGACTAAACCACAGTACGGTGCAATATGTTAAAAGACTTACCGTGTGGGCAAAGTCAGTGGTACGGCGTCACAACCAACCTAGAAACATCGTCCTCACCTGTTATTGGCTAAGAAAAGCTCGTCCATACCAGGTTGCACGAATTTCCTGTTCTCTATTTGTCTGAAACGCTCAAGGCAGAAGCTGTCTTGTGGTCGCAGGCAGAATCAGGTGGCTTCCCAACTGAGCACAGTAAGAAATTTAACAGGTTGGACAGAATTCTATTCACTGCTGAAAACGTGTATTATTAACAGTCACTGTTGAGAAAGTGATTAACTGCACTAAAAGAAGTCGGGCCTATGCAGCCGCCAAAATCCCTCGCGAATTAAAAAGTGGGTGGTTAATAGTCGTCAGATTTTACCAGAAAGAGCCAGAGGCAAGAGCTGGAAAAGAGTTTCGTAACGAATGTTATGTCACTGAATAATAATAATCTTGTAAAATAGTTTTAAATGTTTATCAGAAAAACCCAGGCACCTACCAGAACAGAGTGTGGTTTCGTATGATTACCAAGGGCGTAAAAGGTGTTATTATTATTCATGAATGTAAAGTACTGCATGTTGTATAATACATCATATGTAATGTTAACAGTGCTGTGTCAACAACTAAGCCCACAATAAGAAAGGCATGACTTGGAACAAACCTTTTGAGCTATTTGCTTGGAGGTAGTCCAGTATTTTCCTACGATCGTCACAATGAAAGTACCACTTCGTAAATGAATTTACCAACGAGCATAATCTTCTTCTGTGAGAGGGACATCTTTTCGAGATTAAAAGTAAGTTCTACAGAAAAACTGTAAAGTGTGCCTGATATTGTACAACTTGTATGACAACCCTCACGTGTACTGTGCGAATGATAATTATAACCAGCTGTCTTAACACTTCTCATTCAGAATGGAGCTGTTCTAAGAGTTATGTCTGTCATGGAAGAAATTGTATACTTTGACTTGAGTTGCACTGCTTATCCAAAGATAAATTACTGTGTTGCGGTACACTAGTGGCTAAAAGATGCACTGCGTAACTAGGGTTCAGTTAGTTGAGGGTATTTTATATCAACATGACAGAGAGTATCATGAAATTAATATTTTTTATGACGGACGTAAGTATTTCTTAACGTCTCCCATTATATTTGCTGCATCACCACTAAAGATTGCTTCATAAATTTCTGCAACCTTACAGTTTGTATGCATGATACTGTCCAATGTGCACAATATTTCTCATATCTACTCTGGAATACAAGGTAATTTGTTTCCTTATTTACGATTTGATGAACAATATTGGAATAGTAATAGTCCACGATTAACAAAACAAAATCAATTGCAGAGTCGTATTCGTGGTTAGGATTAATGATGGGCTGTTTCACTAATGTTTATTTGTTCGTAACTGAATTTAGCAGGTTACTGTTTCATTTACCTAATGGTTTTTCCACTTTGTGTATTTCAGAAGAGTAGGTCGTTGAATAATAGAGGTGTCTGCACAATGTGATTCATATAACAATAATAATCTTATTATCCTGTGTAAAAACACGTGTATTCATTGTGAGCTAATATCTTTATCTATATTTCGTTCCTTTCATCAACTTAATTAGATGAAGATTCTCATTATGCTGGCACTGAGTAAACATGAGACCTTTCACTAATGTCTTGCATAAGAAATATAAGAGAAATAGTCTCATGCCTTCAGCCCTATTATTAGTTCGATGATAACCACTTCTAATATCGTAAAATTGTATGTTCAGCAAGGATTTCTGTTACTTCCATTATTTGTTTTCAGATTCTAGAACGTAAGTTTGGCTCGAGAATCGCAGACAAGCGTTTGTTCGCCGTGTTGCCACACTGTTTTCCGAGAACGATGTACTACCAGCTACGAACAATCAAGTGTTATGATCCATAACTGAGTCTACGGTATGATACATGTCTCTGCTACTAGGCGCAATCTAGACGACTCTTATGGGGTCCAACGTTACGTTTAGTGATGAGAAACTTGTTCAGTTAACAACAGTAGATCAATTGAGGTGCCAGGAATATCCGTTGTAAGGTTGGAAGGAAGCCAGGAAGGAAGGAAGGAAGGAAGGAAGGAATATTGGGTGTAATGTCTCATCGACATCGAGGTCATTAGAGACGGAGCACAAACTCGGATTGTGTCAAGGATGGGGAAGGAAGCCGGCCGTGCCCTTTCAAAGAAACCATCCCGCCATTTCCCTGGACGATTTTAGGAAAATCGCGGAAAACCTAAATCTAGATAGTCGGACGCGGGTTTGAACCGTCGTCCCCCCAAATGCGAATCCAGTGTGCTAACCACTGTGGCACATTGCTCGGTAATATTCGTTGTGCTAAGTATGTGTGTGTGTTGCCTGTCGTAACTGAAAGTCAGTCAAAATGCCTAATAATTGTTTCTTGGACTTTATTCACTTTTTAAAGAGGACACCCCTCTTTAATAAGGGAAATTTTATGTGGAACTTTTTGACCGCTGCTAGAGTAAACACATTTTGCAGACACAATACAAGCATCAGTTCAAGAAACTCATCTAAAACATATATTACCATCCACATTCTCGGATATAAAATGTCGACACTGTTTATTATATCTGACTTTTTCACTTAGATATTACTCAGATGAAACATCACTCCTGTACCCAGATTTCGGCTGCAAAAAGAATCTGAGCATATGTTCTTCTACGGGGTGTTCAAAAAGTCTCTTCTCAGTGCCTTATGACTGTTAGCGGCGCGTGCCGTATTATTGTTCGCCTGCCTAGGTTACTTCCCTTCAAGTGAACTCATCCAACATTCCACTGTTTCGTTTATCTCAGCCAGCGTCAATAGTATCGTTGGTGTGTGTCGTTACATGTTGACGTGAACGTTTACGTTTAGTTCCTTTGTTCGTTTATTTCGTTTTTGTCACTGTTAAAATGCGAACCATTGAAGAACGTGTGTTTTTAGTCGAACAAGTGTTCAAAGCTGGCGGTAAATACACAGTTTCAGTTCGTCAAACATTTAATTTAGTTTTCCGGGGGACAGCACTCCCACATATCGATACTGTGCGACATTTGATTAACAAATTCCGAAGTACGGGTTCCGTGACAGATGCACTGAGATGTGGTCGTCCTAGTGTTTTGTCTGAGGATAAACTACTCGATATTTCCGATAAAATGTCCATGAGTCCGAACAAGTCAGTAAGAAAACTCGCCCAGGAAATCGATGTTATTGTAGGAATGGCCTACACATCTGTAAGGAAAAAATTAGAACTTTTCCCATACAAAGTGACAGTTGTGCAAGAACTGAAAAATACTGATCATCGCAAGAGACTGCATTTTTGTCAATGGTTCAAAACCTTCGTTCAACAAAATGGAAGGGATATTCTTAATGAAACGTTTTTCACTGATGAGGCGTAGTTTCCTTTATCCGGGTACATGAACTCGCAAAATTCTCGTATGTGGAGTACTGCAAATCCATTGTGTATTCATGAGGAAGCACTTCATTCTGTGAAAATAGGAGTTTTGATTTCAATTTCTAGGCATCGGATTGTGGGTCCCATATTTTTCAACGAAACAATAAACGCACAACGATACTGCAGTGATATTCTGTACCCATTCATAGGACCACTTCTGTCAAGTGAAATACTGAAAGGCTATTTTTAACAAGATGGTGCAACAGTGCATACAGCTCGCGTTTCAATGTCACTGCTTGCTGAGGTTTTTGGTGATCGCATAATTTCACAGGGACTTTGCTCTCCACGATCGCGTGACCAAACACCTGACTTTTTCTTCTGGGGTGCAGCGAAAGCAACTGTCTATAAAAACAGCCCAAAATCCATCGGAAACATGATTAGACTAATTGAATTGTATATTCAACAACTGGGGAGGGGGGGCGGCTTTTCAACAATTAATGTAAAAATTTGTAAGTAAAAATGAATATTCCATAAATTAATAACTTGCATTTCACTGAGTTTCATTTCGGTATATTCACTGCGGCATATGGCACCCGCAGCTAACAATCATATGGTACTGCGGAGAGACTTTTTGAACACCTCGTATTATTAGATGGTGACGAAAGCTTCATGACGGTATTATAAACAATTATACGCAGAAACATCTATTCTATATACTTTTGGAGTGGAGCAACATATAAATTGTTGAAATACAATTTTGTATATTTGCGAAATTTCATGTACTTAGATCCAGCTGTAGCTTGGTTCACTGTATGACATGAATACAAACTAATAACAGTGATAAACACAGTTCGTTCAAAAGTGCGAGCCATTCCGTATCTCAGAAATAAAAATCTGTGTTTAGGTATATTCGGTACCGCGCTGATCCGCAAAGGGTGAGATCGAGTAGCTGCTGCTCAAGCCTGTGAAAAAATGAAATGATCGTGAGGCACTGTTGGCCGGAAGGCCCCATCCGGGGAAGCTCGTCCGCCGATGCAAGTCTTATTTCAGTAGACGCCACATTGCGTGACTTGCGTGCCGGTGACGAGGATGAAATGATGATGAGGACAACACAACACCCAGTCCACGAGCGGAGAAAATGTCCAACCCGGCCGGGAATCGAACCGGGGCCCAGTGCATGGTAGGGAAGCAGGTGACCACTCAGCTAAGCAGGCGGACTGCTCAATCCTGTGCTACTCCTCGACGGAGGCATAACTGAGCTGTGGCAGTGGCTGAGGGGGTTCTCTACGACGACGTATTCAGCTTTGTATTGGTTCCAGCCATGCTCATTTGGGATCAAGTCAGTGTATACCAGACGCCGTTCCACTCAGTTTATACACTCCTGGAAATGGAAAAAAGAACACATTGACACCGGTGTGTCAGACCCACCATACTTGCTCCGGACACTGCGAGAGGGCTGTACAAGCAATGATCACACGCACGGCACAGCGGACACACCAGGACCCGCGGTGTTGGCCGTCGAATGGCGCTAGCTGCGCAGCATTTGTGCACCGCCGCCGTCAGTGTCAGCCAGTTTGCCGTGGCATACGGAGCTCCATCGCAGTCTTTAACACTGGTAGCATGCCGCGACAGCGTGGACGTGAACCGTATGTGCAGTTGACGGACTTTGAGCGAGGGCGTATAGTGGGCATGCGGGAGGCCGGGTGGACGTACCGCCGAATTGCTCAACACGTGGGGCGTGAGGTCTCCACAGTACATCGATGCTGTCGCCAGTGGTCGGTGGAAGGTGCACGTGCCCGTCGACCTGGGACCGGACCGCAGCGACGCACGGATGCACGCCAAGACCGTAGGATCCTACGCAGTGCCGTAGGGGACCGCACCGCCACTTCCCAGCAAATTAGGGACACTGTTGCTCCTGGGGTATCGGCGAGGACCATTCGCAACCGTCTCCATGAAGCTGGGCTACGGTCCCGCACACCGTTAGGCCGTCTTCCGCTCACGCCCCAACATCGTGCAGCCCGCCTCCAGTGGTGTCGCGACAGGCGTGAATGGAGGGACGAATGGAGACGTGTCGTCTTCAACGATGAGAGTCGCTTCTGCCTTGGTGCCAATGATGGTCGTATACGTGTTTGGCGCCGTGCAGGTGAGCGCCACAATCAGGACTGCATACGACCGAGGCACACAGGGCCAACACCCGGCATCATGGTGTGGGGAGCGATCTCCTACACTGGCCGTACACCACTGGTGATCGTCGAGCGGACACTGAATAGTGCACGGTACATCCAAACCGTCATCGAACCCATCGTTCTACCATTCCTAGACCGGCAAGGGAACTTGCTGTTCCAACAGGACAATGCACGTCCGCATGTATCCCGTGCCACCCAACGTGCTCTAGAAGGTGTAAGTCAACTACCCTGGCCAGCAAGATCTCCGGATCTGTCCCCCATTGAGCATGTTTGGGACTGGATGAAGCGTCGTCTCACGCGGTCTGCACGTCCAGCACGAACGCTGGTCCAACTGAGGCGCCAGGTGGAAATGGCATGGCAAGCCGTTCCACAGGACTACATCCAGCATCTCTACGATCGTCTCCATGGGAGAATAGCAGCCTGCATTGCTGCGAAAGGTGGATATACACTGTACTAGTGCCGACATTGTGCATGCTCTGTTGCCTGTGTCTATGTGCCTGTGGTTCTGTCAGTGTGATCATGTGATGTATCTGACCCCAGGAATGTGTCAATAAAGTTTCCCCTTCCTGGGACAATGAATTCAGAGTGTTCTTATTTCAATTTCCAGGAGTGTATCTGTCTCCTTGAGACAGGTGTTCCAGAGATGAACGCGGTGTGATCGTGCGTTATCGATGGACAAACTTTTCGCAGAAATGTTGACTATGCTACTCGCCATTACGGTGGGGGGGCCTTGTCCGATATTGCACAACCCTGTAATTACACTTGATAAGAATGAAAGGTATGTGAAGTCCATACAAGACACATGTTCAAAATATGACCAAGAGACGGCCTTAACCCTCTGCGTGGCTATTTTTTACTACATGAATTTCCGTTGGGGAAAAAAATGACCCTGAGATAGGGTATGACACAAAATACTATATAACACGTTGAACATATAAATTTTGATTTAACCGACATTTTAGGTTTGTTGCCAAATAGAAACAATCTGAAAATATTGATTAATTACAGTTACAGTAAGATACAAACATAATCTTTGTTATCATCAAGCATAATTTTACATACCTTAAAAATCTAAGTGGCAAAAATAATTTCCTCTTTCAGCTGGTTTCGTGTATGTTTACATGCAGTCGATCAGCAACAGAGATTATTGATTTTGAACTGTTTCTGCCGTCATAATGAAGCTAAACACACTTTAGCTTGATGCAGTCGTACTGTGCGTGTTACGAGTAGGTGACATCATGCATACACGAGTGGTTTCCCTACCATTATACATAATTTATGATTTGTTGACAAATGACATCACCGTGCAATATGGGGTTAAGGAACTCGTGGGACTGATTGCCAGAGACGTACGAGCACACTAGTATCTGGGCACCTCAACACTCTTTTACGACGATCATTAGGCATTAACCAAATCGTGCACTCGGCTTTCAATGGGTTCCAAATCCATTGCTCTAGCCTCCACTCCAGGTGCCTGAAGAAAGTGAATTTCTGCGATCGAAACTCTACAGAGAAAACACAAACTACTCAGTTGATGAGGGTGGCCCAAATTTGTTTCTATCTTTCTGGATATGACGCAAAGAACCGTTCCAGTCCAGTGTACATCCCAATGGCAAGGTAGACCCATACTTCATCTTCTTTCCTCTAGTGGGAGTGTCATTCATCATCATCATTTAATTCGGCATTTGTCCCACTTCAACGCGGGGTCGGCCTTGTTACTATGGATTTGGCAATGTTAGTGTCGGAGGGTGGCCAGATGCCCTTCGTGTCGCCACCCCGTACCTCCCAGGATGGAATTAGTGTATCCCAGATGTCTGCGCCGAGTGCAAACCATGAAACAGTGCAAACCCCTTTTAAATGTCTGTGAGTTATGTAACTGAAGCGGGACATGGAGACCAGCCCGGTATTCACCTAGTGGGATGTGTAAAACCGCCTAAAAACCACGTCCAGGCTGGTAGGCACATCGGCCCGCGTCGTTAACCCGCCGTGCGGATTCGATCCGGGGTCTGCACGCCTACTTGAGTCCAAGAAGCAGCGCATTAGCGCTCTCGGCTAATCTGATAGATTAGTGGGAGTGTCATTAACTTCCGTAAATGGGATAAAATACACTGATGAGTCCAAAAATTATAGCTACCTGCTCAACTGCATGTTAGTCCATCTTTGGAAAGCAATGCAACAGCGAATCTAAATGGAATAAATTCGAAAAGTCCCTGACAGGTATCTGTTAATACGTGGCAGCAGATGTCTATGAACAGGTCACAAAATTCCCATAAATCACACGCTGGTGATTTAACGGTGCCTGATAGCATAAGAGATGTGTTATACCGGGTTCTAATCATACAAATTTGGTGGCCGAAACTTCTACGTGAGTACACTATCACGCTCTTGAAACTACTGACACGATTCTGGCCTGCGGAAAAGACAGTTACACTCGCTATCGAGTAACACATCAGCTGCAGGAAAGAGGGAGAACTGTCACAGCCTCCATGATTGACAGATTTACGATGACCTAATTTACCCTATGAGGTCACACAACATTTCCATATTACCCCACTCCTCCCATCACTCCTCAGAATACAAGATAGAGGAACTTGGTCACTTGTGCTAACTTTAAAATGGTCGTAAATTAAAAAATCCAAGATGCACTACGTTAAAAATGGTGGGAAGTTCAAAATGCCCACATGTGGGAAATTGAAAAAATCCAAGATGGTGCACTTGCATTAGCAGGAAATTCAAAAATTTTACTCCTGCTACACTCATATTTAATGTTTAAACAACTTTGTTTCTTAGACAAGGGAACCGAACAATATCTCATGAAAAAAGTTTCGTGTGCCAGAGTTTCGATACAGTATTCAAAGTTCTTAACTATCCCAGGTTTGTACGACAATACAACCTGCTTTGTTTCAGTTATGCTCAACAGTTCAAATTTTTGTTCTAGTGTAACGTCCTGTACGTTCTCAAGTATTTCTTTAAAATCATTCTTTCTCCGGTTGACATCAATTAAGCATTTAACATTATACATTTCAAAAACACTAGACAAACGTTCGTTTTCAGGGTCAATTTGTAATTGCAATGACTCGAATTTAGCGTCTTGTGAAATTTCAGTTTGTTCAAACACTAATTGCAGATTATCAAATCTACTGGTAATTATGACAGCTTCGTTACTGCACTCAGTAACCACCTTTTCTTTATCCCACCAATCGATCACCAAAATTATTTCGGTGTTCAAATCTGGAAAGATCAGAGAATCATGTTAAAGTTTTCCTCCTTTAATTCTGAATTCTTCTAATATTTGATTATTAATTGGCTTACAGGTTTTACCAGTAGTCCATACGACTCTGGCGCCATTTGCGGACATCAGTAATCCAGGTTCGTCTGAAATGTACTCAAAAAATGACCTTGATATGGCACTGACTTGTGACCCAGTGGCTAAAAGGACTTGTAACCTAATGTACACTTCGGCAGGAATGATGGTTTGTTTAATTGTTCTATTTTCGGAGTTGTTTTGTTCCACCCATAACAAATCTTGGTCAATCATAAGGTCATTCTAAGCATGTTGTTCACCTGAAAATCACATATGTCTGGACTTTTTTCGGTTTTTGGATTTCAAAGCCTTCTATGTCTTGGATTCGTTGTTGGCTAGGTATCGTATAATCTAGAGGTTACTTCTTTCTTGATTCTGTGTTTACTTCCGATTCTTATTTTGAAGTTGCTTCGTGTGGTGGTACAAAACAACACTTGGTTATGCATTCCTCGATTTCTGTTATCTCAATATACAGGGTGGTCCAAAAGTCCGGAAACACCCTCATAAAATCCAAATGGAGTAGCAAACAAGGAAACAGAGTCCCTACACACGAGGAACGGGAAGGGGGAAACTTTATAGGCTATGCCACCAACATGGCGGCCATCTTGAAAGCCGCCATCTTGGATTCAACTCCAAAATTTCAAATGGGAATGTGGTCATATGACATATCAAAGAGATAGAGAATTTCACCAGAAAAACAATGCCGTTGTTATTTTAAACATAGCTTTATTCATTCTCGGGTTATAGCCAGTTACGTGTGGCAGCGGTGGGGCGCTCGGCAGCATGTGTGTTATGTGCCGAAGAGACATTACGCTGATGTTACACAGTCCCGAGAGACCACCAACGTGGTGGCCACTCCACAGCACCCCTACGACCAATCCACTTTTGAGGGAACTGCACATCCAGGTATGCTCGCAAATTGTGCCCATAATGTGGTGGGGCTCCTTCATGGTGGAAGCATTCCGAAAATGTCCTGTCCTCCGTTAACAATGAGGGAAACACTTCTTCATACAATAACCTCAACTAACCGTTGGCTGTTAACGTACCATCAATAAAAAAATGGTCCAACGACTCTGGTACCCCACACACCACACCAGACCATCACTTTTTGTGAGTCGACCGTTTTGGAAGAATCAATCCAGTGCCAATTTGTGTCGGACCAGTATCTGTGATTCTGATTTTTCACTTCACCATTGATAAACCAAATGGCTTCATCACTGATCAGCACCTGATAGGGGAAACGTGGGTGTATCTGCAGCTGCTGTGTCACCCATTCTGCGAACTGTACCCGACGGTCTGGTTCATCCTCGTTCAGGTGCTCGAGCAGCTGAATTTTGTACGGGTGCCATTTGTACTGCGATAAAATTCGCAGTATGGAGGTACGGCTAACCCCACATTCTTGTGACAGGCGACGAGTACTCCGTTGCGGACTCCTGCTAAATGATGCCAACACGCTCACTGTTGTTGCTTCATTGGTGGCGGATTTTGGTCTTCCAGCCTTATGTTTATCTTCAACAGAACCTGTTGCTCGGAATTTGGCCAAAAGCTTGGCAACTGCGCTGTGAATGATGGGCTGTCTGCTTGGGTGATGACTGTTGAAATCCTCAGCAATGACCCGTGTGCATCTTTCTCCTGATATCAAGATGATTTCAATGCATTCTTCATAAGTGAAGGACATTTTGTAACCTGTAAATAAGGAAACAATGACTAAAACGTTAGCATGAGTAAACGATACCTAACAGTTAAACACATGTAACATATCAGGCATGGGATAGTCACTTTGCACCGTTTCAGACTCCATTTTATGACTTCTCAGTGCGTAATACTCACGCTGCCGAGCGTCCCACTGCTGCCGCAAGTAATTCGCTATAACCCAAGAATGAATAAAGCTATGTTTAAAATAACAACGGAATTGTTTTTCTGGTGAAATTCTCTATCTGTTTGATATGTCACATGACCACATTCCCATTTGAAATTTTGGAGTTGAATCCAAGATGGCGGCTTTCAAGATGGCCGCCATGTTGGTGGCATAGCCTATAAAGTTTCCCCCTTCCCGTTCCTCGTGTGTAGGGACTATGTTTCCTTGTTTGCTACTCCATTTGGATTTTATGAGGGTGTTTCCGGTCTTTTGGACCACCCTGTATTCTCCATCCAAACTGTCTTCTATATCTGACCATTCTGGGTCACTGTTCGGCTCTAACAGAAACGCTTTTCTGAGACATGTTAATTTCCTCTTCCGACCTTTTGTCGGTTCTTAAACACTCGGGGTCTCGGTTTACTCATAATGTTATTAGGTATCTCTCTTTCACAGCATCTCTTCGTCTGAACTGCCATTTGCATCGGCTCTAAATACGTCTAAAAATGGTTCAAATGGCTCTCGGCACTATGGGACTTAACATCTGAGATCATCACTCCCCTAGAATTTAGAGCTACTTGTACCTAACTAACCTAAGGACATCAGACACATCCATGGCCGAGGCAGGATTCGAACCTGCGACCGTAGCGAAATACGTCTACCTTTACTTCGTATTTTGTGAAGTCTTCCTAAACTTCAGTGATTTGTGAACAATCGTCTGTATCTACTTCTTCCGGCCTCCTGCAACAGTTTGTTCTGCTGGCGATTTGTTAATCAGGAATGATTCATCAGCAAGGCTGAGGATTTCATTTTCTTCCAGTCTCCTCATTGCGAACGTATTTCATTTCTTACTGTCTGTCCAAGACCTGCTCTCGATGTCCCTTTTTCTCTTTTCACTACTACCTAAGCTTTTGGTCTCAGAATTCCTTTCGAAATCCTTCACTCGCACTTCTTTAGCCCTTGGTACAGATCATCGATCGGTTCACACCAACTAGTAATTGCCGATAACGCATTTTCGCAAATTTGGTGGTTATTTAAACTGTCGTCGGCGCTTTCTTCCTCGCCTACGAACATGATCACGTTTTGTCTTGCCTCAGTGTCGTTATCTGCTGATGCACGTTCATTGCCTTCTACTGTAACGCTCATTCTGTTCTACTGCAGTGACTACAGCTTCCCTGCGAACAGCTGATGAGTCTAATGTGCTCTTCGCTGGCGGACTCTGTCAGCACGCTAGCATAAGTTTCATCGCCTGCCACCCGTGACTCATTTTTGAGCACATCTGTCGCTTTGCTTGCAGGGACGTGCGGTGCTTCGCGATCGCTCTCTCGAGTATTAGATTCATTACGTCTATGGGATATTGTTTCTTACTTTTGGGCCGTGAAAACTTGTCCGCGTTAATTGGGCCCACAACATACTCCATCTTCGGTTTTCCTTATTGTTGCTGTCGTGGTAACATCGCGGTGCAAATCCTTGTCTGCAAACGGCTGAAGTACCTCGGCCTCTGCCCCTACTGCGTTGATCAATGTTAACGCGAAACCTAACACCGTCATTTTGTTCATTGTCATTGTGATTAATTCTATTGTTGTTGTCATGGAGATAATCACAATTACTTCGCCAATAATCTTCATCCTTTGCTCTTTATGAAAACGTGGAAAAGCTTTAATGACTGCTTTCTAGGTATCTCTTCGAATCCTCTGAAGACTTTCTCCATGGTTCCCATATAATCACGGCTGCGGGTTGTGTATTTCTTAATTGCGTCAACTTTAGGTACCAGGATTCACAGTAAGCTTTCATAGAGTTTCTGCCACTCTTGTCATATAATCTAGTCGTTATGAATTCCCGCCATAAACAATCTTGTTTTGTTTGAATTCGTTAAACGTCATCTGATCAGCGTTAAACTTTACTTAGCATCGCTTAGTATCACCTGCTAATGCACTGATAACTACGTTAATCTTTACCTGATGTGTCAAATATTCAGGAAAATTCCTTTCACAATTTTTCAGAAAATCCAGTCGGTGCCATCCAGTATATCATTTGTCAGGATCAAAGCGTTCTTCACCCTCTAATAGTTTGTTATGAGGTATCCTATCACTCACGCAACTGGACATCTCTTTTATTTTATTTTCGAAGTCGCAGATCTTTCCTTGAATTTGTGAAGTGTTTTGGTTACACTTCTGTTCGCATATATTTACCAGTTTCGTTATTTCTTTCTCAGGAGCAACCACTCTCTTGCTCAAATGTGAGATTTCATTTCTACATTCGCTACCATTTCGGTTTTCAGACAGAAAACTGTTTCGTCCACTTTCGTTACTAAAACAGGTTCTACTGTTTCTTGCACCTTCATGATTTCTAAATCGAACCTTTCGTTGATATTGACCTGCCCCTGCATAGCGACCAATTGGTAATTATGTTATTTATTTCAAGTTTCATGCATTTAACTCCATTACTCAAAATGTCTACTTTCTCATCTACCTTTTCGATCGGATTATTGATTTTAACACTCAGTGTTTTCATTTGAGTTTCGATACTACAGGCCTCTGTTTTCAACTGATTCTCAGGGCTACTAAAACCACCTGACTCTGTTTTCAGTTGATTCTCAAGACCACTAAGTTGCGCCTTAATTTGACTGTTAATGCTACCAATTTGTGTAGATAAAATTTTAAATAGTTCTTTCATTCTTAATGGTTTTTACTATCCTGATCTACAGTATCCTCGTTCTCTGATTATACATCCTTCGATTCTATCGGTTCTTTCTTTGTTTACGAAGCACTGAATATAATCATTCAATCCTCCCTTTGATTCCTGTTTTATTCGTGATGACCTCATCATCTGAATCTGGTCATTTACTTTCGCGTGGTATTCCACGTAAGCCAATTGCCGTTCTGTAACGCTACCTGCGTATTCATTTCGGGAACTACTAATGGGCTCCATGATGTACGCCCTGCACTGTCTCGTTTTGTTCGCTTTGACCTATTACTATCTTTGCATCCATTTAATCCGATATGAATTACAGTTTATTTTCTAAGCTCCTGTAATATTTGCTATTACTAGCTTTGTTGAATTTACTGCAAGTTCGAGCCGCTGGACATTCAGTGCTCGTAATACGTTTCTTTCGCCCCTGATACATATGGTGAGACTGTAGTTTACTGTGAAAGAAGCTAATACATGTCGTGCCACGCGCCGCAACGTGTAACACTTTTCCGCCGAGAGAACAATTAGCCCTGTCACGGTCTCCAAGTGTTCACTACCGTCTACTATTAAAATAGTAACATGTCACTAATGTTACCCCTGTGAAAGGATTTTTTTGCGATAGTAACGGTGTGTAGTGGTAAGGTATCGGGTTAATTTTGTTTATCTAAAGGTTTCTATCGAAAGAAAAGCAGTAGCAAAGTAAACGGGAATCGAACCAAGCTTCTATTAGTAATCTAGTAAACTGTAATTACGGTCGCCAGCCTAATTAGGTCAAGGTGTACCCAGTATTGGTTCTTTCGTCAATTTAATTATAGGAAATCACTACCATTGAAATAGTTATTAAGTAATAGGATCTTTTGTACTGATTATTATTTACATTCTCATGGAACACTCACTTTCTTATATTATTTCGCTCAAGTGGAACATGAGACTCATGGCTCTGGCATAGCTTGAATATTTTGTAGCCAGTTGCTGACTCTTGATTGATGTTATCGTAATATTAGATTTAAATCTGGCTCGTCTATTAGCAAGGGGACCCAGAAACTAATTTGTCGGTTGAGTCAGATCGCGGCTGAACACTTTAGTCAAAGTACGGGAAACACTGTTAAGTACATAACACATGAAATTATAAGCACTATAATTGCAATAAGAAAAATTTTTTAACTGAACATTTAACTGTCCATTTATGAAAACTACGTGGAGTATTTCAAAACTTACGCTCACTAAATAATTATGTACTTTACAACTCCACAAAGTTTACTAACTCTTGACAAAGAAGATAATTGCTATTCAGTTCAGTAAAATAGAGTACTCGGATTCATGGTAGCACGTGTCATAGGACCCTGTCTAGGTGGCTCAGCGTAAAGTTTAAAGAACACAAAATTATTGCTGAAAACGAAACCAAATAACTGGTCCATGCAGTTACATAGTACTCAACTTCAAATTTAAGATGAAGCTGGTGGCAGCGTATATCTCCTGTGCTATTCAAAAGAAGGCGACAAAAGTATCCATGGCTCTTCCTGTTCAACAAGCTCTGAAAAATTTGCGTCGGATTTACATAGTGTAGAGCTAATCAAAGTATGCCGTGAGTATAATTCTTCTCGCCTCTTTCAGTTCACAAAATGTGTACCCTTTGCCTGCTTGCCACCGACTGACTCATATCATACAACAACCTTTTATTTCGACCGCCAAATCCACCTTTTCTATCCCACCTAGCCAGTTCCGTTGCGGACGGACTACCCTCCAAGTTTTACATGATTACAAGTGTGGTGTCACCGCCAGACACCACACTTGCTAGGTGGTAGCTTAAATCGGCCGCGGTCCATTAGTACATGTCGGACCCGCGTGTCGCCACTGTCAGGATCGCAGACCGAGCGCCACCACAAGGCAGGTCTCGAGAGACGTACTAGCACTCGCCCCAGTTGTACGACGACGTTGCTAGCGACTACACTGACGAAGCCTTTCTCTCATTTGCCGAGAGACAGTTAGAATAGCCTTCAGCTAAGTTAATGGCTACGACCTAGCAAGGCGCCATTAACCATTTGTAACGTTGCATGTACCTCAAGATAGAGTCTCACTTGTATCATCCAGAATGCTGTATACCAAAGGACAATATAAAAGTTAAGTGTTCTAGTAGCTACGTTCTTTTCTTTATCACATTCATTACGAATCCTGTTCCAGACTTAACGCCAGACGGCGTGAGTTGACGCGTGCCCTTTCGGCTACTTCACTGTGGACTGGCTGCCTTAACAGTCCACTACAACAAGCGTACTTTCCCTATACATGAACAAGTATTACAACTAAATTTTTAGCTTTCCACATTCTTTTACGGCACATACTATTGGAATTATGTACATGGATTAATTACGTAAATTATTATAAATAATGAATAAAACTTTTACATTGATGGTATAGCAAAGAGCATAATTATACAGACGTCACACTAAGGATAAACAGACAAAGAATTTAGATGAGATCATCATACGTAATATCGATAACTGTGTTACAAGGGGCCGGCCGAAGTGGCCGTGCGGTTAAAGGCGCTGCAGTCTGGAACCGCAAGACCGCTACGGTCGCAGGTTCGAATCCTGCCTCGGGCATGGATGTTTGTGATGTCCTTAGGTTAGTTAGGTTTAACTAGTTCTAAGTTCTAGGGGACTAATGACCTCAGCAGTTGAGTCCCATAGTGCTCAGAGCCATTTGAACCATTTTTTTTGTTGCAAGGGTTCAAATGGCTCTGAGCACCACGGGACCCAACATCTATGGTCATCAGTCCCCTAGAACTTAGAACTACTTAAACCTAACTAACCTAAGGACATCACACAACACCCAGCCATCACGAGGCAGAGAAAATCCCTGACCCCGCCGGGAATCGAACCCGGGAACCCGGGCGTGGGAAGCGAGAACGCTACCGCACGACCACGAGATGCGGGCCAGTGTGTTACAAGAGGAGTTCTAAAATGCGTATAGCTATCTTGGTACAACCTCCATTGCCTTTTTGATAATATTTCTACGGAGAAACGAGGAGACATCTCAGGGCAGTTCCTCTCACGCCTGCGCCATGGAAGATCAATGTGGGTGGAGCGAGCCATTAAAACTTTTACAGTATATCCTTAGGCAGTCCCGGTATCTGATCGCTTCGAAAAAAATGAGTAAAAATTTTCTCGGCAATTTCAGTAACTCTTTACGCGTAACAATGACTCTCATCTACACTGACAGGCAGTTGCGTGTTCAAATGTATGCGTATTATCTTTCAAAATGAGCAGAGAGCATATCGCACACTACTTAGTTATCGGTGTTGGTAGAGCTCTGTACGGTGTCGGTAGAACTGTGTACGGTGTCGGTATATATATATATATGAGTAGTCGGTTCCTATTAACGCAATCAGTTTCATTCTTTGTAGTCATATGAATACTCTGCGACAACATATCCTTCTTAATATATTTTTCGCATTACGGTTGGTCAGATTTAAAGTTCAGTTAAATTTCTTTGTCGTCATTCACTACCGAAGCACAGGAGCTAGACTACGCTCAGTGTTCTTAATTTCGAAGGGTGATAAGTTTCCTTTAGTTGCCCGTGTCGTAAAGCATTGAAAGCTAGTCAAGAAACCAACTAAAAGTCGGATTGTAGTGTGTCTCCAGAGCGGTCAGAAAAGGCGTACAGTAGCAGAGTTGTAACTCAGTAGTGTTCTTGAATAGCTCGATTGTGCTCTGTTTACGCTTTTTAATACAGTATCAGGTACCACGTATTTTCGTATTATTCAACAGTACCTGGAAGACTGTATGAAACACAGAGATTAAGCGCGGAAGTAATGCATCACTGTTTAGGATTGCAAATGGTGCTAGTATATGTTTTGAAACAACGTGGCACGAAAAGCCAGACAACGTGTTTTCCAGCAGTAATTCCACTAGTATGACAACGATCTCTGGGTCACTCTTTGCACCACGTCTCATACTTAAAGAAGAGTAAACCAATAATCATTTAGACAACGGTTACTTTCCCTTAACATAAACTGAAGTTTTCCAGACAGAAAATTGAGTAATTTATCCCCAGCATCTTAACTGTAACATAGTTCAAACGTTGTGCGTAGACTGCCTTGCTTCCATTTCTCGGTAAAGTTTCTTATATTCTATTGCTTCTTGTAGACATGTAGTAAAGAAGCATACTTGTAAAATATTTAAAACTCTGTTGTCACTTTACTATGTCGTAACGGCTAGAAATGACAAAAGAATACATCTTGCACTATCCTAATGTTACAGCACGTACGACACAGAGAACTTCATATGTAACATACACTCCTGGAAATGGAAAAAAGAACACATTGACACCGGTGTGTCAGACCCACCATACTTGCTCCGGACACTGCGAGAGGGCTGTACAAGCAATGATCACACGCACGGCACAGCGGACACACCAGGAACCGCGGTGTTGGCCGTCGAATGGCGCTAGCTGCGCAGCATTTGTGCACCGCCGCCGTCAGTGTCAGCCAGTTTGCCGTGGCATACGGAGCTCCATCGCAGTCTTTAACACTGGTAGCATGCCGCGACAGCGTGGACGTGAACCGTATGTGCAGTTGACGGACTTTGAGCGAGGGCGTATAGTGGGCATGCGGGAGGCCGGGTGGACGTACCGCCGAATTGCTCAACACGTGGGGCGTGAGGTCTCCACAGTAAATCGATGTTGTCGCCAGTGGTCGGCGGAAGGTGCACATGCCCGTCGACCTGGGACCGGACCGCAGTGACGCACGGATGCACGCCAAGACCGTAGGATCCTACGCAGTGCCGTAGGGGACCGCACCGCCACTTCCCAGCAAATTAGGGACACTGTTGCTCCTGGGGTATCGGCGAGGACCATTCGCAACCGTCTCCATGAAGCTGGGCTACGGTCCCGCACACCGTTAGGCCGTCTTCCGCTCACGCCCCAACATCGTGCAGCCGGCCTCCAGTGGTGTCGCGACAGGCGTGAATGGAGGGACGAATGGAGACGTGTCGTCTTCAGCGATGAGAGTCGCTTCTGCCTTGGTGCCAATGATGGTCGTATGCGTGTTTGGCGCCGTGCAGGTGAGCGCCACAATCAGGACTGCATACGACCGAGGCACACAGGGCCAACACCCGGCATCATGGTGTGGGGAGCGATCTCCTACACTGGCCGTACACCACTGGTGATCGTCGAGGGGACACTGAATAGTGCACGGTACATCCAAACCGTCATCGAACCCATCGTTCTACCATTCCTAGACCGGCAGGGGAACTTGCTGTTCCAACAGGACAATGCACGTCCGCATGTATCCCGTGCCACCCAACGTGCTCTAGAAGGTGTAAGTCAACTACCCTGGCCAGCAAGATCTCCGGACCTGTCCCCCATTGAGCATGTTTGGGACTGGATGAAGCGTCGTCTCACGCGGTCTGCACGTCCGGCACGAACGCTGGTCCAACTGAGGCGCCAGGTGGAAATGGCATGGCAAGCCGTTCCACAGGACTACATCCAGCATCTCTACGATCGTCTCCATGGGAGAATAGCAGCCTGCATTGCTGCGAAAGGTGGATATACACTGTACTAGTGCCGACATTGTGCATGCTCTGTTGCCTGTGTCTATGTGCCTGTGGTTCTGTCAGTGTGATCATGTGATGTATCTGACCCCAGGAATGTGTCAATAAAGTTTCCCCTTCCTGGGACAATGAATTCACGGTGTTCTTATTTCAATTTCCAGGAGTGTATAATAATACCAATTCAAAAGAAAGCAGGGGCTGGCAGGAGTGAATATTACCGAAGACTCAGTTTAATAAGTGATGGTAGCAAAATACTAACACGAATTCTTTACAGAAGAAAGGAAACACTGGTAGACGCCCACCTCGGTGAATATCAGTTTGGATTCCGGAGAAATGTAGGAACATTCGAGACAGTACTGATCCTACGACTTCCCTAAGACGATAAGTTAAGGAAAGGCTAACCTACGTTCATTGCGATTGTAGACTTAGAGAAAACTTTGGGCAATGGTGACTGGCATACTCTCTTTGAAATTCTGAAGTTAGCAGGGGTTAAATATAGGGAGCGAAAGGCTGTTAACAAGTTGTACAGAAACCAGACGGTTTTATAAGAGCCGAGTGGCATGAAGTAATTGTTAAGAAGGGAGTGAGACGGGACTACAGCCTTTCCCCGATAATATTCAATCTGTACGTTGTGTAAACAGTAAGGTAAACCTAACAAAATTTGAACAGGGGATAGAAACAAATATTCTGAGGTTTGCCGATGACACTGTAATTCTGTCAGAAACAGCAAAGGACTTGGAACAGCAAATGAACGGAATGGATTGTGCCTTGAAAGGAGGATATAAGATGAACATCAACAAAAGGAAAACAAAGATATCGGAATGTAGTCGAATTAAGTCAGATGATGCTGAGGGGAATAAATTAGGAAACGAGACACTTAAAGTAGAAGATGAGTTTTGCTATTTGGCCGAAGTAGAGGGGACATAAAATGTAGACTTGCCACGGCAAGAAAAGCGCTTCTCAAGAAGGGAAATTTGTTAACATCGAATATAACGTTAAGTATTAGGAAGTATTTTCTGGGGGTGTTTGTATGGATTGTAGCCATCTATGGAAGTGAAACTTGGTCGATAAACAGTTTAGACAAAAAGAGAAAAGAAACTTTTGAAATATGGTACTACAGGAGTTTAAATGGGTAGATCATGTAACTAACGAGGACGTACTAAACAGAAATGGGGAGGAAAGGAATTTATCTTGCAACTTGATTAGAAGAAAGGATAGGTTGATAGGACCCATTCTGAGGCATCACCAATTTAGTACTGGAGGGAAGTGTGGGGGTGAAAGTCGTATAGGGAGCCCAAAGAGAATACAGTACGCAGTTTCAGAAGGGCTAAGTTGCAGTAGTTATTCGGAGATGTTAAAACTTCCAGAGGATAGAGTAGCGTAGAAAGCTGCATCAAACCAGTCTATACCTACATACATACTCGGCAATCCAACATTGGTTGCTTGGAGGAGGGTACCCTGTACGACTATTTGTCGTTTCCTTTCCTGTTCCACTCGCAGGTAGAGCAAGGGAAAAACGACTGTCTATATGCCTCATTTTGAGCCTTATCTTCGTGGTCTCTTCGCAAGATGTAAGTTAACGACAGTAGGATCGTTCTGCAGTCAGCTTCAGAAGCCGGTGCTCTAAATTTTCTCAATAGTGTTTCTCGATAAGAACGTCCAGGGATTCCCATTTGAATTCCTGAAGCATCTCCGTTACACTTGCGTATTGTTCGAGCCTACCGGTAACAAATAAAGCAGTTCGCCTCTGAATTGCTTCTATGTCTGCCGTTAATTCGACCTGGTGCGGATCCCAAACACTCGAGTAGTATTCAAAAGTAGGTCGCGCTAGCGTCCTATACATATAAGGTCTGCTTTACAGATAACCACAGTTACCTAAAATTCTCCCAATAAACCGAAGTCAACCATTCCCCTTCCCTACCAGTACCCTCAATAGCTCATACCATTTCATATCAGTTTGTAACTTTACGCCCAGATGTTTAAACGACGTGACTGTGTCAATGAGAACATTACTTAATCTATAAACGAACATGATGGGGTTTTTTCCTATTCGGTAGCATTAACTAGCAGTTTTCTACATTTAGAGCTAGCTGTCATTCATCACACTGTCGAAAAATTGTATCTGAGTCATTTTATATCAGCCTAGTCACTCATCGTCTACACCTTCTGGTACACCACAGCATCATCAGCAAACAACCGGAGATTGATGCCTAGTCCGTCCGTAAGGTCATGTACGTGTATAGAATGTAACAGCGGACCTGTCACACATCCCTGGGGCACTCCTGACTACACAGTTGTATCTGATGAACTCTCGCCGTCGAGGAGAACATACCGGGTTCTGACACTTAAAGATGTTTTCGAGCCACTCACATATCTGGGAACCTATTGCGTATGCTCATATCTTCGTCAACAGTCTGGAGTGGGCTACCGTGTCAAATGATTTCCGGAATTCTAGAAATATGGAATCTGCCTTTTGCCCTCCATCCATAGTTCGCAGTATATCATGCGAGTAAAGAGCAAGCTGATACTCACACGAGCGATGTTTTCTAAAACCGTGTTAATTCGTGGACGTTAAGTTTTTCGCTCTCTCGGAAATTTGTTATATCACAACTCAGCATATGTTCTATAATTCTGTAACTAGCCTATGTTTGGGTTATTGGGCTGTAATTTTGCGGGTCATTTCTGTTACCATTCTTATGTACAGGTGTCACCCGCGCTTTTTTCCAGTCACTTGGGACTTCGCGCTAGGCAAGAGATTTGCGATAAATGCAAGCTAGGCAAGGAGCCAGTGCCGTAGAGTAGTCTTTGTAAAACCGAAAAGGGATTCCGTCAGGACCTGTCCACTTACTTGTATTCAACTCTTTCGTTGACCATCTATGCCTTTGTCTTCCATATGGGACTCTGTACGATGGTGAAACGACGGCGAGGATAACCTCGACGTTGAGCACTCGTAAGCTCCTTCCTCTAACCATGGTATATTTATACGATCCACCTGCGTGAACGAATTCTTAAATGCGGAATTTAAAACTTTGGATTTCGTTTTTGCTATCTTCAGCTGCTATTCGAGACTGGTCAACGAGTGACTGGACGGAAGTCTGAGACCCGCTTAGCGATTTCGTACAGTACTATAACTTTCTCGGATTCTCAGCAAGATCTTTTGCTAAGGCGTGAAGGTTGTAGTTGGATGCTTTGCGCGCAAAGCTTTTCACTGATGCACGAATATCGACATACCTTTGCTTGTCGTCCTTTGTGCGTTCTCTTATGAACCGAGAGTGCATCAGCCTTTGTTCTCTCGGCATTTTCCAAATTTCGTTGCTAAACCACGGTGGGCATTTTCCCTCCATAATCCACTTAGTAGGCACATACTTATTCAGAGCACGATTTACAAACTGATTAAACTTTGCCCATAATTCCTCTACGTTCATCTTACTGGAACTAAGTGATGTCACTTCCCCGTCTAAGTTAGATGCTGACAACTGCTTAGCTGCTCTTTTTAGATGTAAGATTCTCCTAGCCTTCTTGACTGATGTGTTAACTTTCGTAACCTTAGTCACTATGATGACATCATGATCACTAATCCGCGTCTCTATACTGACGCCATTGATAAGGTCTGGCGTGTTTGTAGCTACAAGGCACAAGATATTGTCACTCTGCTCCCGGAGATAAGCTAGAAGGACTTAAGTTCTCTAAGGAGTAATACGCCATAACTATGCATAAATATAGCCTCACTGCTGCGACGTACCCTCTTCACATCACATACAACATACCTAAGATCGCCCGAGAGAATATTAGTAGCCATTAAAAGAGCTCACTGGTTGCTCTGGAGATCTGTAGTTGGTCAAGAACTGGTCATGACAACTCAAGCGTTGACTTGTGTTATGGCAGTGGGGTTCTGTGTATGTTCCAACCAGTTGTATGGAACTCTCGACCTGAAATATATCGACGTGGACACGTGACAGATTTTCAGGCAGGAGACACATTGTTTTAATGTGCCATGACCGCACCGTGAATCAAGCTCACGACTTGCTGTTGTGTTAATATGGACTGTTCGACGTGTTTACGAGGAATGATGTGTTACTCACATCCATGTAACACAGCATTAAAACCGTGGTCGTAAAACTATCTTAACAGAGACAGAGCAGAGATCAGTGTCACAACTTGTCAGTGGTAGCCAGTTTCATACAGGAATTGAAGCTTTCCACGAATACATGTGTATCTTAACCTATTTTAGAGCAATAACTGATAACGGATTTGTATCCATTTGATATACGGACTAGGATAACTGTGAAAAAGCCACTTCCCACAGCAGTTAATATGTGCATGTTTTAAATGGCCCAAACAACACCAACTGTACTGTTGGTGACTGGAAGCAAGGAGTGGTATCCGATGAATCTCGATTTTAACTCTTTTCAGAAGATTCAAGGCATCGAGTGCACAAAGTGCCCAATGAGGTGTTTAACTGGCAGTGTGTAAAATGTGTAATTCATGCCTGAGGTGGGTTTGAGAGAGAACAAGTTACTCGCTCACCTATTTTTCGCACACAGAAAATTATTAAAGATTTTGTTACAACCTGACACACCTTGAGCAGGACTCTAGAAAGCTAACGGCTTGAGCAGACGTTGATAGAGCCTGGTAGGGCGCTAAAAGCATGAGCTATTTTTATGATTCTTACCGCGTAGAAATGGCTTGTTGGGAGTTGAAAGCAATTGGCGGCGAGCCCATCCCTTAGTGAATCTTGCCGGACAGGCTCACAGCTGTACAGGGCAGACAGGACAGCCCCTCATCGACACAGGTCTCCAGCAGAACAATGCTGTGATACCTGTTGTGGCGCTAACAGAAGCCTGAGCAGGGCAGATGGTCTAAGGAAATGCGTCTACACAGTGAAGTCTTGAACTGGGCATTGTGTGAAGAGCGACACATAATAAAAATTCACATGTTTTCGTGTTCGCCGATAGTGCAAGTAGGCCAGTGAATCACTTCCCTGGGCCACCTCTGTTGTATAAGGAAACTCTGGCACCTGAGAAATGTTTAGAGATAGAATCTTTATTTCACCTCATAGCTAGGACTGATAAGTTCCAAGGCACAGGCAATTTAAATATAATTTTTTTTTGAGACGCAGGTTTCTTAACTCTTTCCCTGGTTCAACATGGGTTTGTGCTGTCGTGTGGGTGGGAGGGGAGATTTAGCGCCTCTAGAACCTTGTGATTGGCTGAAGACAGGGTGAAGGAAGTGCATTTTGTGGGAAAATGGAATTTTTTTCTGGAGAGTTGCGAAGCACTGGCGTGTGGGACTTTGGTCTGGTAAGGGATTTCTGAATGAAGCTCTGGCATGTGTGGTTGGTACTTGGGACCTGTCCTGAGAGTGACTTCGCTTATGGCTACTTTAGACTGGGGAGCCTGTGGTGAAGTTCTTACTGTACTGAGGGTTTGACTTCAAACGTCTCGGACTACTCGTTTGCCGAGAGCACACTTTTTCGTTTTTGGTTCACCCGTCTTGACGTTTGGTATCCGTGTGCGCTCTGTCGTATAAGTGAGCCAAATTGGTCCTTGGTACGACCACCGAACGGGTATGTCACACACTGAAAACGACAGTGACTTCAGGGCTCTAGTAGAGAGTAAATTGAGATCCGTCTGCCTGATCGCTAGACCGTGAGATTTTTGCATTTCTTTCGTGGCTGCGATCGATTCACAGGTGCTGCGTCCACGTCTCATCTCCTCCGCCGCACACATTCCGCCAGCTGCAAGTCACGTCGCTGTACAATGTAAACAGGCTAACGTACTGCACCTCCAATATTGTCAGGGCGTACAGATCTCAATCGCCACTTGCTCTCAGCTGCACCTATGTAGCGAAGCTTCAGTAGATTTGGCCAATCAAAGTCTGCTCAACGTCAGATCAATTCAGCTTGCGTTATCCACATTTTTAGGGCCAGAGTACGTGACTCACTGATCACCTAGTTAAAATGTCTTTGCCAACCAGGATCCACCCAGTGGGGCATTAAATCACGTGTTAGTTATTTAGGGTATTCAATCTATAACTTGTTTAGTATAATTTATGTCTTGTTTGAGAAAATAAATGTTTTCAGTACACAAAATATTGCCAACATTCTCAATCAATTAAATAGTCCCAACAAGTTACTTTTCAGATTTGTGCCGTTTTTCGTCCATGACTTGGGCCCACTCATTAACATGAATCAGGACGTTTATATCAACACTGTAGGTGACGAAGTATTAGTGTTACTTGTACTCCTTCATGATGAGTATTCTGTGAAAACCTTTGCCTTCGTAAATGACAAAAGTTGTATCCATAGGGTTGCACGTGGGCCTTTCTCGCACCTTATCGCACCTCGACTGGTCCACTAAATCATCCAATTTCAATCCCGTAGCAAATATCTAGAATTATTTGGACTGGTCCGCTAAATCACACGATTTTAATCCCATAGCAAATATCTAGACTTATTTGGCACAGTGAGTGAAAGGTGGCAATCAACATCTCCACATTTTTGTGGCTTCATTGGTACTAATCAACAAATAGATTCATCTGGCTGTGACATAGCCGAAGGAACTTGAAGCGATTATAAAGGCTAGAGACGGTGTTGGACTGATTTCTCCTAATTTCTTGCTTAATGTCCCCAGTTGCTGTACTGTAACAACCACATTGTAACTATTCACAGATGACCTGTACCTTGTAATTTAGCACTATAAAGGGTGTAAATCTCATGTATTTATCGACTGTATTGTGTATTACCGATATACACAATCCAATCATATTAATTTGACCGCCACCTACTTTCTAGGTTAACGTGCAATAACCATTCACAGCATTGGATTTGTAGAGTGTAAGAAGCGCATCTGGCAGGAACGGACAGTTCAGTAGTTGTCACAATGCGGAAATGAAGCGATTTATCCAAGGTCCAAAAGGGCATGATTTTTTGTTTCGGGCTAAGGGTGGAAGCATTTCCCCAACGGCTAAGTTTTTAAACGTTTCGTGTGTCGCCATGGTAAAAGTATACCATGCACTGAAAAATGGTACTAACAAAAACCAACAAAGAGGAAACTGTGGTGCACCATGGGCCACATAGGACAAGAGGTGATCGACGGCTGCAAAGATGTATGCGGGCGAATAGATGTGCATCTGTTGAGCAGCTGACCTCATACATGAACCAAGAAGCTACAAACAGTATCTCTTCAACGACCGTTCAGCGAGCGTTGCTGAGTATGGGCCTCCGTAGCAGGCGCTTTGTTCATTCACCCATGCTGACTGCCGTCCATCTATCCCTGAGGAGCATGTCCAAGCATACATGCAGTTTGTTTTACCTCGGCACGATGGCATTTACCAGAAGCACAACGAAACGTACCCATCGCTCGCTGTGTACGCGCATGGTTCCAAGAGCACCAGGACGAATTCACCGTACCCCCCTGGCCATCAGACTCCTGAGAATCTATGGGACCAACTCGATCGGGCTGTTCACCCCATGGATCCTCAACCGAGAAACCTAGTGCACTTGGTCACAGTACTGGAGTCAGCATGACTCCACACCTCGTCTATACCCTTCAGAACATCACTCTCTTCCTGCACGGCTTGCAGCAGTCCGCACTGCAAAAGATGGTTATTCAGGCTTTTGAAGGTGATCACATAGATGTGATTGGACTGTGTAATAACTGTGGACGGAGATAAACTGATATGCAAAGCGTTTAAAATATTCATTAGTCGGTTTGTTTCATATTAATAATCCACTTAACTGCATAAATTTATTACGCTGCTGTAGACATTGCTAGTACACGTATAAATGTAACCGTTGACATAATATCTTTTTGGTATCTACACAGTTTTCAAGATGTAGTTCCGTGTTTATTGACCCATCAGTTTTCTTGTATCATTTATATTGTATCATAGTGCGTTTTGGCAACTATATTTTTCTAAAGCTTGATACTATTAGCTTAACGTTAAACCACTTTTCAGGGTGTTCAAGCTTCCAGATACATTTCGACAATT
Organism: Schistocerca nitens; assembly: GCF_023898315.1. Classification (NCBI taxonomy): domain Eukaryota; kingdom Metazoa; phylum Arthropoda; class Insecta; order Orthoptera; family Acrididae; genus Schistocerca; species Schistocerca nitens. The sequence goes on along the minus strand of NC_064616.1, from coordinate 838,071,300 downwards.
GCAAAAGAATCTAGCATTGGTTTGTGTTGTTGATTACGTGTCGGTGTATTAGTGTCTATATCTCAACTTAATGTTAAGAAACGGCTAGCTACGTTTTCAATACATCACTTCTCTGCCAATCAGAATGTGGGCGATACACAAGCAGGAACAGATTCAATAACAAACACACCATAACAATTCATATTAGTGCCGATAGTGGCAGTAGATTTTGTATGTGGTAACTGCTACGTGTAATACCGCAATGATTTCGTTACCTCAGAACTAAAGGATATGTTTTTGAAGTATATGAGAAACATCTGCAGTTTAATGCAGAAGCTCAAGTTTTAACGTCTCATCGACGTCGAGCTCATTACAGACGCGACAGAAGCCACTGATGTGATACGTGCTAGACATAAAATTTGCTGTGACGTCTGCGAACGATCTATTTCAGAATTTTCCTGAAGCGATGTAGGGAAACCGCCGAAACTTAAATCTTCGTTGCCGCCTGGGCAGTGTCTTCACCACTCTCCCATCTCGCTCGGTCAAGTCAATCTCTTTGCATAACCTGTTATCGAAATGTGCTACTGGCATTCTTTTTAACAGCCAGTATATTGGCCTGTAGAAAGTTTAGCGTCTCTGTTAGCATCTGGAGGTGACAGGTCAATTTCCTGACAGTGAGAAGGGGCCGGCTAGCTTAGGCGCCGAGAAATGCGATGTTTTTGTAAGATTTTGCACCATATTCTACCACCAGCACTTCACGAAATACTGTTAGATGTATCAGTAACGTTTTTAAAGGATGCAACGTTTCCTGAGTCATTACATGTTATTTTACTTAATGTCGATTAAAGTCATGACCATAAACCGATAGGGCCAGGAGAATTTTAGAAATGTTAGTGTTAAAGTTGGCATAAGTAACATTTCTATTACGGCAAGGGCAAGGGAGGGAGTGAGAGATAGTGCGAAGGATCTACATGTATATGATAAACTCCTTCTCTCGAAAATTTCCTCCCTTTATACCTCCTCTGTATTAGCAGAGATGACGTGTCACTGATCCCATTTGTACTAAGATTACGGTACACGTGACGTGCCTAGTTCGTTCTAGCTCACTGAGTGGAATGCATAAGTTCTGAATAATGTTCAATAACTTGCAGTCTTCTATAGTTGTTGTCCCCCGCGCAAAAAATCGCACGTAGGTCGTGAATCCGGATTTTGAGACTGTAATAAACTGTTAGCAAAGAACTGGTACTGTATAAATAATAAAAGTTTCAGTTGGTTTGCTTAAACTGGATGCTACTCGCTTTTTATTAACAGGTTATGAGAAACTGCACAATTATAGTTCACATTATGAATCACAAATGATATCCATTATTTTCATTTTCACAGAAAATAAACGAAGTAATGAACTGGGTGTCTTCGTAATTTCTATCAAACTAGTTCTCAATTTCATGTACAAAAACCAGAGATTGCTAATTAAGTTGTGAACCAATACCTACGGTGGCAGACAACATGTCTGTCCTCCGAGACTAACGACCGAACTGCACATTTAGAAGCCAGGTATTGCTAATAAAGTCTTAACTGATACCGACAGCGCCAGACAACATGTCTGTCCTTCCAGACTGTCGAGCCAGCTCTGATCTTACAGCCGCACCACCTCGCCCGCCATCCAAGTTAGGCGCGATCCGAAGAATTCCGAAGGACTTTGCCTGCCTTTTCATTTAGAAATAGCTTGTTATTCTGCTGGTAATCAACTCTTTTAGAGTAACAGAATGATAGTCTGCTACTGAGAGAGGCTTTTATATGAAATGCTAGTAAATTCACTGTTTAGTTTTTTAATATCAATAACAGAGGTTTATCATTTTGGCGGGATACTTCCGAACACAGTCGCCAATCTCGGGGAAGGACCACAACTTACGCAGTCTTTATCACAGTACACGTACCGAATAAACTATGTGACACTGAAAACTCTCACCACATTGCTTCATCTTTGCTCTGATGCCTTCTCAACTGTTTTAAGAAGTACTTCTTGTAGTTGAATGTGATAGTTGTAAAGCCAAAAATATTACATCTTGTCATTAATAAAAGTTAACTGTGCGTACTGACATTATATGAAAAGTTAAAAAAGCATACAATGTGAGAATCCCTTTACTTTTCTGTAGGACGACGTTACTCTGAGGAATAATTCTGATATCATATTGGATTAGCCCAGAATGTAAAGAGCGTATATACAGTAACATACACTACTGGCCATTAAAACTGCTACACCACGAAGATGAAGTGCTACAGACGCGAAATTTAACCGACAGAAAGAAGATGTTGTGATATGCAAATGATTAGATTTTCAGAGCATTCACACAAGGTTGGTGCCGGTGGTGACAACTACAGCGTGCTGACGTGAGGAAATTTTCCAACCGATTTCTCATACACAAACAGCAGTTGACCGGCGTTGCCCGGTGAAATGTTGATGTGATGCCTCGTGTAAGGAGGAGAAATGCGTACCATCACGTTTCCGACTTTGGTAAAGGTCGGATTGTAGCCTATCGCGATTGTGGTTTACCTTATCGCGACATTGCTGCTCGCGTTGGTCGAGATACAATGACTGTTAGCAGAATATAGAATCGGTGGGTTCAGGAGGGTAATACGGAACGCCGTCCTGGATCCCAAGGGCCTCGTGTCACTTTTTGTCGGATGAATCCAGGTTCTGTTTACAGCATCATGATGGTCACATCCGTGTTTGGCGACATCGCGGTGAACGCACATTGGAAGCGTGTATTCGTCATCGCCATACTGGCGTATCACCCGGCATTCTGGTATGGGGTGCCATTGGTTACACGTCTCGGTCACCTCTTGTTCGCATTGACTGCACTCTGAACAGTGGACGTTACATTTCAGATGTGTTACGACCCGTGGCTCTACCCTTCATTCGATCACTGCGAAACCCTACATTTCAGCAGGGTAATGCACGACCGCATGTTGCATGTCCTGTACGGGTCTTTCTGGATACAGAAAATGTTCGACTGCTGTCCTGGCCCGCACATTCTCCAGATCTCCCACCAATCGAAAACGTCTAGTCAATGGTGGCCGAGCAACTGGCTGGTCACAATACGCCAGTCACTACTCTTGATGAACTGTGGTATCGTGTTGAAGTTGCATGGGTAGCTGTACCTGTACGCGCCATCCAGGCTCTGTTTGACTCAATGCCCAGGCGTATCAAGGCCGTTATTACGGCCCGAGGTGGTTGTTCTGGGTACTGATTTCTCAGGTTCTATGCGCCCAAATTGCGGGAAAATGTAATCACATGTCAGTTCTAGTGTAATATATTTGTCCAATGAATACCCGTTTATCATCTGCATTTCTTCTTGGTGTAGCAATTTTACTGGCCAGTAGTGTAATAAGTTCCGAATCAGTTATTACGATTAGAAATATGTGATCTTATTCCATATGTTGTTTCTTATACACTGATGAATGGTTTTAAGTTCATTGTGCCAAATTAAGTTTTACATCTCTCGAATAGTTACTGTTTATGCCGTCTAATACTAGAGTGCTACGCCACTGAAATGAGTATTTACAATTCCATTTCCTATTCTAAACGTGCCAAGGGAAAGCCTAAACAGTTTTATAATTGCCATCAAGTTAATTTGTATGAACGCTGAATTGGTACTGCATGTGAGTTGTAAAGAGAAAGTACGTCAGGTTTTTCTTTGTTCAGTATTGAATCACTTGTGTTGATGGTGTCTCTAAACTTGCTGAGTAACATAATTGGTTGAATTTTTACGAATTTAACTAATTGTATATGCTTTTAGCCGTCTTCCGTTTTCAACTTCGTACGCAACAGAAACGTTTTTAACGTCTTATGCGACGAATATAGGTGCTGCTCCTGTCGTCTGTTGGTAACGTTGAAAATAATTCATATGTGGGTCGATATATTGATTACTCTTCCCTTGTAAAAATTAAGGGAACTCAAATTGGGACTGTAAACAGGGATCACATCTGACAACGGTTTGAAGTTGAAATGGCTCCTCCTCTCTCATGTCCGTGCAGCAACGTGTTTCAAAGTATACCGTCTCTCCCCTGTACAAACATACTCATACACACCGCACTTAACATCTTTCTTGTCCGACAGGATGCTCTACTTACTTGTTTTTGTCAAATGTTCTGTTTGTGACTAGGATGAGGGACTAAATTCCTGTGATGGCGAAAGTACTCTGTTTGGCATGTCAGTGGAATTGCACTTCTGGACCTTATGCACACATCAGCATCACTTTAAAAGGCATGTTATGTATTAAAGCCAGCAACAATTAACGAAATTTGCGTTCTTAGTTTTTTTTTTTTTTATCGTGGGTATAAAGTAACTGCGCCCATCCCTTTGCAGTACACGTTACTGAAAGTGTGATGACATTGCTAGCGTATACTAAACGCTATTTTAATGTTCTGGACAATACTAACACACCAGTACATCAGACCTCTTTATAAAGTAAGTTATAAATATATGTCAACAACACTTAACGGGTTTTGACTTCTTTTTACGTTGGGCATAGAGCAACCTCTCCCCCATTCCATTGGTAATGAGTGTCATCGAAATTACGTTCATACTGCTATGGTTAAATGGAGTGAACGCGAAGGCTGTGACATGTAGGTAGCTTAAATTTTATTGAAGACGTTTAAGTCATGAAGGGCTTACGCAAGCCGAATTCGCAACCACTGGTTTATGGTTGGTTTCGGTCTGCTTCCACTTATGCATATTTGTGCAAAGCTCAGTCAAAAATATAGCCCACATTATACTTGACAATAATTTGACTGAATGTGGAGCACGTGATCGTGGCTATATCGCAGTGGTTCCCAATATTTCTCAGACAATTACGCCTGAGTGCATTCAGACATTAGTTAGTACCCCAGCCCTCCGCCCACCCCCCACCAGCTCTTGCCACCCCCCACCCCTCCTTCCGTACATGATGACTAACTAAAGAATAGAATGAAAACATTCCTTGAACCCTTTTAAAACGGCGGAAGGTGAATGATATTTAGTTTGTGAGCGTGTGAATGTTAGAATGAATGACGAAGGAATTCGTGGTACTTCGCAAGTCCTACCTACAACTCCTTCCCATAAAAGAAAGTGAGAGGGCACACATTTGTTACAAAACATGCTTCCCCTGCATTACCTCTCTCCATTGCCCCACTTGCTTGACCTGGACACTGCAACCCCATTTAAAATGAAACAAGTTCAGATGTGTGCACTATACTTACTATTCGTAAATCACTTCATTGCTGCACTCCTTACTCCTGAACTGGCAGAAACTGCACAACTTCAGGCTGTTAATTCTTTGTGTCCAGTCACACCAATAATAATAATAATAATAATAATAATAATAATAACAGCAGCAACAAATCAACAACTCAACCAATTACTAAAGATAACAGAAGTATTCAGCAATGATATAAGTATGGCGTTTGGAACAGACAAATGTAAGAAAAATAGCATAGTCAAGGGAAAACACACTAAACAAGAAGATTACATATTGGTTAACCACAGCGACTGCATAGAAGCGATGGAAAAAACAGATGTCTATAAATATCTAGGATACAGACAAAAAATAGGAATAGATAATACAAATATTAAAGAAGAACTAAAAGAAAAATATAGACAAAGACTAACAAAAATACTGAAAACAGAATTGACAGCAAGAAACAAGACAAAAGCTATAAATACTTATGCCATACCAATATTGACCTACTCATTTGGAGTAGTGAAATGGAGAAACACAGACCTAGAAGCACTCAATACACTTACACGATCACAATGCCACAAATATAGAATACATCACATACATTCAGCAACAGAAAGATTCACATGAAGCAGAAAGGAAGGAGGAAGGGGATTTATCGACATAAAAAACCTACACTATGGACAGGTAGACAATTTAAGAAAATTCTTTCTAGAACGAGCAGAAACTAGCAAAATACACAAGGCAATCACTCATATAAATACATCGGCTACACCACTGCAACTTCATAACCACTTCTACAACCCTTTAGATCACATAACATCAACAAATACGAAGAAAGTAAATTGGAAAAAGAAAACACTACATGGCAAGCACCCGTATCATCTAACACAGCCACACATCGATCAAGACGCATCCAACACATGGCTAAGAAAAGGCAATATATACAGTGAGACAGAAGCATTCATGATTGCAATACAGGATCAAACAATAAACACCAGGTATTACAGCAAGCATATTATTAAAGATCCCAATACCACAACAGATAAATGCAGACTTTGTAAACAACAAATAGAAACAGTAGATCACATCACAAGCGGATGTACAATACTAGCAAAAACAGAATACCCCAGAAGACATGACAATGTCGCAAAAATAATACATCAACAGCTTGCCTTACAACATAAACTTATAAAACAACACGTTCCTACATACAAGTATGCACCACAAAATGTACTGGAGAATGATGAATACAAATTATACTGGAACAGAACCATTATAACAGATAAAACAACGCCACATAACAAACCTGACATCATACTCACCAATAAAAAGAAGAAATTAACACAATTAATCGAAATATCCATACCCAATACAACAAATATACAAAAGAAAACAGGAGAAAAAATTGAAAAATACATCCAACTGGCAGAGGAAGTCAAAGACCTGTGGCATCAAGATAAAGTTGACATCATACCAATTATACTATCAACTACAGGAGTCATACCACACAATATCCACCAATACATCAATGCAATACAGCTACATCCAAACATATATATACAATTACAGAAATCCGTAATTATTGATACATGTTCAATTACCCGAAAGTTCCTAAATGCAATATAACATGTACCGTACAGCAAAAAGGAAGTGACACTTGATAAAGGTCCGCGTCACTCCATTCTTAACCAGACTTCTAAAAAGTCTGAGAAAGTAAAGAAATAATAATAATAAAATGATGTGCCACAATATGATAGCCCTTACGTAGTTACTGCTGTGTCGCGCTATCAATTAATTCATATCTTTCGAAGGTAATAATCCAGCAATTTCTGGACTACGACAGGTACTGTCTGCAACTTGGAGAAGACATTTTCTTGACATATTTGCCATCTGGTACTATATGCCTCACTTTTATCATCAGAGAAGTACAGGAGAAAGCACAACATATGTGTGTAGTGGGGGGACTATGTGAGGCATTAATGCTACTAAGTGAGAAAAAGTAATTATTGATAACTTATATAATCAATATTAGAGCTTTACAAAATTGTGATAGTAGTAATGATCTTTAAAAAACGATTTAGTTTCATAAGTGAAACAGAATCGAATCGATTAGTTTTTATCCCTCATATAATTTCATTTTATCTCTCAGGGGGTAATTACAGTTTCATAAGTGAAACAGAATCGAATCGATTAGTTTTTATCCCTCAGAAAATTTTATTTTATCTCTCAGGGGGTAATTACCCCCACGTTTGGAACCACTACTATAACAGGAGCGATGAAGTCATTTTAAAGGAGACAGTAAACAGTCGACTCTCAAATAATCGGAGACTGAGCGTTCTACAGTCCACAAGTGAGGTGTACCCAGCAAAGAAAAATGTCCAGGAAGTTAACCCCAACCTTTCCCATTTACAAAGGATTGGGAAGAAAGTTTCATTGTGCAGGTTACAGGGAACGTGTGACTTCAGATAAACGAATGAGCGGACACAGTGACCAAAGAGTAATGTGAATTTATCGCTTTCAAAATCGCCAGTTGCTGTTACCCTGCACAGAAAAAATTCGCTTTGGGAAACAAAGTGATTTACTAGCTGGAATCTAAGTTGCTGGCGAAACTAAACAACAAAATAAAGTTTATAAAACCAACTGAATAACATCCTTTCAATCTTCGAACGGAAATATAAGAGATAATTTAATTGAGATAATAGAACTCCGTCTTATACATGGAACCTTTCACGGCTAGTGGGAGCACATCTGCAGTCGTAACAATTTTAGTGCGTTATAAGATATGTTATGCTATATACTGACAAGAAAGCGTGTCTGTCGTCGACAGGGGACATTTCTTCTACATGAACCATAATGAGACGACCGTCTTCCTACATATTGGTTCAAATGGTTCAAATGGCTCTGAGCACTATGGGACTCAACTGCTGTGGTTATCAGTCCCCTAGAACTTAGAACTACTTAAACCTAACTAACCTAAGGACATCACACACATCCATGCCCGAGGCAGGATTCGAACCTGCGACCGTAGCAGTCGCACGGCTCCGGACTGCGCGCCTAGAACCGCGAGACCACCATGGCCGGCTCCTACATATTGTCAAGCGTCAGTATTTTAATTTGTTACAAAGTGTGTGATTCCTAATTTCTTTTCTTTTTATTTATTAGCGATAAACTAGCCACCTACACTAATTTTGTCTTTTACAATGTCGTTAATTCAGTTTTTATTCCTTTTCTGAAGTACGTAACTGCACAGTGTCTTATAAACAATGTAAGTATAAATAAGAAATCTAACAATAAATAGACCTTTCAATAAATCATAGGCAGTGTGTTAATAGCGCTCTGCAAAGAGATGTGAATTCCGTTATTATTATAAAATAATTAATGTGGTAGCTGTTTTTTTGTTTTGTTTTGGCACAACGTAACGATCACACAAATATTCGTACAGTTAATACTATTCATCACTGTGTAAACAGCATAGCTATAATCAAATAACTCTCTTCGTAAGTAACTTATTTCTAAGTGAACTATCTGGAAGTAATTTGCAAGACAATATTGAATTGCGCGACTTGTGTTGCGGAGCAGAAGTGAAACAGTGATCCAGAAGGAAGCAAGAATGGCGGCACACAGAAATGTATTTGTTTCATTTCGCTGGTTTATGGGTGGCGTGAGTGGAGTGGATCGGCGCCACTATGAAGTGTCCACCGAAACAGTTGCGCTGCTATTACTGCGTTCGAAAGCCAACAAGGAAGGCTGGGGGTAGCACTCTGGCCTACAAGTGCCCCACGAATTACTGTTGATGAGTGTCCTGGTGCTAATGACTATCGAACTCGGACTAACGCTAACGAGCATTTAATGCAAAGGATTAGCGGTAGTGCTTATGGCAAGTTGCACCTTAACTCATAACTGGAACTACCCCCTTCATGCTGCTCCAGTTTGGAAACAACGAGCCTTGCTATCACGCTAGCCTGCTTCCAAACTACAACCACAAATTTATATAAACGTTCACACTACCCAACTACTACCTTCCTCAGTTATTACTTTACAGAAACCGTCATGGAACAGTGCGCCAAGTTGCCGTTTTTGCGTGGAGAAAACACGACTTCGGACACAATTCGTCAGTAAACGCTATCTACATTACTAGCCATTAAAATTGCTACACCACGAAGATGACGTGCTACAGACGCGAAATTTAACCGACAGGAAGAAGATGCTGTGATATGCAAATGATTAGCCTTTCAGAGTATTCACACTAGGTTGGCGCCGGTGGCGACACCTACAACGTGCTGACATGAGGAAAGTATCCAACCGATTTCTTATACACAAACAGCAGTTGACCGGCGTTGCCTGGTGAAACGTTATTGTGATGCCTCGTGTAAGGAGGAGAAATGCGTTCCTTCACGTTTCCGACTTTGATAAAGGTCGGATTGTAGCCTATCGCGATTGCGGTTTATCGTATCGCGACATTGCAGCTCGCGTTGGTCGAGATCCAATGACTGTTAGCAGAATATCGAATCGGTGGGTTCAGGAGGGTAATACGGAACGCCATGCTGGATCCCAACGGCCTCGTATCACTAGCAGGAGAAATAACAGGCAACTTCTCCGCATCGCTAAAACGGGTCGTGCAGCCACGTCTCGATCCCTGAGAAAACAGATGGGGACGTTTGCAAGACAACAACAATCTGCACGAACAGTTCGACGACGTTTGCAGCAGCATGGACTATCAGCTCGGACACCATGGCTGCGGTTACCCTTGACTCTGCATCACAGACAGGAGCGCCTGCGATGGTGTACTCAACGACGAACCTGGGTGCACGAATGGCAAAACGTCATTTTGTCGGATGAATCCAGGTTCTGTTTACAGCATCATGATGGTCGCATCCGTGTTTGGCGACATCGCGGTGAACGTACATTGGAAGCTATATTCGTCATCGCCCTACTGGCGTACAAACAGGCGTCTTGGTATGGGGTGGCATCGATTACATGTCTCGGTCATCTCTTGTTCGCATTGACGGCACTTTGGACAGTGGACGTTCCATTTTATTCGATCCCTGTGAAACCCTACATTTCAGCAGGATAATGCACGACCGCATGTTGCAGGTCCTGTACGGGCCTTTATGCCCTAGCCAACACATTCTCCAGATCTCTCACCAATTGAGAACGTCTGGTCAATGGTGGGCGAGCAACTGGCTCGTCACAATACGTCAGTCACTACTCTTCATGAACTGTGGTATCGTTTTGAAGATGAATGGGCAGCTGTACCCGTACACGCCATCCAAGCTCTGTTTGACTGAATGCCCAGGCGTATCGAGGCCGTTATTACGGCCAGAGGTGGTTGATCTGGGTACTGATTTCTCAGGATATATGCACCCAAATTGCGTGAAAATGTAATCACATGTCAGTTCTAGTATAATATATTTGTCCAATGAATACCCGTTTATCATCTGCATTTCTTCTTGGTGTAGCAATTTTAATGGCCAGTAGTGTATGAGGTGAACCCGAAATCCACCGACTACATTTGGAGGTGGTTTAGGAAAATTTTCTGTGTTTTGTGGTACAATGGACTATTCGCCTCTGTTGGCTCGTTAGAGAGTAATTTCATTTTGTTAGATTCCTACACCCCCACCCCCATCCATTTTTTACCTGCGCTGCAACGAAAAAACCTGCACAATAGTGGAAATGTCCATGGCATGAGCTGTGGTTTTTGATTGCAATCAAACTTGGTCCATTCACTCACGGTACTTGTTGTTGACAACAGTAATTTCAGCTTTGCTGTTTTATCGAAAAGTGATATTTTGAGACCTTGGCTGTGTACAAAATACAGGTTGATTACTGCACACAAGATAATATCAACCAGCCACTTTTGACAACGCGAAATAGTTCCGTTACCGGTTTCTAATGGACAGGTTCATCATTAGATGGCTTCTTCACATTAAGATACATTTTTGTAGTAGTTTACATTAGCTTTAACGTTTTATTCCTCCATGTGATGGAAAGTTCTCAGCATTGCGGTGCCCACAACCAAAACATGATGTGAAAAACTGCCTATTTGTATTAACTAAAACATTTGTATTTTAATAATTTGTTTACATCCTTAGAAAATGTTATGAGGCACAAATACAGTTAAACAGTTTCTCACATCATGTTTTGGTGTAGGCTACCACAGTCCTGAGGACGTTTCACCACTTGTGGGAACAAAATGTTAAAACTAATGTAAAGCACAGAATAAATGTATATTTACATGAACAAGCCGTCTGATGATGAAACTAACGGTTCTAAAGAGGTAACGGCGCTATTTATGAGAATAAATAGCGTTATCAAAAGTGGCCAGTTACTGTTATCTTCCCTGCACTGATCGGCCGGTAATTCCCACTTTACTTACCACCCTCAGTCTTGTATTTAGCACTTCTCGGTTCCGTCTCTGTTTTGTCTTTCCGGTAGTACCAGTTGTACATTATTACAGACGAACATCAGTATGGCTAGGTTGATGACTAATCTTATGATGACAGATACGATCCAAATGTAGATCATCTCCAATAACCATCCACAACATTAAATTCAGGTTCGTGTTTATGCTTTGGTTACTTAATGGCCTCTTACAAACGACACAACAGAATACTTAATCTTGATGCTTAAAGTGTCAGCGCGTCATACGTGGAACTGGAGACTGCTGCTTCCCCGTTAATCTATCGTCATGATTTCAATATCCAATATGGAGATTCCAGCAAATAACAAAACGGCTCTCTCAATTTTCATTATACATTAATTATGTGCAGTCGAATTGCAATGTCGTATAGCCTCATAAATTGAAATGCAGTTATTATGAAATTAATAATAATTCGTTGCATGTATATATTTGGAGAACGGCAATCTGTGCTCTGTGAAAACATTAAAATATGACGATGAAAAAAGCACTAATTTTTGTACCAATATGAAAAGCGTGTGCGATCAAACAACGTCCGGATTTGTGATATCCGGAGCCGAACGACTCTGCGCGAAGCAATTTAACACACAGCTACACTTTCACTTTTCCCAGCACGCCACACGGGTTTGCGAATAACAGTGTACCCTGTTGTCGCCTCTGCATCCTCGTCTTTCTCACGTCGGAAGATTACGAGCACCAAATTTCAAACCCTAACTTGCTGTAAGAGAGAGGGTAACGCAAGGAAATATTAATTCATTTTTAATGGAAATAAATGAATTACATTAATCTCCCACAGCAAGTTTCGTAATATGTGAAAACTTCAAATCTTTGTTAGTTATTGGAGTTTCTAAGGGTGTGGGCATAGTGGCCGCAATAGTACAGTAGTGAATATATGTAAATCTGGAGGCGACTAGTTAGCCTCTTGTCTGGAAATACCATTTCACAAATTTGTTTCAATTTAATAGCCATACGATTAACAAGCAGGACAACACTTTAAATTTGAAAATGGGTAAATAATTATTTATCATTTGGACAGCAGCAATATTTTACGTTGTATAGAATTGTCCGTGAAAAGAACTGAGCGATATGTCGGTAACATCCTTTTGGGTGTGCTGGTGTGTCATCTTACGAAAACTACAATTATAAAACTATGCATTACAATGAGAATGGTTCTAATGAGACTGACATCAGCCACGAAGCCCTGCGTTTTTATACTAATGATGGATGTGTGTTAATACCTACGATACAGAGGGGATGGGTACTAACAATTGCTTATGTGCTTATAACTGGTACTTTATTTGTCTTCGTGGAAGTGAAAAGAGGAATTTTGTTTTGGAATATATTTCGCACTAATCCTTAATTTTCAAATAACTGGCTGTTGATGTATATAAAGTCTTGTAGTACTGTGTGTGTTCAAATGTGGGTGTTATCTTATGGGACTTAACTGCTATGATCATCAGTCCCTCTTGTAGCACTGAATCTCAGGATACGTTCACCAGTAGATAATGTCGACATTCTTTTAATAGCATAGTGTGTAGCAAAACGTTTCAGTGATTGAGACTGGTAATTACATTGCAATGCGCAAAGTGGCGTTGCACAACTACCGCATTCTATTAAAAAATATTTTTAAATCAACAAGTTGGTTCTATGCTTCCTCGTTTCATTTATATTGACAGTACTGCAGTCGACGCCCCATGTTTTGAAAATGGAAACTTGTATTGCGTTAATTGACTGTTTTGTTGGCACATGGTTGAGTACGTTACATGTTATGAATGAAGAAAATACAATACAAGTCTCTTGTGATTTTCATTCAAAATGGAAACCTGTACGTTAACTTTAGGAGATGATGTGAATTTATATAACTATTATAAGTATGTGAGGACAACAGTGCGTATGAGTTATAACGGTGCCTTGAATTGTGCCAAGATTAAAATTGTTGGTGATGTGACACATTCTACCGGTTCGTGTAGCATAGTGTATACTCGTACCGCATATTTTAGGTTTGCATCGCATTTACTGTTTCTTTTAGTCGAAGATAAGTTGCTTGATAGAATACATTTTAAAAGTATCGAGCTTTTAATTACAAAGTAATAATACAAAATCAATATCATAGGCGGATAGCGGTGAGTGTTTCGATATTTGATCTAACACAACGAAACTCAGCGAATGGAAAAGTTATAGAGAGAGAAAATGAGTTACACTGAATATTAATAATTTTTTCCATCCCGAAAATAAATTCAGAACATTATCTCAATAACAATCAAGAGGCGAAGCATCCATTCACATAGCGTTATTTTGCCAATTTGCTGTCCTATTAGCGAAAACAATTTAGTGCAACTGTGGGCAGTTTTTCATTCGAGATAATTTCGTAACGGTTGCTGTTGTCGCTGCCATGATGAAAATAATTGAATAATATATCCATATCGACAGCAGTTGCCACATAAGTTTTTAACGCTCGTGTATTCGTCACTGGTGTGGAACGAGAGAAATCAGAACGATTGGAAGCGTTATGCATTTTACATATGTTTATTTTAAGGAACCCGATTTCCGGCCGAAATATTACTTGTTGGGAGAAAATGGGCAAAACAGCTAGGATATATCCTCGTCTAAAGTTAAACAAAATCACCTGAAAACCGATAACATTTACTCATAGTGTATTACATCTTTGCATATGCAGGGAAAATGTGAGGAATGCAGGGAAAGTGTGAGGAGGTTCACAATAATTGTGTACAAGTTTATAAGAGGCAAAAAGATTTAAAGATGATAACAATGAGTATACCTTACGTTAAATGAGTAGAAAAGTTACAGTTGTGAAGTCCCAGGGCTGGCAATTTACCACAATTTTCTTGTGCTCAAGAAAACGTTTTTAAAAACGTGTTAAAATTGTTTTCTTTGTCTTAAACTGAATAATAGAGGTAGTTTTACCTGAAACACGAATGATGTTTACATAAAACTTATCATTGGGCATGAAGAGGTAGTTGCTATTTTAACAGTTTGCTCGGATTCTGTGGCTCAGGAAGGAATAAAAGCTAATTCTTACTATAGACGGTCAGCCTATTGTTTATTGTCCTATAACAGTAGGGTTATTTACAATTCTAGGTGCTAGAATTGTTACAACATGAAAATGGTGCGCAACGAATGTAGCACGGGCATGAATTGTACCACCGGCTAGCATAAATAAACGAATAGCATTTCAGCGCAACTGCTAAAGGGACGAAAGACTAATAATATCTACATTCTGTATACAGGGAAAGATAACGCATAGGGTTGCTCATTCAGAAATCGCATGTAGTTGTTTATGACAACAATGTGTTATGTCTCGTGTAAGGCGGGCCGCAAGATGAGACGCAGACCCGTGAGGTGACGCAGTGGGGCTCACGCCAAATTCCTCACGGCAGCGTGAGTCACGGCGGCAATCATCGCAAGTTGGATCGCAGTTTCAATGTGCAGTTTGCTGAGGAACTTTGGCTCTGGCAGAGATGGCGACTACTTCTGCTATGTTAATCGATATAAGTCCAGAATCGGATTCCGATTCTGAGTTTGAGTTCGAAACGGTGTGTTACATCGCTTTGATGAAACAAAAAGCAGAAGAAAGTGCGTACATGAAAAGAAGACTAAGTCATGGGGAATTCGCTTTAAATTAGGAATTTGATGATGAAAAATTCACGAAGTATTTTAGATTAAACCGTGATCAATTCCAAGAAGTGCATGGTCTCATCAAGAATGAAATTGACAGACAGGGATGCAACGCTACAAGGCCGATTGGAACCACGGAGAACCTACTGTAGCTGTGTATTTAAGGTTCAGCTTCGTTTTCAAGTAATCTTCATGGCTTGTATCATACAGAACTTTGCGAACACGTACGGGTTCAATTAGCTTTTCCTCCATTTCCAACTACCAACAGCCAGAACCACCGTGAGCCTCGCAGTAAACTGCGTACAGGCGACTGCGGTCCGCAGGGTCACCAAGGGCAGGAACTGCGTCACCTCACGCTGCGCTCTAACGTGCGCAGGACCATTCAGTTGTGTGGTTCGCAAAAACTCACCGTGAGCCGCCCTGCGTCACCTCACGGACCTGCGTCTCATCTTGCGGCCAGCCTAAGAAGGAGAAATGTCTAAAATCATGTGTCGGAATTGGGCAGCGTTAAGACAAGAGCTATTGGGAGTGTGAATTTTCTTCCCGCGTTATTGCTCCTTCCGTTGTTGGACACGCCCAATTATAGTGGCAGGCGTCACGTGAGACAGCTTAGGCTGCACGGAAAAGCACCGTGCAGGATCTCAACGACTCCACGTGACTACCTGTCAGAGGGATAGACATATTGGAAGATCGGCACCACAGGATTGCGCTCAGCGACAACACAGGTCGTCTTTCTACACTAGTACCAGATCTGCGTACTACGAAAGTGTGAAAGCTCCGAGGACCACGAACGTTGGAATATTGAATTCGTCATCGTTATGTGGAATGCCAGTCGGTACCCAACATTATTACCTCTGGTTCGCATAGCTGGACACGAGCCGTTACATTTATGTCGTGTTAAGACTGGTGGCTATGCCCTATAGTCGAGGTCTCTGTGGCGTTATCTTTCAATAAAATTACACAAGTTCGCACGCTGCTCATGCTGTCCTGACCTATTTGCGTATACAGAGTGGTTATCATTAAACTTGTAGTACTCTAAAGAGCCCCCATGAGAAACGAGTCATCGTAGGACAATGACACCTTGTGGAAACATTTGTAACGATATGCGGTAAAGAAATTACGAATAAACTATTGAAAGAAACACATTTTAATTTCCGCATGAGAGGGTAATATTTCATAATAGTGTACCTTATTTAGCTTCCAGGTTACAAATGTTGCTCACTGCCATGGCAATCTGTATCCACGACAGCCTGGAGCCGCACTAAAGATGATTCTACTGCTGCCCGAAAACTCTCACAAATAGTTTTGCAAGCCTACACTGGACTTGTGGTAAGGCTACAGGCGACTACGAGTTGACACCCTGACAGAAGTCACTTTAACAAGTAAGCCTTAGTTAGTAAATAGTGAGACAGTGCTTCTCCATTTTAAAATGGTTCAAATGGCTCTGAGCACTATGGGACTCAACATCTTAGGTCATAAGTCCCCTAGAACTTAGAACTACTTAAACCTAACTAACCTAAGGACATCACACACACCCATGCCCGAGGCAGGATTCGAACCTGCGACCGTAGCAGTCCCGCGGTTCCGGACTGCAGCGCCAGAACCGCGAGACCACCGCGGCCGGCCATTTTAAAACTGGGGTAACCACAGATACATGATTGCTTAACTATTGATACAGTAAAAAAAAATTAAAAACAATTTTTAAAACTATTAAAATGAAACTGCATGAATTGTCCAATGGTCCACTGTAGCTGTATTTATTCAGGTCACTTATAAGCCCGCACTGTGTGGATTTATAATTGACCTGAACAAATACAGATACAGCGGAGCATCGGACATTTCATGTAGTTTGATTTTAACAGTTTTACCACCTATATTTTGAAAAACGGTTTACTGTATGAATTTTCAAGCAATCAGGTGGGATTTTGGCTCCTCCCTTGCTGTACTGACCTTGAACCTCCAATGTACCAGGTGATCAAAAAGTCAGTATAAATTTGAAAACTGAATAAATCACGGAATAATGTAGATAGAGAGGTAAAAATTGACACACATGCTTGGAATGACATGGGGTTTTATTAGAACCAAAAAATACAGAAGTTCACAAAATGTTCGACAGATGGCGCTTCATCTGATCAGAATAGCAATAATTAGCATAACAAAGTAAGACAAAGCAAAGATGATGTTCTTTACAGGAAATGCTCAATATGTCCACCATCATTCCTCAACAATAGCTGTAGTCGAGGAATAATGTTCTGAACAGCACTTTAAAGAATGTCCGGAGTTATGGTGAGGCATTGGCGTCGGATGTTGTCATTCATCATCCCTAGAGATGTCGGTCGATCACGATACACTTGCGACTTCAGGTAACCCCAAAGCCAATAATCGCACGGACTGAGCTCTGGGGACCTGGGAGGCCAAGCATGACGAAAGTGGCGGCTGAGCACACGATCATCACCAAACGACGCGCGCAAGAGATCTTTCACGCGTCTAGCAATATGAGGTGTTTTTTTTTTTTTTGGTTCTAATAAAACCCCATGTCATTCCAAACATGTGTGTCAATTTTTACCTCTCTATCTACATTATTCCGTGGTTTATTAAGTTTTCAAATTTATACTGACTTTTTGATCACCCGGTATGTTAGTGTTCCGTTGATCAATCCTGTCATTTAGGTAACTTCACACACAAAAATGACACGGTCCAAATCTGACGATCTTGGTGGACACACAGTTTGGAACGATCGGTAATTCGAACTTCCGAATCATGTTCTTCCTCCCCGTTGCGGAAATAGGGCCTCTCCTTACACCTTAACCTTATATGCTTGATTTTTTATTTCAAGCTGTAAAAATTACAACGCTTAGTTTATAGTGCCTACATTACGAAAAACATATTGAAAATTTTTTTAATCAAATTAACAAAGCATTATTGTTGACAATCGCTTCAAACACAAAAACAGACCTAATTCCAAATCTATCGTAAAGACACTCGAATTAACTGTCTGCACCACATCTACTTATGTTTTCAAAATAAAAAATAATTTTCAACCCCACAAGTCAGTGCACAAACACCAAAAAAGTCGCTACTTTCAGCCAAAACACACGCGCGGCAGTACAGCCACACAGCTGATTGTGGAACTGGTTCAGTTCATCCTGCCATTTACGATCGCTATGAAGAACTACTAGCAGCTTAGCAGCAGCAGTAGTGTGTGTACACTTAACTACATAACGAATTTGTTACAAACTGTTGCTCAGTATAAGGTACATCGTAGAAATGAAGTCTGTAGCTGATCACCTACACTATGCATTAAAGGGTTAAATACGTCCATGCTCGCGAATACCGGCCGCACTACTGCTGTTATTTCGATAAAAGAGCCTTACAAGTGAAGCCCTGCTGACTTTTCCATACCCTTGTTCACTGTCTGTAATTGTAATGCACACTGACGCTCGCGTTTCGAAACTACGTTGCCGTACCAGCAGCGGTTCCTAACGGCAAGTCCTAAACTAACACTACTAACCACGCAAATCCCGCAGCGCACACTCTGAACATCATTCCTGTATATTTGGGTACCCATACGGCAAATAGTTTTCCGTCTCCACTGGCTCAAGTAGCTGTAGTTTAATTAAAACCACTCTGTAGAGTGCCTTGGACTGTTGCCCTGGTCAGCACATACTCCAAATCTCTCACCCGCCAATACATGCTAGTCACAGGTTCCCGAGAGACGCACGCCATGACTCATCAGCCAATACGATTAATGAACTCTGGCACAGAGGTGAAACAGTATGGAACAATATTCCCGTATCTGTCACGTTCAGTTAGACTCAATGCCCAGTGATGTTAGAGCCGTTGTTGTAGCCAGATGTGTACTATACGGAGTGTAACAGGTAGATATTTTAATATATGGTACCTTAATATGTACACACGCCATTGTGTTAGTTGTTTTTTCTCTGCGCCGAGCAGTCTTCCCGCAAACACGTCACATAATTTACTACATGGTGTTTTGTATGGTCACAACAATACCACTAAGTGGACTACACCTGTAGGTATTGGCTACCCGTTTTCTGTCCATGCGTCCACACTTCAGCATGTGACATGCTGTCCAGGGGAAAAGTAAACATTAATGGTGGCTTGCTCTTGTCAAATGTACTTGGAGGTACTAATTGACCACACTACTCCTAATAGGCGGAATTAAAACACATATAGAGGTTTATCTATGGTCTATCTTCTCACAAACCATTACCGAATGGAACAGGACAGGTGGGAGACGATATTGGCATCAGCGGTACCCTCCACCACACTCCTTAAGGCGAATAGCACAGCATGGATGTAGATATGAGAAGAAAGTACAGCTGTCATCAACACGAATATTTTTTGAAAACCACAGTGATTTGCTAGGCATGGTGCTATGAAGGTGCCTTGCTCCGACCTCTGAACTGACTTGGGCAGCAAACAATAGGGGGACCTACAGTTTGACGTGGAGTTTGAATCACAGCGGCACTCGACGTTATCACACAGTGCGAGACAGAAGTGGTATGTGACAGATAAAAATCCTGTGACTGGCTGCAGCTCTGTCCCCAGACATTTGGATCCGTAATCTGACACTTTACCACTGAGTTAGTCACCCACAAACTTAATCGTCTGGTGTGAAACGGGGAGGAGATGGCCTCACATATCCGAAGTTTCGAGAAGCTACGTGGTAAAAGAGCCAAGCTTTTAAGTTCATTAACCTTTTTATTGAGATGTCGGGACCATGGCATAATACCAAAATTTGCTAGAGTGACTCATTTCATTAAGACCGCTACTGCACGGAAGATTACTGAGAAGGCTAGTCATGCTATTGTCAAGGAGAGGCTTTGCTATACAAGACGAAGGTTAGATGCTATTTCAGCAGAACTTTACCAGTTACATCTGAAGGTTGCAAGGTATCTTTGTCCTGTATCATGGGACTGGGTTGATGGAGTGACTTCGGCCAAGTTCGAGTGGATCCACAATGATGCTAATTGTCGGCAGATATCAAAATTTGATCGACTGTTGCCACAGAAGCCGTCGCCAGAAGGGATAATGGTACGACGTTCCGTTGTCAATCTCACGGAGAAGAATTTGGACGACGCTACGCTGTCTGTATTAAGCAAGGGACTCAATTTTGCACCTACACCTACAGCACCGCCATTAATAAGTATTTTGAGTGGTGTTGAAGAAGCTGTACGACGTCATCCTTTGGATGCCACAGACGAAATAAGAAGGGAAACTTGCCGTGCTCTATTGAAGGCTCCTACTCAACGCAGTAATTTAACCTCTGCAGAAAGGGCTGCATTACGAAATCTGAGAGAGGACCCTAACGTAGTGGTATTGAAAGCTGACAAAGGTAATGCAACTGTTTTGTTACCTCGTGGTGTGTATAAAGATAAGATGTATGGTCCGCTAAGTGACTCTACCTATAGGAGGATTGATTACGATCCTACAGGACGTGTGCAACGAAAAACTTCAGCACTATTAAATTCCTCCTCCTTACCGCAAGAGACCATCAAGAGGTTAAAACCACATGGTTGTGTACCTCCAAGACTGTATGGCCTTCCAAAGATTCATAAAGAGGGTCTTCCTCTGCGTCCAATTGGAGCTCCTACAAATGATTTAGCTAAACATCTCGCTTCCTTACTGAGACCTTTCGTAGGCAAGTGCTCACATCACATACGAAACTCAGCTGATTTTATCAATAGACTGGGGGCTCTTCGTCTTAGCAGTGTAGACCTTCTAGTAAGTTTTGATGTGGTCTCACTTTTTACAAAAGTTCCTCTTGCAGATTCTTTGACACTGATTGGTAACATGTTTCCTGTTGATATCACTGCTTTGTTCAGACACGCACTTTCCTCACCTTATTTTATGTTTAATCAAGAATATTTTGAACAGACTGACGGTGTCGCCATGGGTAGCCCCCTCTCTCCTTTGGTCGCCAACCTTTTTATGGAGGACTTTGAAGAGAGAGCGCTTGAATCAGCTGCCCTGAAGCCAACAGTTTTTTGGCGGTATGTAGATGACACTTTCATAGTGTGGCTTCATGGAGAAGATAAATTAATGGAGTTTCTACATCACCTCAACTCCATTCATAGCAACATCCTGTTCACCATGGAAATAGAGAAAGATGGTTGTTTGCCTTTCTTGGATGTCCTGGTTCGAAGGAAGAATGATGGTTTTCTAGGGCATTCAGTTTACCGGAAACCAACTCATACTGATTTGTACCTGCAAGCATCGAGTTGCCATCACCCATCGCAAACCATGAGTTTGCTTAAAACGCTTGTTCATAGAGCTCATACTGTCTCAGATCTAGATAGCTTATCTCAAGAACTCGCCCATCTAAAGACAGTATTCAGCGAAAATGGGTATTCCATCCGGCAGATTAACAGGGCACTAAAAGTTAAAACTAAGAAACAGGAAGTGAATAAAGAGGAGAACATGCCGGAACAATCTTTAGCTTTTCTTCCTTTCGTTGGAAACACTTCGTTTAAAATAGCGAGAATCCTCCGAAAATTTAAGGTAAAAGTGGTTTTCCGCCCACCATCGAAGATTGCGGACCTTGTGGGATCAGTTAAGGACAATCTGTTACTACGAAAGGCCGGAATTTACAAGATACCGTGCCAATGTGGTATGGCTTACATAGGTCAAACCACACGCACCGTGAAAGAACGCTGCACTGAACATCAACGTTACACCCGCGTTTTGCAGCCAAGCAAGTCCGCTATTGCTGAACGTTGTATTTCTACTGGACATTCAATGGAGTATGAGAAAACAATGATTTTGTCTACAGCAACGTCTTTCTGGGACTCCATTATTAAAGAATCCGTAGAAATACGACTGGCGGAAAATCTGTTAAACCGTGACAGCGGCTACCAGCTGGACAGTGCATGGAATCCCATCATCTCCACGATTTGCTCAAATCGAAGACGACAGAGTGCGTCGACGGCCGTGGCAAACAGCAACGCACAGGGCGACTGAGTTCCGCTATTCCACCAGCGACGGCGCTGCCGGCGGGCAGTGTTGGTTCAACTATCAAGTTTTCGACGCATGCGCAGAATAGTTACAGTACGCTATATATTGTGGAGCGGAGAACTTTATCGCCAGTCTGCGACGGCTCACCTGAAGGTGCTCAGTTGAAATATCGTGCGAAGTATTGAACGACGACCGGCTGCAAGCCCGAAATTTGTTTGAACAATTAATCGTCTGGTGTCCTTCCTAGTATTGCAGTTGAAACTGCCAGCTGTGTAGCACCATGGTACGGTACATTACTCAATACATTCAGAGATTCGGTCCATGTAACCATGTATCACGACAAATTGGGTAAAAATAAGTTGTCGGTGATGACAGTCAGATAAAATTATAAATGAACAAACAAATCTGAAGAATAAAAGTTATGTAAGTAATTTCACAGAAATTTTCATGTTCATGTAGCAGTGGTGTGAAATAGTTTCTATTTCTGTTTCTCACAGGTAGTTTTCTTGACGTATTGACATGTTACTTATGCTCATATCACCCCCTGGAACTGCCCTCTGATCTATATGTCTTTGAGTTGATTCTGTTACTCTTCAGTTTTTAACCATACGCAGTTGGTTTTTCATATTTTAGTACATAAGTTTCTAAGTCTGCTTTGTACTACTTTCTTATAATTGTTAATCTGTTGTAAATATTTGGCCAGTTATCACACTTACTCACAAAGTACTAGAGCCTACATTTCCCTCAGAGTGTTTGGTTCTCTCTCTTTATAATTTCCAGTCTGCTACACTTCTTACATAGTTTGCACTGTGCTTGTAACCTATATGTAGATGACTGATGAAGATTAGTTGGTTCATATAATGTAATCGCGTACGTAGTTTAATTCATTTAATTTTGTTCTTTTGTACCACTCTGTATGCCATGCACTGAAATGGCACCTCGTTCTGGAACAGTTCTGTCGTTCGCACAAAGATGTTCATTCCCTTCCGTATTTCCAAGTATTGAGACATAACTGCATTGTTTCTCCCTCATATTATTCGCAAGATGTGACTTACTAGGGTAGCTCCTATAAAGATGTCCACTCCCATAAATATTTCCAAGTGTTGTGATAAAAATGAACAGCTTCTTCCTTTGTTTTTCATATGTTATAACCTACTTCATTAAGGGAATAATTGTACTATGCGGTCATACTTGCAAAATTATTTTTTAGTTTTATATGTTTCTACCTGTATATGTGTGTTGTATGACTAACGTTTTTCATCATTATACTATTTTTAGAAATATTTGTGTACATGTTGTTTGCCAGAAGTTGCATTTAGTCTAATATATACACTGAAGGAGTCTTTCTGCTTTTATGATTGACAGCTTGTTTTACTATACATGTAATATTGTCCTAATGTGTACATTCATGCGTCTTGTGTAATATTTAGTTAGTTTGTATCTGTTACTCCCTAGAAAATGTTATTTCTGTGACTTCGGTATGTTTCTGTTGTTATTCATATTTTTCAGATTTTGTGTCTTACAAAATAATCACGACTCTGTCTGTGGGCCACACCAACATGTTGTTACTCTATATTTCACGTACATTACTTCGTCTTCAAGGATTCACTTTATTTTGGTACATAACCGATTTCGATATTGCACACACACACACACACACATATATATATATATATATATATATATATATATATATATATATATATAAGTACTACGTCGTCTGTAGTTTAAGAGCTTAAGTTAGTCTAGTGTCTTATATTACTCAAATATAAATGATACTCACAGTTATACTGTAATAAAAATATTTGTATTATTTTATACGCTCTGTAAGCTTGTCGCATTGATTAGCTGTGAATCATTTGATTATTTAGTTGTGCTGTTTCGAGTGTTTGATTGAAACTTTGACATGTATAACCTTTGGTCAGGTACCATATATGTTTGTTTTGTTCTTACAAGCAATCTTGACATTTAGATTGTCTGTGTTAGTTGACCGATTGTGAGCGTTTGGCATTTGTTATAGCACAAATGCTATGTTGTTTTTGTATACTTTGGTACTAATATTTATTTTTCTGCTTTCAGTTTATATACTTCCTGAACGATGTTTTAGAACCAAAATTGGTAGCAAAAATGTCATAAAATTCAATACAGCAAAGTTGTCATAAGTTTCTTGAAAGAAAAAATTCTAAGACCGAATAAAGATTTGATCCTGGTCGTTAGATTTGTTGTATTTGATTCGCCCTCATAAATGTTGAGCCGTAAAATATATTCACAGCAAATAAAAATATGCTTTTTACGTCACGGCTTTGAAGCAAAGCTCCCTGCAGTCTATTTAAAGCAGGAGATTACGACGGCATTGTGAAACATTGTTTCCCTTTCGCTCGGAAGAGCAGGCAGGTGCGCCGCTGTGGCTGAACGCGCCAACCGTGGCGCAGGCTCATTGTGTGGGGCTCTGTTTGAGCTGAGCCTGTTCATTGTCCACACGCGGCGCTAATAATGCTAAGCTTATCCCGCAGCTAGAAAGAGGCCGGGCTAAGAGTCTCACTGCTAAACCCATCATCAAAGGATGCAATCAGCGCTCTGGTCACTAATTAGGTAATTAAAATGACGGCGCGAAATGGCTACGCGTTAGCTGCCCGAGGCAGCGATGAACACATTCCGGGAATGTACAGCAATGCAGGTATTCGCCGCTGGGCCTTTGCCCTACCGCGCAGCTGATTTCAATACGGGGAATTTTAATGCAGTGGCTGAAAGCGCCGATTAACGCCGCTTGTCTGTGCTTGTCTCATTTTGCAGTACTTATTACGATAATTAATGGTGGGGCATGGAGCGACATCTCTTAGGTAAACGCGCTTATACAGAGCTTTATTTACAGCGAAAACGTAAACGACAGAAGAAAGTATTACAGTACCGGTACTGCTGTATCAATGTGCAAATATTTTAAAACGTTCTATGAAACGGAAATAGATCTAAACGCAGTCCAAAATGTTATAATCGTAGTTACTTACTGTGAAATCTATCAATATTTTTAAGGAACTACGGATTGTATTTAACTTTTCGGGAGCACTTAAGCAATTCTTGTTTGCGAGCGCGCTCAAGGGTGCACGCTCGCATACACACAAACAAACAAACACACACACACACACACACACACACACACACACACACATTAAAAACTTTGACTTCGTTAGATTTTAAGAATTATGGTAGTAGTAGGCACGGAAGTCGTCAGGATGGAGAATAACTTAGCGCAATAGATACATGTGGCTGATTGATCACTGGATAAAACTGAATACACCCGACACACTGTTCTGGTTGTGGTCTTGAGTCATTCGATTCGTTTGATGCAACGACCACGTTAGTCTATCCTGTGAAAGCCTCTTCTTTTCTGTTTGACTACTACAACGTCCGTATCTCCCTAAACCTTATAGCTCTCAATTTCGACTGAGTGCCTCCTAGTTAGTTATGCAACCAACCCACATAATCTTCATCTTTCTTCTTGTGTAGCATCAAAATTCGAAATCTTTTTTTCTCCATTTGCCTGAACTCTTTATCGTCCAGGTTTCAGTTCCGTAGAAGGCTACGCTCTTAGATAAATGGTTTCAGTAAAGATTTCTCAACACTTAAATTTATATGAAACTTTAACCTATTTCCTTTATGCAGAAGGCTTCGAGGCTTTTACTAATATTCATTTTGTATCCTCTATATTTCGGCCACCTTCAGTTATTTATCTGCCCAAATAGTAAAACTTATTTTCTACTTCCAGTGCATGATTTTCTTTTCTAAGTCCACCAGAATCAAGTGTTTTAATTCAACTACCTTCCTCACCCTTGTTTAACTTTCGCTGCTATTCGCCATAGTTATTCGGCTTATAATTTCTCTTCAAGACACTACCAGTTACGTTCAACTTATTTTACAACACCTTCGTCTTCTCCAACAGAGTTAAAATGTCAGTAACAAACCTCAGAGCGTTTATTTCTTCTCCCTGACCTTAATTTCCTTTCCAGATCTCTCGTAAGTTTCCTTCACTGCTCTCTCACTCCCATCTTAACCACAACTTCCTCTCCATATGGTTCGCAAGGTATAACTGCAGTCTGGATTCTGTACGAGTGTTAGATAACCTTTCACTTTGCAGTATTCCATCCCTAATTACTGTTTTCTAGTCAATATGGTGAAAGGTTTTGTCTATATCTGCAAGTTCTATAAATATGGTACTGGGTTTACTTATCTAATCTGTAACACATTAAAACTCCAGCATAAAACAGTAAGCTTCTGTCCAATGCCACGATCTGTTCGTATTCTCCTTCATAATTTGTCGATTTTCCACCCTAGCCGTGCGTAGGTGACCGGTTCTTGAACCTATGGACATCCAGGTTCCCCTGTTCCTTATTTCGGATAGACATTTATTGCTACACCTGCGGTCATGCCGTTTTGTTAGTTATGTTAAGTGTATACCACGGATGCTTCGATTTAATGATAACGCTGTCACGATATTTCAAAACCTACAGCTGGCTGTACACTGAGCTGTTCGTCGTTGTTGAGCGGCTTACGTAAGAACACCAATCTGTGTAAATGGTGAATCTTAATGTGTGTTATTGGTGTGGAAGTCGTCAACCACATGCAATGGAGTACCGTGTTCGAATGAAGTAGAGCATACTGACAGCGCTATGGTGTAGAAGGACCATACAGCCGTGGTGAAGTACGTGCTCTGTCTCGCGTTAAAACCGTAAAACTTATAAAGATATGACAACCTGGTCGTAATTAGTGGAAACCTGTGACAGACTGCATTTATTTAAATCCTTACCATGGGGTATGTGGTGGGAGGTGGTCAATACTCTTAGCCGGCAGAAATAAAGATCTTTTGGTAACGACAGCTTGGAAGTTTGGAAGATTGCGGTGATGGAACAAGAGGAGGAGTACTGTCTGTCACTAACAATTATAGCCATTCCACATTTACCTCTCTTTCTACTGACGGCAGACTAACGCTTAGAAATGGGATGTTAGAATTTTTCAAATACGCTACTCGTAAACAAAAACACAATGGGCTGTACTCCTCCAGACGTTTGAGTTTCTCAACCGGTACAACGAATTCATTAACTGTAAAATGATTTTTCTTTTAATTTTCCGCTTACATTTCAGCATAATTGGACGTGCTTGCTACGAAGGGAGAGTGGTTGTATAACTCGTCTTGAGGTGGGATTGGAGGAGGTATGATGATTTTTCTTCCATGGGCAGCCATCAATATCTATGTATCCAGTACTTGTAACACCTTCAAAATCGCTTCTCAGTGTCAGTGACGTATGGTCGGCTCGATTTCATGTTACTGTTCTTGATTTTTAGTTCCTCGCCATGTTTTTCGCTTTATTTTGTAGTGATGGTACAGAAGGTTTCTGATACATACCTCAGATGTTTTGTGTCTGCCTGGAGGAATGAAAATTTGATTTTGGGGTACACGTCTCTGTAAGAATTATTGGTAACAAAGAGGATACACCAGATCTTATCACATACCCAACATTGAAACATAATTCGTAAGTGAAAGTATTAGCGCCAAGGTAGGTTGGTATGGTTTGTGTTTGTGATACGTCGTTTCGCCTACCGACGGTGAGATGTTTTTGAGCAGCATTAATTATATTCACATCCAGTACGTTATTTGGCTTGTGAAAGTGACATCTTTTGATATGTGCATGATTGTCCACCTCAGAAGGAGAAGATATATGACACTTGGGAAGTGATGTTTGATTTTATATGTCAAGGTCAAATCCATCGGACTGTTGAAGCATAAGGATAAATTGAGGAGATGTAAGAAATGTGGATATGCGGTAGCAGCTTCCGCTATTTTTTCTGAGTGTTTAGTAACCTTAGAGTCTTCAAGTTCAGTAGGAGGGCAGATTCTGTAGATATATTGCAGCGTTATTCTTTCCCTTTTTATCCATAGCATTGTGCAAATTTCTGCCCTGTAGCAGATTTGCACATTTATTATGAGCACTTTATATCTGCTTTTCTGGGATAGATACTTGCATCCTACGCAGCTCAGTAGAACGTCGCTTCTATCTATATTTCTACACCATCAACTTATTCAACCTTAACGTCTGCTAAGAACATTCCAACGACCATCTCTGTCGACGATGCCTTTCCTTTCACGTTTTCATTATCAACCAATTTGGTGACCTAAACAGTAAACAAATTCTCCGACTTCAGTTTCCACAATGGCATTACATCGGTGCGCTGGAAAGTAATTCCTCCGAATCTTTTACGTGAAAACTCTTAATGCTTTTTGAATAAAACATACGTTATTAACATTTTAAATCTTTATGCTTCATGTTTACGTATTTATATCTCAACGTAGTCACCCTGGCAACGAACACATTTCTCCCAACGAGAGACCAGTTTGCTGATACCGTCGTTGTAAAGTATCCGTCTTTATTGACGGAGCCACAACATCACCTCAGCTTGCTCCGCTTCATCACTAGCAAACTGAAGTTGTCAAAGCTGTTCTTTAAATTTTCGACACAGATGAAAATCTGACGGGGCCAAGTCGGGACTGTATCAAGGTTAGTCAAATGGTTCAAATGGCTCTGAGCACTATGGGACTCAACTGCTGAGGTCATTAGTCCCCTAGAACTTAGAACTACTTAAACCTAACTAACCTAAGGACATCACAAACATCCATGCCCGAGGCAGAATTCGAACCTGCGACCGTAGCGGTCTTGCGGTTCCAGACTGCAGCGCCTTTAACCGCACGGCCACTTCGGCCGGCAAAGGTTAGTCGATGACAGTGAATCCAAGGCGTCGAATAGTTGCAATGTCGCAGAGCTCGTGTGTACCCTGGCATTATGATGCTGAAGGAGAGCGTGCTCAGAGTATCGACGAAATCTTAGAATTCTAAACTCCATTACAGCACGCTGTTTCTCACGCATCGATATAGCTACCGCCAAGTTACACGATACATTTCAGAGCCCATAAGCGGCTGAGGGTGGAAAATAGGACCTATGCAGACATGAAGAATGAAGAAGTAGAATGTTAATAGCGTTTTATTTACTTCATAACTCTAAAGGCTTTCACATAAAAAATTCGGAGGCATTACATTCCAGCACGACTTCGTACTTTGAAGCGGAGCGGAGCACAATGTAGCATGAGCAAGTTAATTCCTGCTGCTACCGAGAACTGAGACAGTTTCGCTGATTAATGCATCTCTAGTCACGTGACATGTGATATAAAGGGTGTAACAAAATATGGAGTCAAAAGCCGCGAAGTTTGTAGATGATACGTTGAGAACAGAATTTCGTGTCCGGAAATGACATCCAACGACGCTACAAAACGTCCAATTTTACGAGGAAACGCGCACCGCTAGACCAACACTTCAGCAGCAGACTTACGTTTGTGTTCTCCGCGGCAATGTACGGGTAGGTCGCGTCCATCGCCATCTAACGTCCTAAATTTCCCAGAAAGGGGAAAGATTCTGTGTCAATCCTCTATTTCTGCCCACTATTCTTAATCTCCTGTGCCTGCAATATAATGAATACGATGGTCAAGAACGGATTAAAGTTGTTTTTAGAACATTACAAAATACATCACAATAGAATATTTGAGTTGCGCGCCGGCCGCGGTGGAAGTCCGGTTCTAGGCGCCTCAGTCCGGAATCGCGCTGCTGCTACGGTCCAGGTTCGAATCCTGCCTGAGGTATGGATGTGTGTGATGCCCTTAGGTTAGTTAGGTTTAAATAGTTCTGCGTTCTAGGGGACTCATGATCTCAGATGTTAAGTCCCATAGTGCTTAGAGCCATTTGAACCATTTGAACCATCTGAGTTCCGCAAAAATATCAGTTCATTGTATTCAATAAGTTCATTCACTATAGGTGAGCAACTAAATTTTTCGGACAATCTATATACGTCTGCAGCATTTCTAGATACACTGCTGGGAAAAAATGGTACACCCTTTTAGAAGTCTCCAGTTCACTCAAAATTTATTGTTGGAACAGTGCGTATGGAGTACATGAAATAATTACATTTACAGATCAATAGCAAAAGCGGTTCTGAAGCACCAGGTACCGAAACAGGCTGAAACGCCCGTATTACTACGTGATGTAGCCTACATGGGCGGCAGTGAAAGCACTGGCTCTGGAATCCAGTCGACTGTATATATGGTGAATTTGGTATTGGGATGCATTATGCCACTCCTGCACTAACTATTCATGTAGTTCTGTAAGAGTTATTGGTTGACGAGTCTCAGTTCTCGTCCCATCCTATCCCACATCTGGTCGACCGGAGGTAAGTCCGGAGATCGTGCTGGTGTGGAAGCTACTGCATGTCTTGCGGAGCACGTTGAATTTCACGGGTAATGTTTGGGCGAGCATTATTCTCTTGGACAAAACATCACTTCTTGTTTGCAAGAACGACAAAAGAACCGCTCTAACAACATTCTGCACGCACCGAGCGTCCCTCCAGAAACACCAGAGATGAACTAGAGCTGTAGCTTACAGCACCAGAACCTGTAAATCCTGTGGTGTGGTCAGTCTGTCTTGGACAAATCCACTGTACGAGACAGCGCTCACCTGGTCGACGATGTACGCGTAGATGCCCACACTTACATGCAGCTAGAATCTGCTTTCATCGCTGAAGACTAAAACACACAACTCCGTCTTCCAAGTGATCCTCTGACGGCACCAGTCGAGCCGTGCATGTCGATGATGCGGCTTGAGTGGAAATAGGCCAGAGGTGTGCTTGCCCAAAGTCCCACTGCGTGGTGACCGAGCGGTTGTAGGCGCCTCAGTCCGGAACCGCGCGACTGCTACGGTCGCAGGTTCGTATCCGGCCTCGGGAATGGTTGTGTGTCATGTCCTTAGGTTAGTTAGGTTTAAGTAGTTCTAAGGTCTAGGGGACTGATGACCTCAGATGTTAAGTCCCATAGTGCTCACAGCCATTTGAACCATTTTTGAGTCCCACTGCTAATAACAGGTTCGCAACAGGTTGCGTTGACACGTCTGGGCTCAAAAGCCCTCTTATCTGTGCTGTGGTAGCTGCACAATCTGCCACTGCTGCCGTAATAGTATGACGATTCTGGCGAGCGTCTGTGCTGTGTGGACGTTCAGAACGGAGTCTAGAGGTGTGAGACTGTTCACCTGGCCGCTAATACCAGCATCGTTGCACAACTGACGCACCACGTAGAAACTTGCGTGGCAGCTCTCCTAAAGGACAATCTCTCTACTAGGAAGGCCACAATTTTACCCATTTCAGACTCGCTTAGTTGGCTGTAGAAAGCCCGATTGCCTCTCGGTGGCATGGTTGCCTACATGCTTCACACGTTTGCAGCACACTGAGCCTTCTGGCAGAGACTATTTCCTCTTAAAGGGCAGACACATGGCGCTCTAATAGGTATGCCACTATGCTATCTGTTGACGGACGATACTGAAACCACTATCAGTACATTTACTATCCCGCAGGTGGCATATGCCGACATCGGGTCGAAATCGACGTCTTGTTTCCAGGTGTACTAATTTTTCCGGCAGTGCGTGAAGAATGTGTACAGAATTGTGGATATTTCTATAAGACGACAAACGCTATGTGATCCGGGTATACCACCGAAGATAGTCAACTGGTGTTCGCATTTACTGCTTTACAGGATCTTGCGACTAAGCAGGACGGACAGGAAGCTGATATCCAGAATCGTCTACAATGGTTTACCACCTTATCCTGTCACGCTTAGGCAGTATGCAGACAAGTTTTCGATATATGTTCATGCACAAGGACCAAAACCGTGACTTCAACTACCTGCAACGAGATGTCAGTGGCATGTAAATGAAATACTCGGGTACTCGAGATAGGAATAGATGTTGTCCCTCAGCAATGCTATCCGGCTGTCTTTACTAGACACAGGGTAGGCAAAAACGCAGTTTCCTTGCTAATTTATAGTAAAACCATTTTAACGTCTACCCACGTTAAACTCTTAGGTAAGCTGCTAGACATCCCATTGTCGTGGCACAAAAATATCAACGAACTGAAGCCTAAGGTACGTACGAGAATTAACATGATGAAAGCTTCGCCCTGCAGTGACTGGGGAGCCAAACCTAGGACTCAACTATATCTGTATAAAGCGTTAATTAGGAGAAAGATGGAGTATGGCTGCATGTTGTATGAATCCGCTCCCCGTCACAATTTCAGATTCTTGACCGTATATAATCAGCAGCTCTGCGAGGCTATATTAAAACAACACCTATATCTGTCATGCAAGCGGAGCTGGCCAGTACTCCACTCGCTCTTATGTGGTCCATACATTTTGAGGGTCAGGTCCTCCGTCAGTTACCCACTACACTGGAAACTACCTCTATGACTACACATGCTAGCGACTAAGTCATTCTGGTCCAAGAAACACAAACCTCTCATAACAGTATTATATAGCATGGAGAAATCCTGGAACATTTGATACTAAAATGTTACCATAAGTTCCGCAGTGGACATGTGGTGTCAAGCAAACGATACCTCTTTAAAAATTCCTCGTGTTTTGTATGATTGTGATGTCTAAAATATCCGTTACCCCGACTGAACGTAAAGCTTCTACACTGTCAGAATTTGATGGTAACTTGAATGACTAGTACAGATTGTACACCGATGGTCCCACAATATATGTCTCTGCAGGAGCCGCGTTTTTTGATGATAAAAGAGGATGTGAACGATATTTCCTGGTGTCTACTGAACCGTCGATATTAACGCCGGAGTTACATTCCATTCATCAAACTATAATTTACATAGTAAACTTAGAAGTCGACAAGGTTCTATCTAGAATTTACTGAGACAATAAATGACCTAAACTCTCTTACGAGGCAGCAGATGTCAAAATTGTTAGTCTTTTGGCACTCGATATTTTCCGAATTCGCAGTCTATCAAAGGAGCGGCGTGAACACATTCATCTTCAGTGGATACCGGGTCATGTCATGATTAGTGGCAAAGAACGTGCAGATCGACGTGCGAAAATGGTGCAACATCTATTAGCCGTTGACGTACCCCTACGATACAGTGATTTTCTTAATGGACTCGCCGGCCAAGAAAAAACGGAATGGTCAGAGTTATAGGACATAGAACGTAACGAGAAAGGCACATTGTATTGGACAGGTCAGTAACAGATTCCACGTTACTCATAGTTTCTCAACTTGGTGCTCACGTTAAGAGAAATTTCTTATTCTTAACAGACTACGAGCAGTTCATATGAATACCAATAAAACGAGTCTGTTGTTAAAATTGATTCCCCTTCCAAGTTGTGATTCCAGTCTCATTGATGGAGAAACTCTCCGCAGTTTTGACACTGGTTTCTTCGTCAATCAATACGATTATACAAGAACAGATATACTGTACAACATTTTAGAAATTGAGAATTATTTTTCACTTAGAAAAACCCTTATTTCTGTGGATACGTCCTTTGTGAAAGAGAACCTTAAAATTTAAGGATATCTTGAATGTTTTATTATGTACCCATATGATTCGACTTTATGCTAAAATTTCGTGGCTTCTATTGTTGTGGTGCAGTCAGGCCAACGTACTGTGTTGATGTCTTATCTAGCTTAATTACGTTTAATACTTTGTGATAAAATCAGAACAATGTCCTGTTTGTATCACTATTTGTAATAATTGTATCTTGTGAAATGGGATCTTCCTGAAACCAAACGAAATAAAAAAATATACAGGGTGACATTTCCCACTGTGTGCAGACTCTAGGGATTGATCGGTGAGAGGATACGGAACAAAAAAGGACTAATGAACTTACGTCCGGAAATGCAAGGTAGCCATGCTGAAGACCATTTATTCAATCATACTTTGTTACAGAGGCTGCGGTTTATTACGCGCTGCACACCATGCAGCCACAGGTACAATATGCATGGTCTACTCCTATGGGGTGATACTGTTCCGCATACGTCATACCCTGGCGCCCTCTCCTGCCACAGTAGTTGGTAATGGGAAGTTCGATTTACTTCTCTTGCTGACCCAACTTGTAGGGGCTGTGATACAGTGTTGTACACAATGGTTCCGTATTCCAATCGAGGACTTGCCGACGTGGTGTTTACATACGGAAAGGCCAATGGCAACGTATCAAGAGACCTATCCCCGCCAACAACAACCACAGAATTCAATGTTTGCAACAGTGTTTCGCCGTTTATCTGAGACAAGGTCGTTCCAGGAAGCAGGAAATCATGAAGGACGTATCCGAAATGTTCGGATACCAGACCTGGACGAAAATTTGACTAATACTGTGGAAGGCGACCGCCGTGTCTGTAGCAGGCAGTTGATGCGCTAATACAGGGTAAGCCAGACACAACCGTGTGGAAAATTCCCCATGACGATTGTTACTGCCCTTATCACTTACAGCGTGTCAAGGCTCACTAGCGACAGAGTTTCCACATCGGCAGCAGTTTTGACACTGGTTTCTTCGTCAATCAACCACGATTCCGGAATTTGTGTCATCCATCCTACTCACAGATGTTGTCACCTTAGCGCGGAGTGGTATCTTCAACTTTCATGACAGTCATCTGAGTATGCAGAACGCCCATGGTATGGTGATAGCGAATCATCAGCATTGGTGCAGGCGGAATGTGTGGGCCGGGATAAGTAGCGACTGTATTTTTGGACCAGTCTTCCTTCCATGTCGCCTAAAGGCTAAAACTATCGGTATTTCTTGCGGGTGACTTTTTCTCCCCTGCTGGAAGCAGAGCCATTGCTCCAGCCCACTTCTCCGTTAACGTCCGGAAGCATCTCAACCGTGTCCTCCCTCGTCGGTGGATCGGACGAGGGGGTCCAGTTGCATAGCCTGCTCGTTCACCGGATCTCAACCCGTGCGGTTTCTGGTTATGGGCCCATCTCAGAATTATCGGATATGCAGAGCTCATTCCAGATGTGGAGACACTGGAGCAGCGTATTCATGCTGCCTTTGACACTATTCGGATGCAGGCTTTCCGATGTGAACGTGTGAGACGGAACATGTTACGGCGGGTAAACGCAAGCGTTGAGGCACATGGAACCCATTTTCAATACATACTGTAACTGTGGCTGCACGGTACAGCGCGTATTAGACCGCAGTCTCTGTAACAATGTATGACTGAGTAAACGGTCTCTAGTGTGGAAACCATGCATTTCCGGACATAAGTTCATTAGACTGCTTTTATTCCTTATACTCTCATCGATCATTCCCTAGAGTTTGTACACGGTGGAAAAAATCACTGTAGCGGTCAACGATATAATTCTAATTTCTGCTCGCACTCCTCCACTGTACAAATTCATTTCTCTGCCGGAGGGTTGAGACGGTAAAAGACTTTTTCCTACAACTTCGACGCACTGTAGCGTCGTTTGATAACGTTTCGGGTCATGGATTTCCAGTGCCGATTTGTTTCTCAAGGCACCATTTGCAACCCTCGAGGTGTTCTGGTATGCTTTTATTACACGCCATATACGAAATTTAATTTACACACCTCAACAAAAGTTTGGAATATCACAGAGTTTACTACAATGACTTCTTATAGTACACCCATTAAGGTTTGTTCAATACCTTATTAACAAACTAAACGTAATTCATGCTGAAAACAAGAATGCTTTTGGTTAGTTACAAAAAATCATTAGCAAAGAAAGCAGACTCTCTCCTAAGTGTACATCTTGGGAACAAAAACAGTGAAAATCTTTATTTAATGATGATTATCAGTCTTTAGTTGTGAGTATGACCTCCCTACATATCAGTGCGTTCTTCCACTCTGCGAGACATGCTCAAGATGAGACCACCAAGTTTGAGGTATGAGGTCCCACTCCTCAATGGCACCTGCAGTGAGGTCCTGGAGTTTGTCAGATGGATTGGGACGCTGTACAATGGCGTCATTCAGCCGGTCCCATGCTGCTCAATCGCATTCATATTTGGGGACTGGGCTGGCCAATGCATTCGGTTCATGTTGCATTTTAGAAGATATCGAGGCACTGTTAGAGTACGGTGCGGTCTAACTGGATAATGCATGGCGTGCCTATGTCGTTTAGATCTCTAGTATGTTAGACTAAGTTTTACGATAGTAGTCCAAACTTTCGTTGAGCAGTGTGGTTTCGTCACTCGGTAAGCTTGTATTTTTTCACCACACAGCATTGCGGGATGTTGACAAATGCCTTCCTGAAGTCAAGGAACACGGCATCAAATTGACATCCGTTGTCTACAGCGCTCTGGATCTCACGGAGGAGCAGAGCGATCTGCGTTTCGCAAGATCCTGTTTGCGAAATCCATGTTGATTTTTATAGAGGAGATTTTCGTTCTCCAAAAGCTACATAAATCTTTATCACAAAACATGTTCCATAATTCAACAGATAACATCAACAATATAGGCCTGTAATTATGTGTATCTGGTGGCTTAAGACTCTTCTTAAGGGAAAAAAAACGGAATGACCAGTGCTTTTTTCCAGTCGCTAGGTACCCTTCGCCTCTCCAGTGTGCTGCGATAAACTATTGCTAGAAAGGGAGCAAGTTCTTTCGCATAATCTTTGTAGAACCATACAGATGTCTCATCTGGTCCTCATGCCCTTCCACTACTAAGCGACTGTAGTTGCCAGACGAAGATTTGAACCCAGCTCTTCACTATTGCGAATTCATTTCTGTAATCACTGCATTACTTCGTTCGAAACGAGCGAGCTGGCGTAGTGGTTAGCACACTGGACGTGTATGCGTGAGGCCATCTGTTCAAAGCCCTGTCCGGCCATCGCAAGTTAAGTTTTCCATAATTTCCCTAAATGTCTCCACAGAAATTCCCGGACGGCTTCTTTCACAAGCCAAGCTTGTACACTGTCACTAATGATCGCGCTGTCAACCTTAAACTCTGTTCTTCCTTCGTTCTGATTTTGCTTTCTTTATTGAATCGGCTGGAGTTGATTGCTAACACAGGAGATCGACTCCACAATTTTATGGCAGGACGTCGAAGCCCACCATTCCCGAAGACTACAGTGCTTTATTACTCCATATTTTCCGCTACGAAACTAAATCAAAATATCTATTTTAGTACGCTTAGTTATGTAACAGCCGGCCGAAGTGGCCGAGCGGTTCTAGGCGCTGCAGTCTGGAACCGCAAGACCGCTACGGTCGCAGGTTCGAATCCTGCCTCGGGCATGGATGTTTGTGATGTCCTTAGGTTAGTGAACCATTTAGTTATGTAACAGAATTATCGCTTAGAGATTTCGAGAAGCTGAATTGCGAATAATTTCTCTTCACTGAAGCAGATGCGAGGATGTTAGCAGACATTTTTTTTTTATAGATACATAATGTTCAGGTGTGTCAGTGTATGAACCGTCCAACGATCTATCCAAAGACGTTCCTGGCGAATGCAGAAGTATATCTGCCCACCATAATAGTCTAGTAATCTATACTTTTAGCCGGCCGAAGTGGCCGTGCGGTTAAAGGCGCTGCAGTCTGGAACCGCAAGACCACTACGGTCGCAGGTTCGAATCCTGCCTCGGGCATGGATGTTTGTGATGTCCTTAGGTTAGTTAGGTTTAACTAGTTCTAAGTTCTAGGGGACTAATGACCTCAGCAGTTGAGTCCCATAGTGCTCAGAGCCATATACTTTTAATTAAAATGAAAACAGAAAATGAATAAAAGATGATTTCTACATTTACAAATTAATAGAGTGTCAGTATGGAAACAAAACCTCTTACGTAATATATATATATATATATATATATATATATATATATATATATATATATATATATATATATATACACGAGGGTTGTCCAGAAAGTAAGTTCCGATCGGTCGCTAAATGGAAACAACAGTGAAAATCAGAAACATTTGATTTGCAAGAGTTAGCTACACCTTCCAAATACTTCTCTATATAGTGACCCCTCAGACTTAGACATACCCGATTTCCAACACCATCGTCATGGAACGCAGCCGCCTGTGCTTTGATGATATTTCTCTACGCTGGCCTATAGTGCGTAGCCTGCGGCCAAGTGTTGTCTTCGTATCCAGCATTTCACGTGAATAGAGATGATACTCAGGACGAACCAGTTAGGGCTGTGTTGTGGGTGATCGAACACTTCCCATGGAAAAGACTGCAGGAGCATCTTCACTGCCCCTGCAGAATGCGGCTGAGAGTTGCTATGAAGAAGGAAGTGAGTGGCAGTTGTGTTAGGTGGGCTGTATTCTTTAAGGCGAAGCCTCTCAGTGGGCCCTCCTACTTGGCGGGAGACATCTTTGTTCTAGGCACCGTTACTCGCTCACAGTGCGCTCACAACTGAAAAGAGCGTCTTGATGCGATCGACGGTCATACTAGAGACACTACCCAATACATCTGTGCAAAGCTTCATTGGGTTTTCACTGTGGTGTCCATTTCGCGACCAATCGGGACTTACTTTCTGGACAACCCTCGTATGTAGGTGTATGTGCATGTGCATGTCTGTGTGCGTGCGTTTCTCGTAGTTCCGTATTTAGTTATGAGCATCATGTTACTAACCAAAGGAATGGGAAAGATAAATGAAAGTCATTTAGGAAAGGTTAATGCACCAGTAGAGAAGGAAAATTGGAAATTTGTGGCAAGTTTCTATAGGAGCAAACTGCTGATGTCATCGGACCCTAGGTTTACACACTACTTAACCTAACTTAAACTAAATTACGCTAAGGACAACATACACACACCCACGCCTGAGGGAGGACTCGAACCTTCGACAGGGGGAGCCGCACGGCTACTTCGTGCGACAGGGCTGAAGCTTCATAACGGAAAGCACGAAAAAAATTAGCTTTTTCACGAAATTTTTTTGACCTAGGAAGAGCGTTCGATAATGTTAGGTGGTCCAGCTTGTTGGATACTCTCAGAAAATTATGTAGACTGTAACGTGAAAGACAGCTAATAAACAACATGTGGAAAAGAGGGAGCGATAAGAATGGAAGGTAAACAGAGAAGTGATCGGATTAATTAAGAAACGGTAAGGGTGCAGTATTTATCCTTTACTTTTCAGCCTGTATATCGAAGAAGCGTTGAAAGAAGCAAAACCAATTTTCTGAAATGGGATTAGACATCAGGGTGAAAGGATATCTATGACTTTACTATTCTATTTGAAACTAAAAAAGAACTTCTCAACAGGTTGAATGGAATGAATAATTTACTGAGATCAGAGTATGAAAATAGATTAAATGAGAGAAAGATGGAAGCACTGAGGTGCTACACACACGAGATAAGCTTCAAACTTCACATCAATATTCAGGACCACGCACTAGTCCGTGTGAAGGAATTCTACTAACCAGAATGAAAAATAATGAAGCAAAGACATAATAAGTGGACTGGCAGAGACAAAGAGAGCATATCTTGTCAAGAAAGGTTCGATTGTACCAAAAATTGGTCCTCATTTGAGATACGAATCTCTGTATATGTACTTCTGGAACACACCTTTGCATAGAAATAAGTAATGGATACTGAGGTAGTGGAAAAAGACGAGAATTGAAGCGCCTCAGACGTCGTGTTACAAAATAATGCTGAAAATTGAGCTTACTGATAAGATAAGAAATTAGGAAGGTTTCCGCAGAATCGAAAATGAAAGAAATATGTGCAAAACACTGACTACAATCAGACGCCGGGTGGTAGGACACACGTTAACATTTGAGGAAACAATTGTCATGGTACTAACGGGAGCCATAACGGGATAAAAGAGTTGTGGGAGACAGAGATTCAAAATGGTTCAAATGGCTCTGAGCACTATGGAACTTAACTTCTGAGGTCATCAGTCCCCTAGAACTTGGAAATAGTTAAACGTAACTAGCCTAAGGACATTACACACATCCATGCCCGATACAGGATTCGAACCTGCGGCCGTAGCGGTCGCGCGGTTCCAGACTGTAGCGCCTAGAACCGCTCGGCCACTCCGGCCGGCAGACAGAGATTGAAATATAAAAATGATGTGATTGAGGATAGTTTGTATAGCTGCTCCTCTCAGATGATAAGCTATCAAACTTGTTTCTGCTTAAAGGACATGAGTTTTTGCTTAAACGCTTAAAATTACTTCATTTAAAAGATTTCCGATTACAATTTCGGCCTTTCGGAAAGTAACAGTGTAAGCTTGTTGCGCTGGTAGTGCTGCATGGCCCAAAGGTTGAAATTTAAATCATAGTCTTTCTAAATGAAGTAATTTTAAGTCAAAAGGGACAGTAGTTTCCATTAAAAAGTTCTATAACACTATGAACCCTATTCATAAGGGATAATCAAGTATATTCCGTTATTTCCCAAATTAGAATATAACGTTCAGAAAGTACGTCCTACAGCGTCGCT
Organism: Schistocerca nitens; assembly: GCF_023898315.1. Taxonomy (NCBI): domain Eukaryota; kingdom Metazoa; phylum Arthropoda; class Insecta; order Orthoptera; family Acrididae; genus Schistocerca; species Schistocerca nitens. The sequence continues at coordinate 838,030,808 of NC_064616.1, read as the reverse complement.
GACTATACACACAGAAGTAAGTGATCTGAGTTTTACGTAACCGAAACCTCCTACCTCACAGGAAGCAAGCCCAAAGAAAATGTTACAGCCGCCATATGAATTGCACTTGTTCTCTGAAATTCGTATGTGCGTCGAGCAGTCGGCGACAGGGCTATTTGAAGCACTTCGCAGCTTCCGCCTGGCGCTTCACAACTGCGTGGGGAGGGGCGAGCGCAACACGGCCGGAGAGTGAAGCAGAACATAAATAAGATCGCGCAGGAACTGGAACACTTCCGACAAGATTTTACTCTCTCTGAGATTACTTGGCGGCACTCGCCGCCTATCAATCCACTCGCCAACTCGTCGCTTAGATGGACCCAGCCACACCACACACTCCAGAGATAGCCTCCGCATGTATAGGCTTAAATAACACAGTGGCTTCTATGTTCGGTCAACGCAAATGCCTTCTTTACTTCTAGGCTGATCTGATGATCGCGTTTTACTTCTGAAGCGGTCTTCAGAAATATAACCTGCACTTTATAAATATTTGTACAGTTATTTTGTGAGTAAAACTGTACTAAAAACTGAATGGATATACTTTGGCTCTATTTTCACTGATCTTTAAAGTGATAGTGGACTTTTAGGAAGCAAATACTCCTATTTTACATTATAGCTGATTATAGAGGTCATAATTTTTTAAAACCGAGTTAAGCGTAAGGTTATACTTCCATCCAGGAAGTTTATGAAACCTGCTCCTGCATACAGCTTTTAAAGCCAAAATACACCTCCTGCGTATTATCAGCAATACATTTTGCTATAAATCTTGACAATTACGTCCTCAGCTGCAAGAGGTAGTATACCAAACAACATACACCACACTATAGTTTTATTTTGTCACCTAAATACTCCGTTTATTATACTTCCGTTCAAGAACATTCAATCATTAAATTATAAAGTGAAGCGAATTTTTTTTTAATTTTCATACTACTTGAAAGTGACACAAAAAATGTTTAGGCTTAGGAACACGTTACCGATGAACTTTTGTAAGACCTACACCGCCAGTGTTTTGTAAAATGGGAATAATCTTCATGTGCCATGAAACTGACCAGCTGCAACACTGAACGTAATAAATTTTTTCCAATGAATCAGATGACTGCTGTTCGGAATGTATTTTGGCGAAAATGTTAATCGATACTAAAGGCAATGAATAAATCACACTCCCCCACCAATTTTATTTATTTATTTACTTGTTTTACCTGGTATCGTTTCTACAAATGCTCAGCGTAACACAGTCAGTGGTCAACGGCAAGATGAATTTTTGCCACAAAGCGATCAGTGTCGTGCACAATTTGATGTGTAAGTTCGTATTACGTTTGTATTACCCTAAACTCTCAGCTAATGAAACTGCAACACCTGGAACGATATCAAATGATGAACTTCTACTAGTTGTGCGTAAACAGTTTAGTCTAAACTTTTCGTGTGTCATTAGGTACACAATGCATTTCGGACCCTATGGGCCATCATCAGGTGTAATTTTTCGTAATACATGTTTTATTTTTTCTCTTGGATGAGGTGAAACGCATATTCCACATAAACCAAGAAAAGCGTTTTCTATGTTTTAGCACCAGCATACATTATTTTCTCCATCGTTTTCGTATATATCACTTAATTCTAGAGGCCATCTGTGAAGTGTTTACAAACGTATGTATGCGAATGTGTCAAATGGTTCAAATGGTTCTGAGCACTATGGGACTCAACTTCTGAGGTCATTAGCCCCCTAGAACTTAGAACTAGTTAAACCTAACTAACCTAAGGACATCACACACATCCATGCCCGAGGCAGGATTCGAACCTGCGACCGTAGCGGTCTCACGTTTCCAGACTGCAGCCCCTAGAACCGCACGACCAGCGAATGTGTCTCTTCAATGAAGTGATATATACGAAAACGACGGGGAAAAGGATGTATGCTGGTGCTAAAACGTAGAAAACCCTTTTCTTGGGTTATGTGGAATATGTATTTCACCTCATCCAAGCGAAAAAATAAAACATGTATTAAGACAAATTACACTGAGTGGGAGATGTGTCTCAGAGCTCGATAGTGACAGATGGTGACGTGAGACTGGACGTGCTCGTAGTTTATGTATCAGCCGATAGAGTACAGTATTGGATAGGGGGACTGTGATTTTAGTTTCGATTCTGCCCACTAGAGTGCACTAAAGTAATAGAATGTTTTCCATAAACTGTTCTAGTATTTTCATAAAGTGTTGTTATGTCTTTTTGTGTATGTAAAATGTTATAAATGTGTTTTAGCAGTATGAATGATGCGTGACTGTGGTTTAAGGTTAGTATAAAGGTAATTGTTTAACGAGTAAGTTTATGGTAGAGGGAAAGTTAATTCAGGTATAAATAACAATAGTAAATAACTTTATGCATAAGCAAAACTCCAGCATATTAGATAATTACGTCGGTAAAAAGTGCAGTCGTTAGGTTTACTATTTTGCGATTGGCTATTGATGAAAAGCGCGCACTGACGCGGGAGAGTGTTGTTTTGCTATTGGCTGTTGAGTAAACTGACCAATGGTAAAGCAATATTCTTCGCGCGCCTTTCTCTGCTGGTAGAGATTACTTAGAGTGTTCTAGAGAAGAGTGGGACCCTAGCCATGAAACAGTTCGGACGTGTGTAGTAGTAGTTCCGATGGAAACGATAATTTGCCGGATCTAGCAGTGTTTCATATATGAAAAGTGTGGTAAAGTGACGGCATAATTATTCCGACGGGCGTGTAGAAATTTCGGAATTTTTACGTGAATTTTGTGACGAGAAAAGACATATATTCCGCGTGGCGTATTGAGCAGGTCGGTGGCTAAAAACTGTGACTGCATTTGGTACCGACAGACATAATATTTGGCGAGCATTATCAATCAAAAACAATCACTATTTTGTAGCTATTACTTTTTCGGGAAATGCAACACCATAAACCTGTTAACGTGAGTGAAAGGGATTATGAATGACTATGTTAAGACTAGTACGGGCTTGGCAGTGATAGTTGATCACCTAAGTTTCAGAATATATTAATTGAGGACAAAATTTCCAAACTTTCATTTGTGTGAAAACTTTCTCCCGAAATGTAGATTAGTGATTTAAATTGCAGCCTCGTTCACGTCGAAGTACAATAGATTTCACTCGGCTTTCCTACTGATGATCTGCTGAGACAATGTTCACAGGTAGGTGCAGGTCCGTCGTAAAGGGACGGTAAGAACCGCGCCGCCGCAACACCTGATGATGGCCCACAGGGTCAGAAATGCATCGTGTGCTTAATAAAACACGGGAAGTTTTGACTGAAGGCGTTTTTTAGTTCATAACTCCCATGTATTGAATACAATCACGTTTCAAGCTGCGAAATACGGATAAAATTATACAGTAAACAGTTTATATGGGTGAAGTAAGAGTAAACAATTTGCCACCACTGTCACCAACGAAAGCTATAAGGAGCCTGGGAGGTAAGTCGAAGAGTTTCGGGTACGTCATTCTATGTTGTCTCATCTCTACTCCGGATGCCAGCCTCTTGGCTAAACATTACCAGATATTTTCAATGGGTGAGAGATTGGAGAACCTGCTGAACAGGGCAACAGTCGAACACCCTCTTTCTGGAGACAGGTCTTGCCAGCACGGCAAAGTACAGTTTTGAGTTATCCCGTTGAAATGTGATGTCACAACGATTTCAAGGCTAGGGAGCAGCCACTGGCTTTAGTTGATAAGAAATGTGACACCTGCTGTCAAAATTAACGGCAACGCGTAACAGCGGAGATCGTATTGTGTACCAAATGGCACCCTATACCATCACGCCATGTTCTAGGGCCGTGAGACGTTTACAAATACAGTCCTGTAATGTTCGTTCCCCTCTGAGCCTCCAACACGGATCGCGACGTTGAATGCGAAACTGGGGCTCGGCTGTAAAGAAAAAGGGGTGCCATTTCTAGTAGGGTAGTTAAATAAATAATAAACAGATTTTCTTCCCTGGATAATTTCACCTGAAAAAAAGTGGAATTTAAAATTTTTCTTTTTAAAATTCAGTCTTGATCACACCACGTATGTTACAAGAACATAGGTATGTTCCTGCAACAAACGTGGTGTGATCAAGACTGGATTTCAAAAAGAAAAATTTTAAGTATTTTTGATCACTGTTCCAATAATGGTTATTAAAATTGTTCAAAATGGAATTTGTTGCGAGACATCGTGGAATACGCACGGCTTATCCCCTAATAGTTTCATGAAGTTCAAATAGGTGGTCGTGCTATACGCAGCCTTCAAAATAGTGTCTGTAAAGGGGATGCGTTCCAAACAGAGAGCTGTCATTGTGTGCCCTTTGGAGGAAAACCAGAGCATCGCCGATATTCACAGACGCTTGCAGGAGACTTGGCAGTGAACAAAAGCACGGTGAGCCGTTGGGCGATGCAATTAAATCACGGTAAGTCGTTGGGCGATGCATGTGTTATCGTTGCAAGGCCTCGCAAACCTATCAGATCTCTTGCGAGTTGGCCGGCCCCACACAGCTGTGATTCGAGCGATGTTGGGATGTGCGACACTCCCATTTCAGGTGATCTATGGATCACAATCGAACACCTCGCTGCACAATGTTTAATGTGTGTGAAATCTTATGGGACTTAACTACTAAGGTCATCAGTCTCTAAGCTTACACACTACTTTACCTAAATTATCCTAAGGACAAGCACACACACCCATGCCCGAGGGAGGACTCGAACCTCCGCTGGGACCAGCAACTATCACGACACAGCTCTTAGTAGCGTACATAGTGGCGAGTGTGCCGTGAAGCTATTATCCACGCGAATAACAGATGATTAGCCATTCGCTTCAGAAAGTTTTCCTTGGTATGGCATGCAAAAGTCAGGTTACAGAGATACTCCTCGCCAAGCGGTATCCAGATGAAAAATGAATATGATCAAAATCAAAACAAGCTTAATGCAATGTAAATCACCCAATGCTTAGATTAGGAAAGCAGATACCAAAAGTAGTTAATGAGCACTGTTATTTTAGCACAAAAATAATAGACGATACAAAAAGTACGGAGAATATAAAATGCTGACTAGCAATACGAAAAAAAGTGTTTCTCAAAAAGAGGAATGTAAATTAAAGTGTTAGGAAGTCATTTCTGAGGGTATTTGTCCTTGTATGGAAGGAAAACATAGATCATAAGCAGTTCAGACAAGAAGAAAATAGCAGCTTTGAAATATTGTGCAATAGGATAATGGTGAAGATTAAACGGGGAGAAAGGAAACGTAAGGAGGAGGTTTCGAGCCGAAATAGGGAACAAAGACATTTATGTCAAAACTTGATGAATAATAGAGATCGATTGATAGGATACATTCTATGACATCAAAGAATCGTCAGTTTATTAATGGAGGGAAGTGTGCTTGTGTTTGGGGGGAGGGGAGTGGGATTGGCAGAGAGACACCAACGCTTGTCTAGCGTAAGTTTCAGTAGGTTTCATTAGTTTTGCAGAGACGACGAGGCTTATACGGGATAGAATAGCGTGAAAATCTGCATGAAATCATTCTTCGGACTAAATTTAAATTACAACTGTTGGTTTATTCACTATGAACTAAACTCAGTGTAGCTTTAGAGGACGAAGGTTCACACATGAATACATCTTAAATGTCCTTATGTAACAATGCATCGTGGTGACAGAGATGAAGAATGCCACGATCGTCGATAGTGGCGATGAGTTCAGGAACTTTGGCCTTCCGGGGCGGCTAACGTACTGGCAGTGGCGCTGATCCTAGTGGATGCGCGAGACTTCACTGTGAGATGCGTAGCAGCAGCGGCAGCGTCGTGGTTCGGAGCACAGGCTGGAGCGCGACAGGCGATATGTCTGCAGCCTGGATCAAGACTGGCTGTCCAATGGCTGATCGGCGACCTAAGTACGTGTCCGCAGCGGGATACCGGTGCGGTGTCGCGTGGACACGTGACTGCGTGGACGCCATTAGGTTCCCGTGATTGCACCGCTGTTTGCCTCGACCTGCACGCCACAATCGAACACCTCGCTGCACAATGTTTTGGATGTAGGAGGCTTGTATGAGTGGGTCGTGTCTGCTCTTCCGGACATGTCCGAAAGGACAGACACCACAAGAAATTCGCAGCTGTGATCTCGTGTTTAGCTAAGTGGTTGTGTTAACCACTGCGCAATCCGCAGACAGTGTTTATCGTAACGGATCAGACTCCCGCGGCACGCCTCTCGGCCGACCAGAATCCCACCTAGCGCCACCTAACCGCAGTCTGACAGGAAACACATCACGCATTCATATAATACATAAGCCTCGATAAGCAATGAATCCACCTTTTTCAGTGCAGATGCACAATTATGTCACCTCCTGCGAGAACGACAGTAGGACATGGACAGGGACAGCGGACAGGTGGAGCTCAGTGATAATGTGCATTGGCCGAGAGGCATGCCGAAATTGTTCGCTCAGGTGCGATGAACACCGACCCCGGGTTGCGTAGTAGTTAACGCAGATGGCCAGTAAGCAGGAGACCCTGGGTTGGAAACCCAGTCTGGCGCACATCATCACTCGTCGCCGCTGATTCCGCGTGAAGTTCCGAGGCAACTGACATCGATAGGCCCTTTACTTTCTTTTCTCCCACTTCGACCATCTATTTACATATAATGTAGGAGGCTGGGCAGTATACATCTCAGACACTGTTATGTTTACAAACAACTAGCAGGGAATATGCCTGTCACATGTGAATGAGTGTGGCGTCCAAATACGCATATATTCCAATCATAAAAGACCCGAAAACAGCATCATTTAGTAACAAGGGATACAGGGAGGAGAAAAATTGTGTCACGAAATTTTAACCCTGGATAGTTGATGCCAGTAGGAACAAAAATTACTAATGTCGTGTAGGTCGATAACACTCCATTTTTAAACTACGGAAACTTGGCGCCACGCAATCCTATTGGCCGTGGGATTGCCCTGTTGCCATTCGTGGGTTGGCAGGCAGCGCTATGGTTGTCGGTTCACACATACAAACGTCCCTCTCCCCGTCACTGCTCCAACGTGATACGCATACCCGTCAAATAGGTCTTGTTGTTTTGTCTGCACCTCACATCAGAGGCATTCACACGTAAGCTTCGCTTCGGAGCAAACACACGTCATCTGCGATTTAGTCATATAGTTAGCACGGCAGCACAGTATTCGTTTGAAGATCCACGAGATATAGTGTTTGTTTAAGGATTAGCCGACGGCAGTGCTCATGAAGCTCGACGGTTGCAGAGGAACGGTACCCATCAAGACGCCACCCGCAATTCATCGGAGACTTATCGAAACAGGCTAGTTAGCAGGATATCATGGTGATGCTGGAAGATCTCGAACACGACGGGATGCTACATTTGAAGAGACTGTTCTCGAGCGCTTTGAGGAAGCACCTACGACAAGTACTCGAACGGTTGGACACGACATGGGGGCCACGCATCTATTAGTCTGGGAGGTTTTGAGGGATGTCGGCCAGCATCCATTTAGTTTCCGCCGTATGCAAGACTTAAAACCTTTGGCGGACTATGAACACATGCTAGGGTTTTGCCGGTGGTTTCTGTGACGTGTTGCACGAGATCCCGACTTCCGCGCCATTGTGTTGTTAACGGACGAGTGCACCTTCCGTAGGGATGGCCTTTACAACACTCGAAATGTTCATTATTGGGCAAGGGGAAATCCTCACGTCATGTACGTCCACGGACACCACAAACGATTTTCGCTCAACTTTTGGGTAGGGATTGTGAGTGACCATCTGTTTGGGCCGGTCCGTCTACCTCTCAACTTACCGAGGCAAATTACTTTCACTTATTGCAAGAAACTCTACCTGCCCTCCTGGAATATGTTCCCCTGGAAATACAGCTACGAATGTGGTTTCAGCACGATGAGGTGCCCGCAGGTAACAGTCATGCTGTGTGCGGATGTTTGAATGAACTCTTCGACGGCCGGTTAATTGGCAGAGATGCTTGTAGGTCATGGCCCCCGCGATCATGAAACCTTACGCCACCGGACTTTTTCCTGTGGAGATTCTTCAAGGTCCTAGTTCACCTACCCGGACGCGAACCACCTAGAAACGAAGAGGAATGAATGGATCGCATTCAACACGCTGCCAATCACATCAGGGCAACGCCAGGAATCTTTGAAAGAGTTCGGCAAAACACCTTTCGATGTTACCACGTTTGTGTCGCGTCAGAGGGTTGCCATTTCGAGCACCTGCTTTTTGTAAACAATTTCCTAGCTACAAAAAAGGCCCTTTTCAGGGCCGACACAATTTGTAAAAAACTTTCTCTACGCGAACTAGCAGCTGTTGATGGGTTTGTTCACGGTACGTCCTATCTTGAAACTACAATGGATGTATCGGGACCGCGACGGAACCGCCCACAGGTGCCGAAAGTGGAAGAGTGGCACGCTACCGCCGAGCGTTCGGGCCGCCTTGGATACATTGCGATCTCTGGCAGGCAAAGCATTTGCAGTCATGCGTTGTCCAGAGCATCCGGCGGCAGGGCAATTCCGCGGACAATCGGAGGGCGTAGCGCCAAGTTACCGTAGTTTAAAAACTGTGCGTTGTCGACCTACACAACATTAATAACTTTGGTTCCTACTGGCATCAGCTATCCAGGGTTAAAATTTCGCGACATAATTTTTCTCCACCCTGTATATAACAAATATTAACGTTTTTCAAAATTCATGAATGCTTTCGTAAACACGTGCATTTAGATATTTACAGGTGTTAAAGAGCCTTTTTCTTGTTGTCCCTTCTAAAGAAAGTGCAATTTCAAGTGAACACAGACACAAGGATATTGAACCTTAAAGTAAAATAATTAGCAACTCAGAGGAGTGAGACCTATCGTTTAATTATAGCCACTGATTAATAATCTTAAAGTGGGAGGCAGGTGGCTGGCTAATGGCCAGAATTTCAAAGAAAATGTGACTAGAAACAAGAAACATCCAGCAGCTACAGTACAGAATTTGAACAGCGTGAACACATCAACATATTTTAAATAGAATCGCCCATATTTCATTCTCATTATAACCACAAGCTCGTAAGTTTATCTGTTATCCTAACGGCACAAAGCAATATCCACAAAATTAAATTTGATACATAAACTTACCTATGAAAAATTCACGAAAAACAATGATCACGAAACCTACGCATGATCTCCCCGAAAAAAATGACGAGAATGAACTGCAAACTCGATTCAAATTATTCCCACCGAATGGTTTGTCCATGTTCCTAGAATAGCGCTTGCAGAAAAGCGTTCCCAACTTCCCAGGGCCTGTGGAACAGTGTTTGTTAGTAGGGTTCAGTGAGAGAACGAGATACCAATAGACCTTAAGAGTATTCCAGAAAGAGTTAAGGTATGACATTACAGCTGATGTAGCTGCGTACCTCATACTCAAAGTCACTGTTGACATGTATCGAGATCCCCACTCAGCAGAGGGAGGGCAAGGAGGGGAGGAGTCGTCATCATATACCAAAATCACGGATTGCTGAAGCGGCGTAATTACTAACCATAACGGAGCTGTTGGCAGTACATGTTAGAACCTGGCCAGAATGGAGTGAGTTGCACGACGAAAGAAACTTCATTTGCGAAAAAGAATGACAACATATACGAAAATAGAGGCGATGTAAGCCTCCGCCTCCGCTCCACTCTCCATAGCATCACTGTGGACCCTGTGCATGTGGCACGTGGCCACGTTGTAGTTGCACTGACCCTCTTCTAGAAAAAAATCATTCAACATATACTGTCAAAGTACCTGAATTATTTGTTTAAATAATGCACGGTGGTGGAATATTGTGGTTAATTTATTTCGTTATGTAATGTGGTATCGAAATTGTTCATCATCATATTTACGTACGCACCGCTCTCTCTCTCTCTCTTTCTCTCTCTCTCTTTCGCCCCCCCCCCCCCCCCCCCCCGTCACCGCAGTGCGATGCCCGACCTGGGTGCTGGAGAGATAAGACCACCACACGTACTACTGCACACTGTACACTGAGAAAAATTATCAACAACCTGCTTCCATAGCAAGGGCCAACATACCAATAATCAATCCACGTCAGCTTTGTGCCGTCCAGCGAATTAAATACAACTGACTCTCCCTATACTGTCCGCATGTCCTTGTCTAGTGGCTAGCGTTGCTGCCTCTGGATCACGGGGTCCCGGGTTCGATTTTCGGCCGCGTTGAGGATTTTCTCTTCCCAGGGACTCGGTGTCTGTGTTGTCCTCGTCATTTCTTCATCATCATCATCATTCATGACAGTGACTAAACTGGACTGAGTAAAAATTGGTAATTTGTACGGGCGCTGATTACCGCACAGTTGAGCACACAACAAACCTATATTCTTGCCATTCCAAAATCGTTCAAATGGCTCTGAGCACTATGGGACTCAACTGCTGTGGTCATAAGTCCCCTAGAACTTAGAACTACTTAAACCTAACTAACCTAAGGACAGCACACAACACCCAGCCATCACGAGGCAGAGAAAATCCCTGACCCCGCCGGGAATCGAACCCGGGAACCCGGGCGTGGGAAGCGAGAACGCTACCGCATGACCACGAGATGCGGGCTTTGCCATTCCAATTGAATCTACCTTACACAACGTCGCACTTCATTCCTTAACTGCGCTGTGTGCAGCTCTGGGAGATACAGACAGCTATTCTGTTGAATGACACTGGAATTACTTGATTATAACGATACATATATAGTTTTATCATGTGCTGTATTAAGAGATTCAAAAACAATATGCCATTAGAATTAAAAAGGTTCTCGAATTCCTACAACTTCCCCATAAACCGCTCTCCCAGTTATTGGACTGAAGGGCCAGAGAGAGACTTGTAAACAGGTGGAATACGCCGTTGCGGTCGGCAACGCCTATATAAGAAACAAGTGTCTGGCGCAGTTGTGAGATCGGTTACTGCTGCTACAATGGCAGATCATAAAGATTTAAGCTAGTTTGAACGTGGTGTTATAGTCGGCGCACGAGCGATGGGACACAGCATTTCCGAGGTAGCGATGAAGTGAGGATTTTCCCGTACGACCATTTCACGAGTATACCGTAAATATTAGGAACCTGTTAAAACAACAAATCGCCGACATCATTGCGGCTGGAAAGAGGTCCTGCAAGAACGGGACCAACAACGACTGAAAAGAATCGTTCAACGTCACGGAAGTGGAATCCTTGCGCAAAATACTGCAGATTTCGATGCTGAGCCATCAATAAGTGTCAGTGTGTGAACCATTCAACGAAACATCATCGATATGGGCTTTCGGAGCCGAAGGCCCACTCGTGTACTCTTGATGACTGCACGACGCAAAGCTTTACGCCCCGCCTGGGCCCGTCAACACCGATATTGGACTGTTGATTACTGGAAACGTGCTGCCTTGTCGGACGAGTGTCGTTTCAAATTGTATCGAGCGGGTGGACGTGTACGGCTACGTAGACAATCTCATGAATCCTCTGAGCTTGCATGTCAGCAGGGTATTGTTCAAGCTGGTGGAGGCTCTATAAAGATATGGGGCGTGTGCAGTTGGAGTGATGTGGGACACCTCATATGTGTAGATACGACTCTGACAGGTGACATGTACGTAAGCATCCCGTCTGATCACCTGCATTCATTTATGTCCATTGTGCATTCCGACGGAGTTAGGCTATTTCAGCACGATAATGCGACATCTCACACATCCAAAACTGCTACAGAGTGGCTCCAGGAACACTCTTCTGAGTTTAAACACTTCCGCTGACCTCTAAAATCCCCAGATATGAACATTATTGAGCATATCTGGGATGCCTTGCAACGTGCTTTTCAGAAGAGATCTCCACCTCCTCGTACTCTTACGGCTTTATTCTGTGCTTTTTTAGGAGTAACACAGGCAACAAGCCACGAGAATTAAAGAGCCCTTCGAATTCTAACAACAGCTTCCCCATAGCTACTCTCCCAGCTATTATATGGATCTGGGTGCGCGTACCTCACTATTCGCGTGGCGAGGATGGTTGCCGATGTAACCCTTATTTTCACGTTGACTAAACGGCCGAAGTTATGTAACTTGTCATATTGTTGAACGGTCAGGGAGGAGCTACGTAGCTGTCCACGAATATTGTATTAAGTCTTGGAATGATCCGCAAGCCACCGTATCGTTCGTGATGGAAGATACCTTACACAACACCACTGCACGATTCAAGGTGTCAGTTCCCTCCAGCACTACTTCACGCATTACTCAAGTCCACGCCACGTCGTGTTGCGGCACTTCTGCGTGCTCGGGGGGCCCTATCCGATATTAGTCATGCGTACCAGTTTCTTTGGTTCTTCAGTGTATATTGTTCTTGGTGTGTGTGTCTCACCATTCGCGTGGAAAGAATGGTCGTCTACGTAACCTCTTATTTTTGCGCCAGCTAAGAGATTCAAGTTCCATAACTTGTCATATCGTTGAACGGTGTGTGAGATGCTATGTAGTTGTTCCCAAATGTTGTATTAAATCTTCTAACGATCAGCAAGCCACCATAGGTACGTGGCGGAGGATACCATGTACAGTTAATAGCAATTAACTTTCGTGTTACTTTCGCAAATACACAAATAGAGCAAGGATAAAAAGCGACTGTCTATACGGTTCCATACTAATTGTTCTTATCTTTGCGATCCTTACGCGAAATATAGCAAACGCAGCAGGTCGATTTGGAGGAAACATAAGAAACTCTAGAGGTACTCAAAAATGAATTGCACTGATGTTACGTTTTCCATCTCCTTTACACATTATCTGCATTACCCTAAAATTATTCAAATAACCCGAATTCGACCATTCGTCTTCCCTTCTACAGTCCTAACATGCTTTGTGGAGTTGGAAGTTGATGCGGATAGCTGTTCTGCCGAATGTGGATGGATTCCTTTGATTATAACGATACACAGATAATTTTATTCTGTGCTTTGTTAGGAGTAACACAGGCAACAAGCCTCGAGAATTAAAGAGCTCCTCGAATTCTAACAACAACTTCCCCATAGCTACTCTCCCAGCTATTATACGGATCTGGGTGTCTGTGCTTCACTATTCGCGTGGCGAGGATGGTTGCCGATGTAACCCTTATTCGACCTTCTACAGTCCCAACATGCTTTGTGGAGTTGGAAGTTGATGCGGATAGCTGTTCTGCCGAATGTGGATGGATTCCTTTGATTATAACGATACACAGATAATTTTATTCTGTGCTTTGTTAGGAGTAACACAGGCAACAAACCACGAGAATTAAAGAGCTCCTCGAATTCTAACAACAACTTCCCCATAGCTACTCTCCCAGCTATTATACGGATCTGGGTGTCTGTGCTTCACTATTCGCGTGGCGAGGATGGTTGCCGATGTAACCCTTATTTTCACGTCGACTTAACGACCGAAGTTCTGTAACTTATCATATTGTTGAACGGTCAGAGAGGAGCTACGTAGCTGTCCACGAATATTGTATTAAGTCTTGCAATGATCCGCGAGCCACCGTATGGTACGTGGTGAAAGATATCTCACACCACTTCCATCATTTTCTTTCCTGTTCCACTCGACAATACAATGAGGAACAAAAAGAAGAAGAAGAAATGAAAGACTATCTACATGTCTCATTACGAGCCATAATCTTCGCGGTCCTTACGTGAAATGTAATAAATCTAACAGTTCGACCTGGTAGGAACCACAATCACATGAGCCACACTCTCCTAAGATTCTTCCAATAAACCAAAGTCGACCATACGCCTTCCTTACTATAATCCTTTCGTTGCTGTTACATCTGGATATTTAATTGACTTAAATGTGCCAAGCATCACACTACAAATGCTGTATTCGAACAATACAGAACTGATTTTTCCAATTCATCTGCATTTATAGTTACCTGTCATTCGTCAAACCAGTTACAAATTTTTGACTAAGTCATCTTCTGTTCTACAGTTACATCATCTGCAGATTTCTACTCACCCTGTCCGTCAGATGGGTTATACATATTTGCGTAAATGATACCCTTACGAGGGGAAGGTTTTGGGTTCTGTTCTAAAGAAGTCTAGGAAGCCCATTCCGTATGCTCATGCCTTCGTTTACAGTCAGCATTGGGGGTACGCTTTTCGGAGAGCTAGAAGAATGGAGTCTTCACGTTGATGCAAGGCAGATAGAACTACGTCGCCTTCTTAGGACAAACAAAAGAAGCGCCTAACATGTATTATTATTCGCACAATCGTGATGTGCTAAAAGGTGGTCAGTACTTCAGCATTATATGGCATAACTTCACAACAGTCTATCCACGTCAGCAGCGTGTCATCCAGCTTTTTTAAACGTGAAAGTGCTACAGTTTAATCCCTGCAGCGTCCAACAACGCTGGGAACATTTGCGGGTGCACTGTACCACTCCCGTCGGCCCCCGATGTCCCTATGAGTGGCAAGTTGCAAGCCGTCCGCGTGCCGCCTTCGTTGGGAGATACACGTGTGTCGCGGCGTGTCTGTTACACACTGAGGTGATAAAAGTCATGGGATAGTGATGTTCGCATACACAGGTGGCAGTAGTATCGGGTACAAAGGGTATAAAACGGCAGTGCATTGACGGAGCGTCATTTGTACTCGAGCGATTCTTGTGAAAAGGCTTCCGACGAGATTATGACCGCACGACGGGTATTAACAGGCTTCGAACGTGGCGTGGTAGTTGGAGCTAGACGCAAAGCTCATTGCATTTCTGAAATCGTTAGAAAATTCAATATTCCGAGATCCACAGTGTAAACAGTGTGCCGAGAATACCAAATTTCGGGCATTACTTCTCAACACGGAGAACGCAGTGACCGATGGCATTCACTTAACGAACGAAAGCAGCGGCGTTTGCGAAGAGTTGTGAGAGCTAATAGACAAGCAACGCTGCGTGGAATTACCGTAGAAATCAGTGCGGGGTATAACACGAAAATATCCGTTATGGCAGAACGGTGAAATTTGGCAGCATACGATCGACGCGAGTGTCTTTGATAACAGCACGGTATGTCCCGCGCGATATATCTCCTGGGCTCGTGACTATATCGGTTGGACCCTAGAAGACTGGCAAACCGTTGCTTGGTCAGATGAGCCCCGATTAGATTTAGTAAGAGCTTATAGTAGGGTTTACTGGAGCCGCAGACCCCACGAAACCATGGACCCAAGTTGTCAACAAGGCTCCATAATGTTGTGGGCTGTGTTTACATGGAATGGACTGGGCTCTGTGGTCCAGCTGAACCGATCATTCACTGGAAATGATTATGTTCTGCTACTTGGAACCCATTTGCAGGCATTCATGGACTTCCTTTTCCCAAACAATGACGGAATTTTTATGGATGACAATGCATCATGGCACTGGGCCAAGTTGTTCGCGTCTGGTTTGAAGAACATTCCGGACAATACGCACTAATGAACTGGCCACCCAGATCCCCTGAAATTAATCCCATCGAACACTTGAAGGGCATAATCTATAGGTCCGTTCGTGCACAAAATCCTACACTGATAACACTTTTGCACTTACGGACAGCTGTAGAGGCAATTTGGCTCAATATTTCTGCAGGAGACTTCCAACGACTTGCTGAGTACACACCACGTCGAATTGCTGCACTACGCCTGGTAAAAGGAGGCCCGACACTGTATTAGGAGGTATCCCATGACTTTCATCACCTTAGTGTATTTGATGCATGCAGACGAGTGTGTCAGCAACTCTCTTCCGCCAGGTTCAATACTGTGCGTCACTGTAAAGGAATTTATTGTACAACTTGGTTCCCACCGCTACCACTGTTCCTCTAATGGGCATTAATAAAAACATTCCTTCCGATGTATATCTTAGGACAATACACAATCACAAATCAATGTCAGTCACCTTCTGTCCAGGCTCCTCCTCTGAAAGAGACAGTATGTGGGTTTCCCTCACTGACTAAGCGTATCTTTTAATATTAGCTCCACGGCCGAAAAAAGTTATTTAATAAACAAATGCATTAGCTATATTTCGTATAATGTAGCGTTACATTTAAATATTGTGGACGAAACAAGTGTGGGAAGTATGTTGTCGTTAAACTTCGTCAAAGCATGCTGGAGTATTTTAAACTGGAAACTATTCATCTTTTTCGGCTTTCTCGCTGTTTACAACAAAAGATGTGTCCGAGAGAAAAATTTCGCATCCATGGGATGGTGAAAAAACGTATCAGCATAATTCACATGTAGTGTATGTGGTCTGGACATAAATATGACGTCAGTCAACAGGAAGTGTTGCTGGGGTGTTTGATAGAAAGATTTCTATTAAATCTAGTGCGGGGGGCCTACAGATAAAAAGTCGAAGAACGCCTTTCGTCGCTCTGTACGTAATCCCTTAATCGTCCTTGATTCTCCCAGCAAAGAGACGATTTTTTTACGACGTAGGTCTAAGAAAACTACATAAACTAACAAAATTCATTCGCATTCAGTATGCTTTTCAAATGGCTCTAAGCACTATGGGTCTTAACATCTGAGGTCATCAGTCCCCTAGACATAGAATTACGTAAACCTAACTAACCTAAGGACATCACACACATCCATGCCCGAGGCAGGATTCGAACCTGCGACAGTAGCAGCCGCGTGGTTCCGGACTGAAGCTCCTAGAAACGCTCGACCACAGCGAGTAGGCTTTTCCCTCATTTGAATTCCACAAATCTAACACTATGATAGTAATCAGAGATTTATAATCACATTAGTATATTACAACAACCCACACAAAAGAGTTTTCTTTTGTATTCCATGGGAGAAAGTCAAAGTAATTCGCGCCATAATTCCATCCTCAATATCGTATATCTCGAATAATCACTACTCCGCTGCCACACCTAATGTGAAATACACCGTACACAGTAAGGTGTAATGCACTTAACACAAAATATTTCGACAACCGACTGTAACAACTATAACAGCTTCTGATACCAAATGTAACAATTGTGTTACTAAATGTGACACTTCTGCTACTAAATGTAACTGGGTTTTCTATTTGGATGCTGTCAATTGTCAGGATGAGCATTCTAAAGCATTCTGTCAGGGTGAAAATATTAAATAAATTAACTTTTCTCTCTTAACAACATGTGGGCAGGTTGGGTTCTTCCTTGGCTCGGGTATGAGGTCGAATGAAACATCATTTTTACATAAGATAACTTTTATTGAAGATTTGTACAACTGTATCTTACGGGATGTTCTGGTTCGGAGAGCGGCAGCTGTGTCGTTTGTGAAGTCTTCTGCTGCGGCAGCGGCGGCGGCGGCGGCGGCGGCGTCTGATTACGCGTAGCGGTGTGTATCTCGTGTCGCTGTCTCGCTCAGTTGACTGGAGAAGCGCAGCGCGAGGTGGCCCGTTTAATTATTGCGAGCGAAATCGTGCATCGGATGATATCTTGGGTGTCGCGTCCCAGTGTTTCTCTTCTCTATGCGGCCGCGTGTGTTGTGCGTCGACCAGCGGAGCGGCGCGGCGGGGAAGGCCAGTGTCCCGGACTCGAACCACGGACTCCCGCTTGCCAGTCTTCGGCTGTCAGGTCTTCATCCCAGCTCACAGGTGACTGCTGATGTGAGGCCGTCTCCTTCCCGTCCTCACGAGTCACCCGGGTATGTAAAAACCAGACTTCCAATACCTTTTAACTTCTGTCTTCTGGCGCTACGGCGGCTGCTTGCTATTCCATTACAGCGGCGGACTTGGTTCGTCTGTGCATGATGCAGACTCTTCTTGCATGACGGTCTTCAGCACCGAAACTGACTGAAAACTACTGCTACTCTTCTTTTCTTCCTTCGTCTCTCGTCTTCGTCTTCGTCTCCGTTTCCGTCTTCATCTGACTTCATCTCTCTGGCCCACTGCGTCTCGCGTATTTATTCACTTCAGTTTACTGGAGGTGAACGACTTCACGGTCATTGCCTCGTCTGTCACGTTGAAAAGCTTCTCGAAGAATCTTCTTAACGTCGGTCGTTGGCTCTTGGAATGTAGGTGAGGGCTTTTGATCCCATGTGACGACTGAGAAACACGTGAGCCGGTCATTGCCTCTTCTGTCACGTTGAAAAGCTTCTCGAAGAATCTTCTTAACGTCGGTCATTGGCTCTTGGGATGTAGGCGAGGGCCTTTGCTCACATACGACAACTGAGAAACACGTGAGCCGGTCGGGCGATGCCCTGACGGCTGAATCGACAGCGCCCGCTTATGTGGAAGTTGCTGACTTCATGGTCATTGTGTCCTCTGTTCCGCCGTTCGGCCCGCTGTTTGCGAGTATGTAACTCTCTAAACTAAACCAAGTTTTTCATTTATATCCTAATTTCTAGTTCACTTTGATTTCACTAATTTATTTAATTAAGTACCACTCAACATTCCTCCACCCTTCGGAGAAATTCGCCCTCGAATTTACCACTCAACATTCCTCCACTCTTCACACGGCAAAAGCACAAGCAATGAAAACTCTCGACTTAGCATATTGCACACGCTTCACATTAAGTATGTTGAAAATACTTTAGCACTTTACTAAAGCACTGTACGGTCATGAATCACATAGTTCACACATAAATGGTTGTAATAAGTGTAACAAATCTTGGTGACAATGAATAACAAATATAGATTATTCACTTAGAAAGTAACATAGCAACACCTGTTTAATGTACCCTTTACTAATGCAAGAATGTCTATTCTACAGTATTGTTTATTTTAACATGAGACTGTTTAATAAAGAATGAAGTAAAATAAACAAAATTAATACACTAGTGCTGAAAAGTAACTACTGAAGTACACCAGTTAAGAGTGTGGTATCCAGGTAACAGGGATTTGATGAAGTGGTATATTATTATTGGGCTTCTTTTTTCGTCTTAGATAAAAGAAAACTGTACAAAGTAGAAACACCAACACAGAGGTTCCAGATATACCCGTTCCTAGCATTATAATTTTAGTTTTGTGTTCACCTTTTAATTTTAAGACATGTTTCATCATAACATTGGCATCAATTTTGCCTTGCTGTGAGTTTATGAACGTATCTAATGACTTCAGAAGGGAACTGTCAAGGGAGTCATTGAGGTAGGACAGGTTTTGTGTAGGAAATGCTTGCATGGCGTTTTCTGAAAAAAGCAAACAACATGGTTATGAACCTACCAACCTAGTAAAAACTAAAACAAAGAAAAGAAGGAATACATTGTTAACTACAAGATCTACATGTCTCTACGTTCAACTTTTCTTTCTTAAAAAATAAACCATTATCATTTATTAATTATTTACATATGTATACTGTCCACAGTCTACTAAGATTCAACTAGGACATTCGCACTCTTGGTCGAAGATTGTATGGTGCCATGTCTGTATGTTGTGCTGGCGTGGCCACTCTTTTTCCTTTTCGGGTACTTCCTCCACCCTTCGGAAAAGCAGACACTATTGTTGAAGGAATTACATCTGGAGCGCCCTTGAAAGGTTTTAAACGACTTGCATGGACAATAGTAGTTCGGGTGGGCAGTTGCAGTTTGACGTTGACTGGTGACGTGATCTCAATAATTTGATAAGGACCTCTGTAGTTTGTTACAAATTTCTTCGTTTTTCCTTTCGCTATGTAAGGAGTTGAAAGCATAACCCACTGACCGATTTTGTAATTTGGATATTTAGCTTGGGCATTACCTAATCGTTCCTGTCGTTCCAAAGCCTTTGTATTAGATTTTTGAACCTTTTTCCATACATCCTTCATCATTCGACTGAAATCTCTTACTGTTTCTCCGACTTTTCCGTTTTTCTGCCTGATTACATCAAAAGGGGACGGCATTTTTCTGCCATAGACCACTTCATAAGGTGACATGCCAGTTGCTTCATGCGTTTTGGCGTTGTATACCGACACGATTATTGGTAAATACGTATCCCAATTAGAATGTTGTTCGTTAATATAATAACTAAGCATCTTGCCAATTGTCCGATGAACTCTTTCTGTGCGCCCGTTGCACTGAGCGTGTAACGGAGTTGTGCGCAATTTACGTATTTTTAGTAAGTGGCATAGCTGTTTCACTAATTCCGACATAAAATTAGATCCCTGATCTGTGATAATAGCTTCAGGTACGCCAAATTTAAGTATCCAGTTGTTAACTAAAGCTTGGGCAACTGTATTTGCTTGCTGATCTGGGAGACTCACCATAGCTAGATAGCGTGAAAAGTGATCTATAATTGTAAGGACATACTTATTACCAGCCGGTGTTCTATGATATGGCCCGTAGAGATCTAGTCCACAGATTTGAAATGGACATGAAGCCTCAGGGAGCCTCTGTAAGGGTATTTTTGAACGAGAAAGTTCAGCTCGTTGTGCGCACGCAATGCAATTACGAACGTACTGCGCAACATCCTGCTTTCTGGTTTGCCACCAAAATCGCTCTGCTACACGTCTTTCGGTTGTCCGCTGTCCACCGTGTCCTGCAAGGATATGGTCGTGGGCCTCTGCCATTATTTCTTGTCTAAGGTGTTGGGGAACAACAATTCGCGGTCCAAGTTTTGTTTTACGGCATAATACACCATCTTCAAAGCAAAATTGTTTTTGAGTTGCGTATTTTTTGCATTCTGTATCCTCATCTTGTGCCCTTCTCCAGTCCTCAGTATCTCGGCCTGTTGCTTCCAAAAGTGCTATTTTCCGACTTAGACAATCTGCATTCGTGTGTTTTTTGCCTGGTTTATGGATAACTTCGAAATCCATTTCGGAAAGACATAGGGCCCAACGGGTAAGACGACTAGATGGATCCTTTAATCCAAGCAACCATTTTAAAGCTGCGTGGTCTGTAAAGACCTTGAATTTCCTACCATACAAGTAGCATTTAAAGTATTTGATACCATAAATAACACTTAACAATTCTTTCTCCGTTGTGGAATAATTTCTTTCTGCTGTTGTTAGTTGTCTCGAAGCGTAGGCTATGGGGTGTTCCGCGCCATTAATATTCTGACTCAAAACAACTCCTACTGAATGACCACTTGCGTCACAGGATAAAATAAATTCTTTATTATAATCTGGGTAGGCTAATACTGGACTGTGTGTTAACTTATCTTTAAGGGTTTGAAATGCTAATTCACAATCTTCAGACCAATGAAATTTTGCACCCTTTTTCAATAATTGGGTTAAGGGTCGGGCAATTTCAGCGAAATTTTGAACATATTTCCGGTAGTACGATGCGAGACCAATGAAACTTTGTACTTCCTTAACGCGTCGTGGTGTTGGGAAGTCCTTAACTGCCGAAATTACTCGAGGATCTGTTTTAATTCCTTTTTCACTAATGACATGCCCTAGGTATGTAACCTCTGTCAATGCAAAACTACATTTTTCCATATTTAATGTTAATTTAGCTTTTCTAAGTCTCTGAAAAACATTACGCAGACGCACAGCATGTTCATTAATGTCTTTGGAAAATACAATAATATCGTCTAGATATACACAACATTGCTGAGTTTTGAGTCCTCGCAATACTCCATCGAGTAGTCTTTGAAAAGTTGCTGGTGCATTTTTCAAACCGAAAGGCATTCTTTTAAATTGCCAGTGGCCTCCAGGGGTAGAAAATGCTGTTTTATGCCTATCTTCAGGAGCAACTTCCAATTGATGATATCCGCTACGTAGATCGATTGTTGAAAAGTATTTACTGTTACCCAAACTGTCAATGATATCTGTAATGTTTGGAAGAGGATAAACATCTGAGATAGTTTGTTTGTTAAGGTGTCTGTAGTCACAACAAAATCTATATCGTTTCGTACCGTCGGGAGACTTCTTTGGAATAATTACAATATTTGAATTATAAGGCGAATCAGAACATTCTATAATTCCATCTTTTAGATGCTGTTCTATAAATTCATCCAGTACTGGCTGTAAGTGATGCGCAACTCTATAAGGCTTCCTATAAACTGGGGGGCTATTTCCTGTTGGGATCCTATGCTGTGTGATATCTGTTGCTGGCAGTGGACCTTCTGCATTAAATAAATCTTGAAACTCAACTAAAACTGCTTCTATCGTGTCTCTATCCTTTCCTTGCAAATGCTCAATCTTCTGGCGTAATGCGGTTTTATAGGCGTCTGGTTTCTGACCATCGTTAATATCTGACCAAATGAAATCTTCTTCTTCAAAAGTACTGACTGTAGCTACTAATATTCCCTTATGCAACTCTTTGTCCTCCACTCCGAAATTGTCAATATGTACCGGTACTTTTCTTTCTCCTTCAACGTCTTGAACCCGTACAACACTTCTACGTACAAAACAATGTGATACATCTAATTCCTCATTTTCCTCTAAAGGCTCTATTAGACACACTGTATCTGTAGGTACTTCGGGGTCAATGGTCATCCAGAAAAGTTTCCCTGAGCCAGATGATATCTGATCCCGCGAATCAACCTTCAAGGACGTTGCACGCAGTGTAGTTGATTTCGCCTTCCGGTTAGGGAAATCTTGCGGCAGCGGGCCCTTTGCAGCGGTGTCACCTAGCTGAAACACTATTCCGCTAAGTTCTACAGTTTGCTGTCTGAGGTCGATTTTAGCGTGATGTTTATTCAGGAAATCCAGTCCTAGGATCGCGTCGTACCCGTCAGTTACCTTTGTTACCACTTCTACATCTTCATTAAATTGTACACCGTGAATATAGAAAATCAATGATGTACATCCTAATGACTTCACTGTACCTCCTCCTACTCCACTCAATCTGTACCTTGGAGGGTCATATTTCTTTTCTCCAATACATTCATTACTTACTATTGATACGTTTGCACCTGTATCCACTAGTATCCTTGCCTCTTTATCCTGTATGGTAGCAGATAACCAGCATTCCGCCTTCACATTCGCCTTAATGGCATGAAATTTTATTGGGAACGCCTGGCGGCGGTTCCGACATTCCCGTTGGAGTTTAACTGATTTCTATTTCCAAAAACTTTCTTAGACCTGCATTCCCTGAATGTGTGACCTATTCTTTGACAATTAGTGCATTGAGGTTGTCTGCAGTTTTTTGCTATATGTCCCTGTCGATCGCACCTAAAACATCGTACTCCTCCTGCAAATACATTTCGCTTCTCCTTGTATCTGGTGGCAATGTCAATTTCTTCAAAAGCCGTCGCCACAGATACAGCTTCTGCTAAATTTTTAGGAAACTCTGCCCTGACACGACGGGACGTTTCAGGAGGTAACCCACGTAAAAATGTATCCAGAGCTCTATTTTCTGCCTCTTGTAAAATAACTTTATTTGCTTCATCACTAGTTGTCAACTGATAGGTGTTAATATTAACTTTTCTAATCCTATCTACAAAACTTTCTAACGACTCGTTTTGCCTCTGAGTGATAGTGTTTAACTGTTCCCTATAAAATCTACAGCTGTTCTGTTTTTGAAAACGTTTAAGCAGTCCTTTCTTCAATTCCTCAAATGTTGGAGCATTCCGTAATTCTTCATGGTATAAGACGTGTGCTTTAGCCTCTCCTGTCAATCTTAACTTTGTCATTTGTAAGAGCTGTTCATCTGACCATGATCCTAACTTTGCAGCTGCTACTAAATCATCAAAAAAGGCTGTTATGTCCTCGCCAGGTTTACCTGAAAAAGGAGTTACTAAGGCTGCTGCTGAGGAATCTGGGGTGGGAGGGATTGAACTGGCTTGCCTAACCTCACTCAACTGTTTAAATAATGCATTATTATCACTTTTAAGCTGTGCTATTTGATTAACTAAGCTCTGAATAGCTTCATCAGTAGAAACCGCTTGTGGTGCTGACTCTGACTTTGTACGATTTCGTGCCATCATTTTGCAAACTATTAGTTACACAATATTACCACACTGAATTCAAAAGATGTTTAAATATTTTCGACAAACCCTTAAAATTATGAGAGAAAATACACTTCTAAATAAAGAAAATATTACGACTGCTATGCAAACCTCTATCCTTTCACACATTAAACAATACTAACTGTGGACCTTTAGTGACTGTCATTCACACCTCATATTGAGCCAAGGGTTTTTTCTCTGACACCAAATGTAACAACTATAACAGCTTCTGATACCAAATGTAACAATTGTGTTACTAAATGTGACACTTCTGCTACTAAATGTAACTGGGTTTTCTATTTGGATGCTGTCAATTGTCAGGATGAGCATTCTAAAGCATTCTGTCAGGGTGAAAATATTAAATAAATTAACTTTTCTCTCTTAACAACATGTGGGCAGGTTGGGTTCTTCCTTGGCTCGGGTATGAGGTCGAATGAAACATCATTTTTACATAAGATAACTTTTATTGAAGATTTGTACAACTGTATCTTACGGGATGTTCTGGTTCGGAGAGCGGCAGCTGTGTCGTTTGTGAAGTCTTCTGCTGCGGCAGCGGCGGCGGCGGCGGCGGCGGCGTCTGATTACGCGTAGCGGTGTGTATCTCGTGTCGCTGTCTCGCTCAGTTGACTGGAGAAGCGCAGCGCGAGGTGGCCCGTTTAATTATTGCGAGCGAAATCGTGCATCGGATGATATCTTGGGTGTCGCGTCCCAATGTTTCTCTTCTCTATGCGGCCGCGTGTGTTGTGCGTCGACCAGCGGAGCGGCGCGGCGGGGAAGGCCAGTGTCCCGGACTCGAACCACGGACTCCCGCTTGCCAGTCTTCGGCTGTCAGGTCTTCATCCCAGCTCACAGGTGACTGCTGATGTGAGGCCGTCTCCTTCCCGTCCTCACGAGTCACCCGGGTATGTAAAAACCAGACTTCCAATACCTTTTAACTTCTGTCTTCTGGCGCTACGGCGGCTGCTTGCTATTCCATTACAGCGGCGGACTTGGTTCGTCTGTGCATGATGCAGACTCTTCTTGCATGACGGTCTTCAGCACCGAAACTGACTGAAAACTACTGCTACTCTTCTTTTCTTCCTTCGTCTCTCGTCTTCGTCTTCGTCTCCGTCTCCGTCTTCATCTGACTTCATCTCTCTGGCCCACTGCGTCTCGCGTATTTATTCACTTCAGTTTACTGGAGGTGAACGACTTCACGGTCATTGCCTCGTCTGTCACGTTGAAAAGCTTCTCGAAGAATCTTCTTAACGTCGGTCGTTGGCTCTTGGAATGTAGGTGAGGGCTTTTGATCCCATGTGACGACTGAGAAACACGTGAGCCGGTCATTGCCTCTTCTGTCACGTTGAAAAGCTTCTCGAAGAATCTTCTTAACGTCGGTCGTTGGCTCTTGGAATGTAGGTGAGGGCTTTTGATCCCATGTGACGACTGAGAAACACGTGAGCCGGTCATTGCCTCTTCTGTCACGTTGAAAAGCTTCTCGAAGAATCTTCCTAACGTCGGTCATTGGCTCTTGGGATGTAGGCGAGGGCCTTTGCTCACATACGACAACTGAGAAACACGTGAGCCGGTCGGGCGATGCCCTGACGGCTGAATCGACAGCGCCCGCTTATGTGGAAGTTGCTGACTTCATGGTCATTGTGTCCTCTGTTCCGCCGTTCGGCCCGCTGTTTGCGAGTATGTAACTCTCTAAACTAAACCAAGTTTTTCATTTATATCCTAATTTCTAGTTCACTTTGATTTCACTAATTTATTTACTTAAGTACCACTCAACACGACCTATAAAAGGAAGTCCCACACGTAAAGAAAGGTCTTGCAAGCCGCTGTACAGCATATGGTGGACGACATATTAGACCGTCTTCTTAAAGATAACTGAGAACCTGTGAACCCAATGTCGAGGGTAGATACAGTGCATACACACATGTTGAAGCACTTACACACACACACACACACACACACACACACACACACACACACACACACACTACTTTTCTTATTTACCTTCATGTACAAAAGATAATAATCGTTCATCACGGAGAACGATCCTAGACTTGTTTTACGCGGTAAACTAGCCACAGGAAGGTGTGTGGAGGTGTTTGGTGTGCAACAGCAGCTAGGGGTGGAGTGGGGGGGGGGGGGGGGCTTCATGCATATATACAGGGTGGTCAGAGACAGTCTGGAAAGCTAGTAAGTGTGTCGCAGGGGATGTAGTGCTGAGAAATAATTGTTAACAAAAACGTGCGATATTAGCGCCGTTTCCGAATTATTTTGTATTGAAGATAGCTAATCAGGTCATTTTGCGAGGGCTATTCAGAAAGTAGGGAACGTTTCCGTCTGATGCCGCTAGGCGCGTGGATCGCGTATATTTTGGTATGTGCGTGCTAGGCAGCTCAGTCGGCATCCACCCGTGACAGTGGGAACGTCTCTGCGCATCTTGTTTTTTTCGATTTTCGAATTTTAAATGTGCGCTGCAATTGAAAATCCTGCCAGTTGTGAGGTGCGGTCTGTGATACGGTTTTTGTACCCAAAAACCCTAAAACCTTTAAAAGTTTGTCGTAAACTGTGCAAAGTTTAGAGAAACAACTCAATGAAAGAATATTCCGTCAGGAAATGGTGCATTCGGTTTAAAAATGGCCGAACCAACGTTCATGATGAAGAGAAAAGTAGACGCCCAAGCATTGTGACTGGCGATCTCGTCGCTAAAGTTGATGAAAGGATTCGTGAAACAATCTCTTCACAATGACGGATCTTTCACTTTCTTTTCCACAAGTTTCACGGACATTTGTTGTTGGAAATTGTCACTCAAATGCTAGGTTAGCACAAATTTTGTGCACGATGGGTGCCCAAAATGCTTACAGAGCACCATAAAGAACAGCGAATGGGGGCAACGTTGACATTTCTGGAGGCCTACCACAAACATGGTGATTCATTCCCGGATCGAATCGTAACCGGCGACGAGACTTGGGTGAGAAACGTCAATTGAGAGACAAAATTACAGTCCATGGAGTGGGGGGGGGGGGGGCACACAAGGTCTCCCTAAAAACCAAGAAAATGTTAGCAAACCTTGTCAGCAAGGAAGCTGATGGTGACAGTGTTTTGGGATAGGCAAGATCTGCTTCTTATGGACTTTCTCGAACGAGGAGCAACCATAAATTCTGCCCGGTACTATAAAACTTTGCACAGCCTTAGAAGAGCAGTTCAAAACAAACGCCGAGGAAAGCTGACGTCCAAAATTTTGTATTTGCAAGACAATGCCCGACCTCACACGGCAAGCCGCGCTAAAGAAAAGCCTAATTCATTCAAATGGGAAATTTTCACTCACCCGCCCTACAGCCCCGATATTGCATCCAGCGACTTCCACTTGTTCCCCAAGATGAAGAACTGATTTGCAACACAGCGCTTTGATGACGACATGGAACTCCAGGCGGGCGTGACTCAATAGCTGAAGTCTCAGGTGGCAGAATTTTTCGACGAACGTATTGTCCACCGCTATGATAAGTGCCTCAATATCTTTGGTCTCTATGAGGAAAAGTAGTGTGTCAGTCGCTCTTAATGTATTTCTTGTACTTAGTTATTTTATATGCCAAAACGTTACCTACTTTCTGAATAGCCGTCGTATATACAATTCAAAGCATTTGTACATGCTAAAATGAGGTATTGCACAGATACCTGTGGTTCCTTGAATTACCACGAATTGATATACTAATTACTAGTTAAAATGTTCTTTTTGAAAGTGATAAATGTAAGGTAGTTGAGCACAAGCTAAATTTTCTCAGTTTGAGGAAACTAAGTGAGGAAAACATTTAGCGAAACTATCTCTTGCAGGGTGCTTGAATTTGTGCGCGCCAAGAGATGACTGAATAATTTTAACGTTAAACAACTCTGAAACGGCGGAACGTATCACATTTTTTTCTTAACGATTATTTCTTAGCACAACCTCCTCTGCAACACAGTTCCAAGCTCTAGAGGCTGTTTCTGATGACCCTGTAACAACCGAGCAGCTAATCTAGTCGTTAGAGGGATGCTGCTGTTCATGGGCACTTTCACTTGATCTACTGTGGTTCACAGTTAGCATTTCACCAGACGGAGAGTTTGCGGTGGTAAATGAAACAGAGGATGTGGTGTACCATAGAAAGTTTCGGCTCATGCAAATACAATATTATTGTTAGTGCAACAGACTATTGTAGACTAAGAGGCAATTAACCAAAGAGTTCACGAGAAAGCTAATCAACATCAGTGCTATGTCCAGCAGCAACACCAGCAGCGAGCATTTTAGTGCCTTAATAATAAGTGTTCTTAGTGGCACAGCACTTAAAATAATTAATGAATCGTGTGATGATGCATAGGGTATTATGAAGACAATAAATGTTGCAAACATCCGAGTGTTATGTGTCGCGATATGTTTTGCTGCCGACCAGGCATATACATTAAGTGAGGATATGAAGAATATATTTGATGACATTGTGCCAAATACTATGCAATATCGTCCGAGTGTTGTTTCCGAGTTGGACAATTTCACAGCAGCCCACGGGCGGAATAAAACACTTGCTGAATTAAGCGTCTACACTGCTACGGTCGCAGGTTCGAATCCTGCCTCGGGCATGGATGTGTGTGATGTCCTTAGGTTAGTTAGGTTTAAGTAGTTCTAAGTTCTAGGGGACTTATGACCACAGATGTTGAGTCCCATAGTGCTCAGAGCCATAAGCGTCTACAAGAAACAATCGTTTGGTAAACATTGCCGTATAGCAGGTAGTTTTAATGGAGGAAAAATGAGCATGTATTAAAAAATGTCTGCATACATAAAATAAAATAAAGTTTATTATCGTTATCCGAAAATTAAAACACATGAACAATATCCTTCACTAAAGAACGTGGTATGTAAGCTGATTTACAACTAAGAAATGGATTGTCTGAGTTTGACACTGTGGAGAGTGATCTACGAGTAAATATACTGCTGACATGCATTATTTATGTAAGGGGAATGGGTATGATGGTGGTAGGTGGATAAGTACTCATTAGTAATGTGCACCTGAAAATAATTTTTTTTTAAATTGTTGTAATATGTATGATCAATGCTGTGAGATCATCAGAGTGTATGCGTATATGAGATGAAGTTGCAGTATACCAATCTTTTGCAACAAATTACTACAGTGTTATTCTTTCCATGTAAACATGTTGCTGTTTGTCTTAAATGTGGACCTTTCCTGTCCTCATGTGGTTTGTACTAGACACCTGTTTTCTGCTACTGAAAGAGTGTTATTTATAAGAAAACAATTTCTTTTTGTAGGATTTACCATCATTTAACTATACATACTGCGAAAAAAGTTGTAAAGCTATTATATTTTTTTGCGGGTTATTAAGTGACATCCATTCCCAGCGAAATATAATAATCTGTCTGATGGAATTACACACGTTTACAACAGGTAAAAAACGTTTTTGACTTGTCGCAGCTTCATTTCACTTTAGTACACAGAGAATAATAGCTGTCCGATCAGATTTCTCTGGGAAATTCCTGACGGTACCCTTGTATCTGAGAGAAACGTACTGGGTTCTATCACTTAAGAAGTCTGGAAACCTATTCTGTATGCACATATCTTCATTAACAGACAGCAGTGGATGTTCGCCATTCGCAAATCTAGGAATGAGAAACATTGATGTGTATACAAAACACATAAAACTGCGTCGCTTCCTTACAACAGACCAAAAAAGATGTATTAACAGTGTCATCCAGGTTTTTATCGTAAAAGTGTTAATTTTAACTCCTAGCGATGTCCAACCTCGTGCGGAAGCACCCCCGAGCGTCCGAGATCAGCCTACGTTTCGAGCCGACCTCGTGTGACATTGGCCGGAGATACACGTCGCAGCACCTCTGATATATTCGATGCTGCGACTCTCTTCCGCCAGCTTAAGTGCTGCGCGTTCCAACGCCCCTGCTCTTCCACTAATGAACATAAATAAAAATGTGGTTCATTTCGATATCTATCTTAGCGTGAAAGTAGATCTCTACTCAACGTATCTCATCTTCTACACTGGCTTCTCCTCTTGTAGAGATGGCAGTTGGCTTTTCCTTCGCTGATTAAACATACCTTTTAATATTACCCCCAGCATAGAAAAAAGCTATTTTATAGACACATTCACAAGAACGTTCTCCTTCACCAACTTTGATTCACGGCATACCAATGTCGGCACGTCACCTGACTTCGAGTTCGAGATGCTAGATGAAACAGAAGAAGTGATATGCCGTGGTACGTTTCAGCTCACGTAACTACAATGGTATCGCTTGTACAGACGATTGTACACTGAGAATCAATTAACCAACAAGTTCCGGTCAGACTCAATCAACATCAGTGTTTCCTCCAGCAGCAACACTAGCAGCGAGCCCCTAAGTGCCTCAATAATAAGTGTTTTAGCAGCACGAAACTTAAACTTATGCTTCGTGTAAACACGTATAGCATTTTATTTAAACAGTAAAGTGTTACCTATGTGATGAGAAATGTATTGCTGGCGAATAGGTATATGCATGAAGTGAAGATGCGGAGAATGTGTTTGGTGACATTGTGCGAGGTATTATGCAACATCGCCCATGTGATGGTTCCGATGTGGACGATTGGATGACAGTGCACGGGAGGTTAGGGGTAGGGGTGGGGAAGATAACATACATGCAAGCCGGCCGGTGTGGCCGAGCTGTTCTAGGCGCTTCAGTCTGGAACCGCGCGACCGCTACGGTCGCAGGTTCGAATCATGCCTCGGGCATGGATGTGTGTGATGTCCTTAGGTTAGTTAGGTTTAACTAGTTCTAAGTTCTAGGGGACTGATGACCTCAGATGTTAAGTCCCATTGTGCTCAGAGCCATTTGAGCCATACATGCAGAATTTAGCGCGTACAATAAAAAATTATTTGGTGAATATTGCTGCATGTCCGGTGGTTTTAATGGAGGAAAAGTGAGCATGTATGAAAAGAAATGAAATGTCGTGTGGCGAGGGCCTCCCAGCTGGTAGACCTGATCCCCTGGTGCAAGTCTTTTGAAGTGACGCCACTTCAGCGACTAGCCTGTTGATGAGTGTGAAATAATGATGATGAAGGCGACACAAACTCTCAGTCCCTAAGCAGAGAAAATCTCCAACTCAGGCGGCAATCGAACCCGGGCCCCCGGCGCGAGAAGCCGGCGCACTGTCCACTTTTTTTTCAGATGACCCGAGAGGAGGTGAAAGACGGCAGTGCCTTTGGGGCAGGCCACTGCCGTGGTAATCCCGTCAGGGACCTCCCCTTTCATTTTGTTTCGGCGATTATCATACAATTTCACTCGCTCTTGGTGTATCTATATTCTCCCTGACTGATATTAATATCATGGACAGTTAGGGTTAGGGTAAACCACTGATTGATCTCACAGTACTTGCATGACTTCAGCAGCACTAGTAAAATTAAACTCGGCTATAAAAACAGATTTTTGGACGCTGGAGGTGCCCATTGCATGAGGGGCAGCTTTAGAAGTTTCGCCGCGCTGCAAGCGAATTCGAGGATTCCTTTGTAATCACCAAAGTGGGCCATGGACAAAGCAGAGCAGTGGATTATGGGCCACCATTCTGGTGGTCAGCCTTGTTCTGCTGTCGGCCAAGCAAGAGGGTGGAAACGCTGTGGCTGAATGCGAAATGACACTTCTTTAGAAACTGCTGGCGCCGGGCATCCTGGTGCCGGCCTAACAGCTTTATTAGAGAGTAGGCGTGGTGTGGGAGTGTGATCTCCTTATCCTGTGTGAGGACCCAGGTAAAACGGCGTAGGGTTGGCGCCCAGCGATGTACGCTGTGAGACGGGACGACGAATTTCTCCTGATGTCGCGTTTCTTAGATGCCGACGCTCCCCGCCACAACGGCGCCCACTAAATCGTTTCTTGGACGAGACATAGCTTGTTTTCACTAGAAAGCTTTCCTCATCTTCTGAAATGCCCCAGGGGTTTGGCTGTAGGACCTCCAGGCATTGTGGAGAGCAGAATGTCTACTGCACTTGCAAGAAAACATGATTGGCACGGTAGCTACTGCTGGGCCATGATAGATTTATTCAAGAACGTCAGGGGGAACCGCTGTTTCTTTGGAAGGTTTTCAGTAAAAAGGGAGAGGCAAGTATTTGCTCCTTGAACGCCGCGGAGTAGTCTCTAGAGCTCTTCCTATTCTACAGAGAGAGCAGTTACTTGTAAAGAGATCCGGACATCAGGGCGAGACCTTTTATTTTAGCAGACGTGAGACAATCATCTCCCGCACACGATGCTTCAGCAGCACCCGCACACTGACGACAGCTTCTCGTCCTACGTGGCTATATCGGTAACATTTCCCAGCTTTGGCAGATTCAGAAGCCTGTCAATCGTTTTCACGACCACCTTTTAGTCATAGCAGCCTTGTATTCGCAGTAGTCACTCCCAATGTCCATTGCATGCTTTATTGTCTCTTGAGGTGAGAGACCAATCAGTGGAACGATACAGTAGAGTGTGCTTGCCTAGATTGACATCCTACAACTCACAGTAGCCAGTCTCATTTACACGTAAATTCCAGTAAGGTTCCCCACGTCTATTTCCAACCAACCTGAGATCGTGTTAATGAAATCTTACACACTTCAAGTTTCTTTTTATATGTTTTTCTCTCTTTCCCTTGGTATTAGTTAATAAATCTCTTTGTGATACCTTAGGGCCTTGTTATTGATTTTTAAATGACACCCATTCTCATTCCCTACGATGTCATTTAATTTGTTGTCGGTTTTAAATAATTAAATGAATTTTATATAAAATTAGCCAACTCAGGGTTTCCACACAGAGGCCACTATTTAATGTCAGATTTCCTTGTTCTATCAATAAATGTGGCACCTCTTGGGTATGGTGGTTTCGAATGATTAGTCGTTTGGCAGACGGAGAACTGCCCCCACCAAAGTCTGGCTTGCATATTGGCGACTCTGCAATGAGTGAATTTTCATCTCGTTTTCATCTGATAACAGTAATCAGTACATAATTACATTCGTATTTTTCTTTCGCGTTTCAATTCCTTTTATTGTAGTTCCACGGTAGTACTTAAGCTGGCGCTAACGTCAAAAATAATTTTTCTCTCTTACCATGTGTGGTGTAACCGCCAGACACCACACTTGCGGTACCCTTTAAATCGGCCACGGTCCGTTAGCATACGTCGGACCCGCGTGTCGCCACTATCAGTGATTGCAGACCGAGCGCTGCCACACGGCAGGTCTAGAGAGACTCCCTAGCACTCGCCCCAGTTGTACAGCCGACTTTGCTAGCGATGGTTCACTGACAACTTACGCTCTCATTTGCAGAGACGACAGTTTAGCATAGCCTTCAGCTACGTCATTTGCTACGACTTAGCAAGGCGCCATATTCTTCAAGAATGTATTCTGAACATATAATATTATGAATCGTGTACCGTCAAGAGCTACGTTCATCAGTAACGGATTAAGGTTAAGTATCAAACTAATTACGTCCGCTTTCTGAATTCTAATTCCTTGTCATGTTCCAGGCCTCACGTCCGTATAGTCCTTCCCTCCTCACGCCAGCCTGCGTGAGCTAAAACACGTGCATTTCGGCCTCCACTAGTAACACAGTGCTGGCTCTTGTGGCAACACAACATTGGCGACGAGTGTAAAAACGGTGTTCTTATCTATACTGCCCTGATTTCATTGTGTCATGGCTTCACCACAATCTCCACATGTACTGTCCGAATTTTATCGCTTACAGAATCAGCAGACGCAGGCATTACTGGATGCCCTTGGACAGCTCGTCCAGGGTCAATGTGCAATGCAAAACGATGTGGCAGCCGCCGCTCCACCGCTAACGCAGCCACAACACGCAGTTGCACCGACATTCCAACCTTTTGATGCTGCACTGGAAAGCTGGACGGAATGGTCACGCCAATTAGGATTCCATCTCGCCGCCTAGCGGCAGCCTTTTCTTTTGTCGTCCGTCGGTGTGCAAACCTACCGTGTGATAGTCAAATTATTTCCCCAACACGACGTAGCAACTCTGTCCTACGACGAAATTTTGTCTGCATTAGATGCATATTTCAAAGAATCAGTCAATGTAGTTTGCGAAAAGGTATACCTTCTTTCGTACAAAACGTACGGCAGGTCGGACTAATCGGGAGTGGGTTGCAACCTTGCAAGGCCTTACTAGGGATTGTGCTTTTGAGTGTCAATGTGGACTCCCATATTCAGATACTATGGTATGTGATGCAATTGCACAGAACGTTTCTGATGTTCGTATAAGGGAACAGATTTTGAAACTAGCCAATCGCTCCCTTCAACAAGTGATCGACATATTGGATCGGCAGGACACACTTGACTTTGCTCAGGAATCATTTGGAACTTCCCCAGCCGTGTGTCAGGTTAAGCGGCCCGCCGGGCGAGCTGCACGGAGCAGTAAGCAGCCCTCGCGCCCGGCCGCGCAGCTGCCGCCAGGCTCTCAGCCACGTGTGCTGCGCCGGCAGGCAAATGCAGTGCTCAAATCATGCCCGCGGCGCGCTGCTAAACATTCGCGTGAGAATTGCCCGTCACGCCAAGCTATTTTCTTTTTCTGTAATAAAAAAGGACATGTTCAGAGCGTTTGCCAGAAAAAGCTCAGATCGGAAACTCAAAACCATTCCAGGTCCTTTGCTTCTCGCCGGAATAGGAATCGAACCAAGGATACTCAGGCTCGCGAAACTTTGCCCATGGAAATTCATGTAGTTCATCCCACTCCGCCCAGTGCCACTATCTCTATCAGTGACTGTGTTCGTCCCACAAATAGTGTGTGTCGACATCGCCGGAACTCCCGTCAAGTCGCAAGTGATTATGTACCAGTGTCAGTTCACATTGCACGAGACAGTCGCTCCTGTCATCAGCAGGACAATAAACTTTTTGTAGACTTAGACATTAACGGCAAAGTGATACCATTCCAGCTCGATACCGGAGCTGCAGTTTCACTCATCAATCATGACACGTACAAACAGCTGGGCACACCTCCGCTGCGTGCCGCAACTGTTCAATAAACTAGCTATTCAGGTCAAGATATCCCTGTGTTAGGACAGTGCAACCTTCTTCCAACATACAAAGGACAAACAAAACTTGTGTCATTTTACGTCCTTCGTTCTTCTTCTGCAGTGAACTTATTTGGTTTCGATTTATTTCAGTTGTTTAACTTGTCTATAGTAAATCAGGTCCTATCAGTGAACCAGACTGTGCCTTCAGACAGTGTTTCTCGTCTATGTGAAGACTTTGCAGATATTTTTGCACCGGGCCTCGGTTGCGCTAAGAACTATAAAGCACATTGGGAACTGAAAGTAAACGTGCAACCGAAATTTTTCAGAGCGCGCAATGTTCCCCACGCATGGCGTGATGGGGTGGCAAAAACTTTACACGATTTGGAATGACAAGGTGTAATTGAACGTGTGCAGGCTTCCCTCTGGGCATCACCCTTAGTAATTTTGGCAAAACCTTTGGGAAAATAGAAACTTTGTGTGGACTTCAAGGCAACAGTGAATCCACAACTAGTGGCTGCAACTTTTCCTTTACCCCGCCCGGAAGATTTTTTTGACAAACTGTGCCCAGGCAAATATTTTTCGAAGTTGGACCTAGCAGATGCGTACTTGCAAATACCGGTGGTCGAAGAATCCCAGTGCGTTTTGGTGGTTAACACACATCTTGGTTTGTATCAATTCAAACGACTGCCATTCGAGTGTGCATCCGCCCCTGGATTGTTTCAGCAATATCTACAAATTGTTGTGCGTCGGTCCCTACTGCAGCAACTATCTGGACGATATTTCGATCTCCGGAAAGACGGAAGAAGAACATTTAGCCGATCTCAGAACATTATTTCAGGTCTTGCCACATAATGGTCTTCGCTTACGGAAGGACAAATGTGTGTTTTTTGCTCGTGACTTGCCTTACCTGGGCCATGTACTCAATGCCCAAGGCATACATCCCAGTCCCACGCACCTCCATGCCATACAAGACTTGCCTTCACCGCAGAATTTGAAGCAGCTACAGAGTGTGCTGGGAAAAATCAACTATTATCACAGATATGTGCCGCATGCCTCTTCGATTTCATCTCCGCTTCATCGCTTTCGCCGTAAAGGTGTTCCGTTCGTCTGGACGACGGAATGCGAACGCGCTTTTCGCCGGTTGAAATCGGCGTTGCTTTCCAATACTTGCCTTACGCCATTCGATCCCCAGAAGCCCCTTTTGTTGATGGTGGATGCATCGGATTTCGGGATCGGTGCTGTGCTTGCGCACAAAGATGGCTCGCACGATCGCCCTATTGCCTTTGCGTCCAAATTGCTCTCGTCTGCTCAAAGAAATTGTTCACAGATCGAGAAAGAAGCATTGGCTCTCGTATTTGGTGGTACAAAGTTTCATGACTTCTTGTATGGACGTCACTTTACCATAATCACAGACCACAAACCTTTGACATCGCTTTTTCATCCGAACACGCCTGTACCTCCACGTACAGCGCAGAAATTCATTCGCTGGTCTATATTCCTCTCGCAGTACCGCTACGATATCTTGTATCGGTCCACTGCTAAGCACGGAAACGCCGATGCGGTGTCCCGTTTGCCTGTTACTGAGGACAGGGCATTCGATTCCTCCGAACTTGCTTGCATGTTCATTGATTCGGAAACCGATGACGTGGTCGAACCGATTCCGATTGATTTTCGTCGTGTAGCTACAGCCACAACTGCCGACCTTGTCGTTGCTACCGTTCTGCGTTTTGTTGCTATGCGATGGCCCTTGTCAAAGTCACGGATCTAGGACCCGTTGGTTCGCCGATTTTTTGCTCACAAGGAGAGACTTTTTTTTCGACGTGGTGTTTTGCTGTTGCGTTCTGATAATGATCAGTCGAGGGTCGTGGTACCAAGATCGTTACAATCCTCTGTCTTAAAGCTTCTTTACCAAAGACATTGGGGTATAGTGGGAACGAAACAACTTGCTCGTCAGCACTGTACTTGGTTCTGAATCGATGCCGCGATTACGAATAAGTGCTCTTCTTGCAGGGTGTGTGCCGAACAACAGTCAGCACCACCGCGGAAATGCTTTGCATGGTCAAAAGCCACTTTCCCTTGGCAACGCTTACACATCGATTTTGCTGGTCCATTCTGGAATGCTCGATGGTTGGTTGTGATTGATTCATTCAGTCATTTTCCTTTTGTTGTCCGGATGTCTTCCACGACTTCATCTGCCAGCATCCAAGCGTTATCTATCTTTTGCGTTGCAGGTCTTCCACAGACAATTGTTTCCGACAATGGCCCACAATTCATGTCCACAGAATTTCAGTCATTCTGCAAGGCCTATGGTATTCAACGTCTGACGTCCGCGCCGTTTTCGCCACAGTCAAACGGTGCCGCTGAACGATTGGACAGGACTTTCAAGTCGCATATGTTGAAGTTAAAAGAGTCGCATTCTCGGGAGGAAGTTATTGCTCTTTATGTCCTCGTATCGCTCTCAGCCCCGAGATGGTCGCTCGCCGGCTGAGTTGCTCCACGGTCGCCATCATCGAACCGTGTTGTCTTTGTTACATCCACCGCATCAGGTTCCTGTGCAGCGGCAGACATCTGCTTTTGACGCAGGCGACGTTGTCTACTACCGCCACTATCGAGGTTCACGACGTTGGCTCGAAGGGCGCATTCTTCGCTGCCTCGGACGCGCTATGTATCTGGTTTTGGGGGCCTCT
The DNA here is from genome assembly GCF_023898315.1 of Schistocerca nitens. Taxonomy (NCBI): domain Eukaryota; kingdom Metazoa; phylum Arthropoda; class Insecta; order Orthoptera; family Acrididae; genus Schistocerca; species Schistocerca nitens. The sequence continues at coordinate 837,993,355 of NC_064616.1, read as the reverse complement.
GGTGAGGTGCGCCGGCATCTGAATCAGCTGCGCCTCTGTCGTCGCACGGGATCTGCCGCTCGCCGTCTGCTTTCAGCGACGGTGCCGTCCGGTCAGCGCCCCGGGGACCCATCTACTGGCTCGCCTCAGCACCAGGTGTTACCGACGCTGCCTTCCATTTTGCCCCATGGCGACGCGCCGCCGCCGCCGCCTGTTCTCCCGCCGGCGACGCCCGCAGTGGACGCGTCGCTGCAGCCATCGGGCGCCTCCCTGGGTCACGCGCCGCCGATCGCTCCCCGTGACCAGTTGTCCTCCGACATGGAACTCTTGCCCGCTCCGGACCATATGTCTTCTTCGCCCGTCGGGTGCCCCGGCGCGATGGAGGTCGACCCTTAGGCCCCTCCTGTCTCTCTACGGGCGCATACACCGCATGTTGGCGTGCACCCTGGAGTAGGTTTTCAGGCGTTCCCTAGCTCCCCGCGGTCCGAATGGCAGGGTGAGGGTGGCACAGCCTCGCCTGTTGTTAGGCTTCCCACCTAGCGATGGTTCACTGACAACTTACGCTCTCATTTGCAGAGACGACAGTTTAGCATAGCCTTCAGCTACGTCATTTGCTACGACCTAGAAAGGCGCCATATTCTTCAAGAATGTATTCTGAACATATAATATTATGAATCATGTACCGTCAAGAGCGACGTTCATCATTAACGGATTAAAGTTAAGTATCAGGCTAATTACGTCCGCTTTCTGAATTCAAATTCCTTGTCATGTTCCAGACCTCACGTCGGTATAGTCCTTCCCTCCTCGCGCCAGCCTGCGTGAGCTAAAACGTGTGCATTTCGGCCTCCACTAGTAACACGGTGTTTGCTCTTCTGCCAACACAACACTATGTAACATATTCATTTGTGTTCAGGTTTTGGTTTTGTGGGTTCTGTACCACATCCACGAATTTGACAGTGCAACGTTACTACTTGCGTTTCAAAAACTTTTTTTGGTGGGATAATTGTGTGTTTTTATTAAGTACATTTGAGAGTCAAGTATTATTAGGTGTTCTTACCTATGCATAGTTTTTTTTATGTTCCTTTTCTTTATGTTCTCTTTTCAAGTCATGCAAAATACTTTCTCGTTTGTCCTCCGTTGTCGTGAATGTTGACGATAAGTAAAGCGAAGTTACTTCATGGCCAAAGTCTAGTAGACTCGGGAAATACCATGGAACACGCTAATAACGGTGACATCTACCTTTCTGGTGATATGTTGGACGGGTTTCCCAAGGAGCAGTCAGGCCCAAACACGTACGATAGGCATTCTGTATTTATAGATGATGCGGATTCGGAACAGGGAATGAACAGTGGTGACGAGTCTGATGATGGACTCGACCGCGGCCATTCAGACGTATTATTTACGAGTAGAAATTTGGAAAGGGAGACAGATAGCAGAGACAGTGCGACGCCAATTCAGCGGCGCTCGGGAAACACGGGTTGCTTCGCCAAGGGCAGGCACTCATTATGAGCCGGAACCTGATCCAGTCATCACTCTCCTACGTAAGCTTAAGAAGCAGATAGATGATTCAGAGAGAAGACGGAAACAGGGGGCAAAATAACTGGAACGTAAAAGAGAGCATGTGACGATCGTATTAAAGGAACAGATTAGCGAACGCATGGACGTGTTTTGGGCAAAACTTCCTGATGAACGCAAACTCGGGACTGATTCCGAGAAAGACGCTCGCTTTGCCCGAATAGAGGTAGCAGGTGCGAAGAAGATCGCTGTTGACATCCGAGCAAAACGAGCGAAGCTCCATGGCAAACAAAAGTTTGAAAGCCTAGGCGCATAAGGCAGTGATCGCCAACATGTAGAATTTTGCCAACGTAAACAATCGACTAGCACAAACAGAGGAAAAGTTGCAGACAAAGACTTCGAGAGCTTGCGCGGCGGTACAGTTACGTCGCTGTGAAACCTTACACGAGAGATGACATCGGGTGGTTCACAGAGCAGTGCGACGCAAGCCACGTCTTCTACCGAGTGCCGTGCGCACTCACGCGATACCTCTCATCCGATGGAGAATTTTGGTATAGGTGACGGCCACAGAGAATACGAGGTGTCCCATCATCTGGACCAAATCCCCGTGCCGGAATCTGACAGATTCTCTAGTTCGAGGGTCGAACCTACGTTCGACCAGAAGCATTTTCTCTCCGTGTAAAACTTCAAAATTTTAGGGAAATGGTGGTTGTTACCATCTTCATGGCTCCTCAATGCGAAGCTGGAGTTTATTTACGCGCACATTAAGGGAACGGCCGTCGAATAAATGTGATATGTCGCGGTAAAGTGCAGCACATTCGAAGAGTTCAAGGAACTATTGAAAGGTGGCTACACAGCCACAGCGCCAGAGATCGCGCTAGAGAGTATTGTTCCGCCGCCTCCACTGGCAGTGATTATTGAGATGTCGTAGTGGGCAGTGCCTGTCGAGGACTCGTAGTAGTCAGTGTGTGTTGAGATGTGCTAGTGGGCAGTGTTTGTCGAGATGTTGTTCCATGTTTTATGCAGTTGTTTGATGGGCTAGACAGCAGATGGTTCGAATGGAAATACTGTAATGATCAGAGTGCTTTTCGTCAATATATATGAAGGAAAAATATTCTGTGTTTTTTTTCATTATTTCACTGTCTTAAATAATGCGTCATTACAGGTTCAGTCAACAAAGCATCTGGCTTGTGTTCTTGGATTAGAGTGCAATTCTGGTTTTCTTGAGTAATTATGGTATTTCTATTTCCTTTAATTAATTCAGTATAATGATATTTAAAATTTCTTGTGTTGTTGAAGAAGAACCGTGCCAGATGCGTACGTTGAGTCATACTTCCACACACAGAACAGTTACACTTGTGCTTTGGTTTCGTAGGTTTTATAGTTGCTGGGGACTTAATTAATTGTGTTAATGAAAATTTCCATTTCATTCTTTGTTGTTGTTCTATGCAGTCAGATAGCGTAATAATACTAGTCAGGGCCAACCGTTTACGAGACTTCGTAATCGGTCAGACAGCTACTAAATTTAAAACTAAAATTATTTGCATTATATTTTAATTAAGCCCCCATGCACGTGGTTTTTTTTTTTTTGCCTTCATATATATTGACGAAAAGCACTCTGATCATTACAGTATTTCCATTCGAACCATCTGCTGTCTAGCCCATCAAACAACTGCATAAAACATGGAAAAACATCTCGACAAACACTGCCCACTAGCACATCTCAACACACACTGACTACTACGAGTCCTCGACAGGCACTGCCCACTACGACATCTCAATAATCACTGCCAGTGGAGGCGGCGGAACAATACTCTCTAGCGCGATCTCTGGCGCTGTGGCTCAGTGTAGCCACCTTTCACTATTTGACGAGAAATGTAGGATACAGCAAAACTGGAGATTATGATGTGGCCTGAAATCGAATCTTCGGGATATAAAGGACCGGTAAAAATGTTCGAGGCGTTATTAAAGAAGAACCAGTTCTTGGATGCACTCTGCACCTTGTCGGAAATTATTCGTTTCTGTTGCTCAAAGCTCCCCATGCAGTACCAACAGGCAGTCAGCGGTAGGTGCGGAGACAACACTGAAACTTTCAGATGTCTACTCAGCGAGCTGGAATGGATATATGGGAGGCGGAATGTAAGGAGTAAACGCAGAAACATAGGCAGCAATAACCAGCAACCGCGTAAGAACAGGGATTGGCGCACTGCGCGTTACCGTCCACAGGGAGGGACAGAGGAAAGAGCACCTCAAACCGACTGCAGAAATTACGGGTACCAGAGCCGAGCAGGGGATGGTGTGTGGTACTACGATCGTAACTGGCGGGAGCGAGAACAGAACCAGCAGACTTCTGGAAATTGACTCTTTCCAGACAGGACTCAGCGGGTAGGAGAAGCGGCTGAGATTCGTCCACACAATCCCTCTCACACCACACGTAACCGTAGCCGTCAGCGAAACTGACGCGAGGTAGTCGCGAAAGGGGTTCGCAATCTCTTCGCTGTCCTACTCGGACAAAACCATATACACATGGTTGGTTCCGATGATCTATGGGATGTATTAATGCAGGAGAAAGACGTAGTCACCCGGCATGATCTCCAACCGGTAATATCAGTAATGGTAGCAGACGCAATAGTTAAATGTATTGTGGACAGTGGTAGTAACGTAACGGCCATTTCAGACCATGGTTTCCGGCGTTGTTCGGAGCAACGAAGTTGACCAAGGCGCGAATTAAGGGGGCAATAGCGGTAAAAGGGAACGAGGTCAATCTTCAGGCCAGGATTGAGTTAGAGTGTCAAGAACGCCACCTGGAGTGGCCTATAGTGGTACCAATCCTGACCACAGATCTAATTACTGGTACGAACATTCACAGCGAGTATCAGGTGTACTCGACCTGGGAAGAAGCGATGTCGGTTTGAAGAAGGGAAAGGAGGTCACCCATGACGACCAGAGACTCCCTCATAATGTGGGAGGCCATGATAGTGACAACCATGGACGAAAAGAAGACGAAGAGATGCGGGAGATTCAGGAGACAATTGACGCAAAGGTGAACTCCGTTCAACATATAGAACCAATAGAAAAGAGCTCAGGGATATGTTAATGGCAAACACAGCTGTGTTCTGTCTGAAACCAGGGCCTATAAAAAAACTTCTGCTACAAGTTCCATGTAAAAGAGCACACAAAATTCTTTGTGCCGCCATACCCTATACCGAAAGTGTATCGCGAATTGGAAGCAGCAGAGATTTCACGAATGTTGACAGACGGTGTTATTGAGACCACAAGATCGACAACAATATCCCGATCCGTGTTGTCGAGAAGAAAGACGGGACGATTTGCCTCGTTCTTGACTCTCGGCTGATAAATAAGATAATCGAGATGGAAACAGACAGGCCAGAGAGGCTGCTCCAGAATTTTCACGGTGTTGCCGTGTTTTTAGTCATTGGTCTGCGGAGTAGCTTTTGGGAGGTACAATTACACCCTGAATGTCAAAAGTACACCGTGTTTCTCGTATTCGGTAGATGTTATCAATTCCGAAGACTGCCATTCGGTCTGAACATCTCGTCTGAGGCCTTTATTAGGTGAATGGATGGGATTATGAGTGATTTACTGAAGGAACGTGTCACCACAACGTTGACGACCTGCTGATAGGAGAGGAAATGAGGCGAGACCACAGTGTAGTTCTCAAAGAAGTCTTTAAAACATTCAGTGATCACGGGCTCATAGTTAACATCGATAAATCGTGTTTCGGGGCCACCAGTTTCATATTTCTGGGACATGTTATTTACGACGGAGAGGATATCGCCTAACGCAGACAAAATAGAAGCAATAGCAAAATTCCCACGTCCACAAACAAACGACAAATGCACGGTTTTCTCAGTGTTATAAGTTTCTATCAGCGTTTCGTCCATACAAATACGTTGAGTAATCCTCAGCTAACCGAATTCACCCGTAAGAAAACACTGTGGATATGGGTAGCAGAGTGCTAGCCCAAAGCGAAAAGAACTATTCGGTGACGGTGTCAGAGGCGCTCGCCATGGTGTGGGGGTTCTAGAAGTTTAGGTATTTCTTGTTTGTACGTAGAACCAAGATCTACACAGACCACAAAGCTTTGGAATTCCTGCTCACGGCGATACTGTCTCATAAACGCCTCACGAGGTGGGTTTACTTGCTTCAGGAGTATGATTTCGAGATTATCCACATAAAAGGTAGCACCAATGTAATAGCAGACGCTCTGTCTCGGTCACCCATTGGCTTTGAGGAAGCCAGCGACAGTGTGATAGAAGGAAAGTCGAATTCTAAGAGAATGTCACTATGAGTGTGCAACGTTTCCGGGAGGAAGAGGTCAAAGATTCAGGGCTCCCGAAACTTAAGGAGAAGTGGAAGGACTGAAGGACAAACTTCTCAGTTTTGGTTATTGATAACTTGATGCCAGTGTCTGAGTTTAATGTGTACAGCACCGAAGATGATCACTGTGTGATCGAAAATCGACTCTGCTATCAATAAAACATCAATATTACGACCAACGCTGACTTTCCTTTTAATGTATAACATATATGGTCGTGGTGCACACAGCACTCCATGGAGTCGCCAATCAACACTTATTATAGTTACGGGCACATTAGAGCTCGGAAGTGTTACTTGAAGCTGCGAACCCTTGTGCACTTCAGCAACATGGAGAGGACAATCCGCCGCATCCTGTCGGTGTGCAAGTCATTCCAAAAGGCAAAACACACCACTACAAGCATGCAGGCACCTCTCTTCCCCATTGTAACTCGGAAACTTAAACATCTAGCTGCGACGGACCTCATGGGCCCTTTACCTCGCACCAAAAGAGGGTACTGTTACATCCTCGTCTTCATGTAGCTTACCTCGAAATTCGTAACGCTGATACCTCTTAAGATGGCGACAGCGAGGACAGTGTCGCTGGCTCTAACGATTTTCTGCCGCAAGTGGGACACATCCAGAAGATCATCTCGGACAACGGTCCGCAGTTTCAATCGAAGGGATAGAAGGAAGTGTTGAAGAAACACAAAATTGAACCTGTGTTTATCTCCTCCCACTATCCAAATTGGAATCCTGCGGACCGTGTGATAAAGGAACTCAGTAATCTTTGCAGGATATACAGCAATAAGCAACATACGACGTGGGATGTTTTCCTACATGACTTTCAGGAGATACTCAGTGAGGTGCGTCACGGCACTTCAGTATGGTGGTTACAACTTTTTAGTCGTTTGCAGACAAAGAACTGCCGCCACCAAAGGCTGCCTTGCAGAGGGTCAGGGGCATAGAGGGGAGGGGTCGTCTTCCTAGGTCTGGCCTCAGTGTCCCATTCTCGCTCTCACAGAGCCAAGGAAGGAAAGGGGTCTTCCAGGATCAAGAGATCTTTATTTGATCAATTTCATTTATTTGTTTATAAGTGGATATGTGTTTATGGTGTCATTTATTTATTTTTAACTGCATCGTACTCACGCCACTAGAAATTTCCGAGTCGTCTGCGCGTAATGATTTGAGGGGGATTGCCTCTAAACCGTTTCCTTAGAGGATCAATTATATGCCGTGAATCATCTTAAAGTGTGCCTTCTGGTATTCGGAACGCCCCAATGGGCAGGAGGATCCTCGAATAATGCGCCTAAATAATTCGATATCCACTTAGCTACCGTGGCGTGCGCTGAGCATGTATTAAAATAGTTTGCATACATGATATAAAATGTAATAAGTTATTAATATTTTTCAAGAGTTACAATACACGAACAATTCCCTTCGCTAGAAAGAATATAGTATGTAACCTGTGATCTGTAACTGTATAGTAACAGAACCCAGGACGACGCCCTCAGAGACAAGGGCAAAGATAGGAATGCCTCAGGGAAGCGTGATCGGACCGCTATTATTCTCTATATACATAAATGATCTGGCGGACAGGGTGCGCAGAAATCTGTGAATGATGATGTGGTGCCGCCAATGAGTGACTGTAAGAGGATAGAAGACGATTTAGACAAAGTTTCTAGTTGGTTTGATGAATGACAGCTCGCTCTAAATGCAGGTGAGTAGGAAAAACAATTCCGTCATGTTAGAATACAGTATTAGTCATGTGCCACTTAGCGCAGTCGCATCGATTAAATGCCTATGTCTAGAGAGTATGTAAGGACTGTAGTAGGGAAGATGAGTGATTGACTTCGCTTTATTTGGATAATTTTAGGTTAATGTGGTTCACCTGTAAAGGAGATGGCGTACAGACCATCAGTGCAATCAGTTTTTCAGTACTGCTTGAGTTTTTGAGGTTCCCTCAAAATCGGGCAGCAATATTTGTTTTATTTCGTGTAAGAACGGTAATGATAAGACAAATTAGTGGCCGTATATAGGTATATAGACATTATTTTTCATCCTCGCTCTATTTGCGTGTTTGCGAGTGGAACACAAAAATAAATGGCTAGTAGCTGTACACGATATCCTCCCCTACGCACCGTATGCTGGCTTGCGGATCGTTAGAAAATTTAATAGAACATTCGAGAACAGCTACGTAGCGTCCCTCACAACGTTCAGCGATATGACACGTTATGGAACTTGAATCGTTTAGCTGGCGTGAAAATAAGAGGTTGCGTAGACAACCATCCTTTCCATGCGAATGGCGAGGCACACACACCAAGAACGATATAATAACTGGGAGTGCAATTTATGGGGAAGCTGTTGGAATTCAATGACATGTTTAATTCTAATAGGTTGTCACTTTTGATACTACGAACATAGCACATTATAAAACCATCTCTGTATCGATATAATCAATGAATTCCTACGACAATTAGTTGTATAAGGTAGATTGAATTGGAATGGAAAGAATTTAGGGAGAGTCATTTGTTTTCAGTTAATTGGATAGCACATGGCTCACATGGATAGTTTATCGGTATGTGGGAGTACAATGCATCACGATAGCGGGAGTATCGGACTAGACTAAATTTGAGGTACTTTTAGACATTAAAATGGTTTTTTTTGTAAGACGGAAGAAGACAACACTTCCCACTGACAGATCTCATAATAAAATGTGGATATTGTGGATCGTGTATAGCTTTATGCGGCTTGCTTGGATGCAAGTTGTCGATAATTTTTCTCTGCGTACAGCGCGAGGCAGAATACCAGTAAGCATGGTGGGAGGTCTTTTCATTCCAGCGCCTAGATCGGGCATCGGAAAAAGTGTTCAAATGTGTGTGAATTCCTAAGGGACCAAACTGCTGAGGTCATCGGTGCCTAGGCTTACACACTACTTAAACTAACTTACGCTAAGAACAACATACTCACCCATACCCGAGGGAGGTATGGTATTCGACTGTGCTTCCTCTTGCCGTACTCCTGCCACGTTTCACTCACTGTACTTCTCTCTCCCCCCCCCTCTTTCTCTCTCTCTCTCTCTCTCCCCCCCCACACACACACATACACACATACACACTTGGTTCGATGTGTATGTAAATATTAGGATGAACAATTCTGACAGCACATTAATATAAAAAAAAACAAAATAAGTGATATCCCACTGCTGTGCATTTTTAAAAAAATAATGCGGATAGATTGACAGTTTATGTTGCATGGTTACGTGATTTATTTTTCTCTGGGTCTCTGCAGTACCGCTGCCGTTAGAAGGACTTGCTGGCACTCATGCGTCATCACGTTCTGGATATCAGACATGTGTCGAGGCCAACGCACCTCTGCAGGGCATCTGGTGCCCAATGCAAGTACATCACTGGCACGTGCACAGTTTCCGCGACGATAGTGGAGGGAAGAGTAGCTACATAGCCTTTTTATGTAAGTATTGGTTTTTGCACAATTGTAGTTCACATGGTCATGCAACTCACCCCATTCTGAGCAGCTTCTAATGTTCTCAAACGGAAAAAATCATAACAGTAAAAAAATTCAGAATAATAGAATTTCTGGAATACATTTGTGTAGGTAACATGTTTAAGTGAGTAACATTGCAAGATCACAGGTTAATGTAAATGCAAGTTAAGCCATTGTAAATGTGAATTACTGGTAAATTAATAACAGGTGTAACCACCAGATTGTTGAAAGCAAGCATGCAGTCGTGCATGTATCGTGTTGTACAGGTGCCGGATGTCAGTTTGTGGGATGCAGTTCCATGCCTGTGGCTCTTGGACAATACACGGAAGGTAAATGCTGTTTGCGGATAACGCTGGAGCTCTTGTCCAGCTATGTCCCATATGTCCCTGCTTGGGGACAGATCTGGTGATCGAGCAGGCCAAGGCAACATGGTGACGACCTACAGAAAATGTTGACTTACAACAGTGGTATGTGGACGAGCGTTATACTGTTGGAAAACACCTCCTGGAATCCTGTTCATGAATGGCAGTACAATAGCACGAGTCACCACATAGACTTACGGATTTGCAGTGAGAATGTATGAGACAACCACGGGAGTTCTCCTACTGTCATACGAAATCGCACACCAGCCTATAACTCCAGGTTTAAGCCCAGTGCGTCTAGCAGGTAGATATGTTGGTTGCAGGCCCTCAACTGGCTTCCTTGTAAACAACACAGAGCTGTCACTGGCAATTAGGCAGAACCAGCTCTCATCAGAAAACACAACTGACCACCACCGTAACCTCCAATGAGCTCTCAGCTGACACCACTGAAGTCGAAAATTACGGTGGTTTGGGGTCAGTGGAATGCACGCTACAGGATGTCTGGCTTGTAGTTGTCGTTGAAGTACCCGATCTGTACCAGTTCGTTGTGTCACTGTGGTGCCAAGTGCTGCTCAAATTACTCCTACAGATGCAGTACGATGCTCCGGAGCCATACATTGAACAGATGGTCTTCCCTGTTAATAGTGCTAGGTGGCCGTCTGGAGCCGGTCTTCTTGCGTCCGTACATTCTCGTGACCACTGCTGTCAGCAGTTATGTATAGTGGCTATATTCCTGCCAAGTCTTTCCACAGTAACGCAGAAGGATCATCCAGCTCCTCGTACCCCTAATATATGACCTCATTCAAACTCAGTAAGGTATTGATAATGGTCTCTTTGTCGCCTAAAGGGCATTATTGACTAACGCCAACTCACCACTAACCACTAACGCCCGTAAGTGATACAGTCCACCTGATATGCATGTTCATAGTGGCGCTACCATCGCTACTCTTGTCGACTGACGAAGAAATTGGATAGATATCATCTTTCAGATGTAGAAATGTTCCTACAAAGTTTCGTTAATGTCCACAACTCCTTTTGGCTGTTGCGATTTTTTTCCGTCAGTGTATACTGGCAACTGCTGTGTTATGGTATATAATTACGTCAACTTAATTTATGTAATTATACATCATGTTGGCTTTTCAGAGATTGCAATGTCATCACGTTGCACACTATGATGCCAGCAGCTCAGTCAATACTTCATGTGCACTTTTTTCTACAAATTAATACATTGCGCATTGGATACACAGATATTATGTTTTACTGACTAAGCTACCTTTGTAGGCTGCACAGATACGCACTTAATTGTTTACCCATATCACATAGTGACCATACATATGCACAACACTCCTGCATACACATACTTACAGCACCTAAATTGTTGCCGTAACACAAATTTGTCTGAAGAATGTGAGTGCACCCATTAACATTCCTGTTCCTATCTATCTTAACAGTTTTCGGGTAGTCGCCAATGTGTACAGTTTGGCAGCACAGGTGTCTGTCTGTCACATATATTTAAGAAAATCTTACATAGTACATGTCATTCATTGTGTGAAAGCATTACATGTTCAGTCATCACCACAAAGTTGGGAATAAACGTCTGCTACAACATGCATTTAATATCACCTTAACAGAGGAGGCATGCTGTAGCAGTGGTCGACGATTGGTGATAACGGAAACTCAATGTCTGGGATGTTTGTCGCTGCGCTGCGGTACAGTGTAGTCCTGTAATTCTGAGGGCACGAATTTGTGTTAATAACAACGTCACTTCTAAGCAGTTCAGTAAGTTTGGGCTTCAATGTTACAGTAACACTAGTGTCTAGTTGGAGGATGGGTGTGTGACGTAATTCATTGATAAATAATTCAGATCGTTCCAAGGAAATTGCCTGAGAGCATGGGGGTCCCCGGAGATTGATCATCTCCTCCTCGTCATTATATTAAAATTATTTTTATAATTATTATTTTAATATTATTGAAGATTATATTTACACTAACTTTCAGTCTTCTTCTGTTTTTTTGGAGGCGTGGCTGGTACCGGCTGTGAGCGTTTCATAATGGTTCTCTCATTACAGAGCTCAAGGCTTGAATGACACCTATTGGGCGAGTGAGGTGGGTGACATTGATTCCAATTTGTCAGCCACTGTGTACAGGAAGGCCTCCCCTCTCGTCTCCTTCAAACTCTTCCCCTCCTAATTTTACCCCTAACCCACCTCTCCCTTCCCTCTCCCAGGGAGGGGGGACCCCGAAATGTGTAATCAATGACCTTCAATACGATATCCACAATTGCGTAAATTGTAATACGAAACTGTAATCATTTCTTGAATACTGTTAGGTTGTATGGGTATGTCGCTCTCTCACAGTCACCCTACTTCTGCTACCCCTGTCCGGAGACGCATTCACCCCGCACTTAGTGAAGGTTAAAGTTCCGTTAACAACTAGCCATGTGAAGGTCGCGAAATCAAACCTCCGCCATCTGTCACCATCTATCTATCTGTAATTTATGTAGGTAGTACCACGCCACTGCTCTAGGGAAGACTTTATACAGTATATACTGTAGTGGATTTGAAACTACTCGCATTCTCACAGTTACTCACTGGCACAGGGTAAAAGTGGGAAACTAAGCGGACTGTACAATGGAGCCGGCCCTGGTGGCCGAGCGGTTCTAGGCGCTACAGTCTGGAAGCCGCGCGACCGCTACGGTCACAGGTTCGAATCCTGTCTCGGGCATAGATGTGTGTGATGTCCTTAGGTTAGTTATGTTTAAGTAGTTCAAAGTTCTAGGGGACTGATGACCTCAGATGTTAATTACCATAGTGCTCAGAGCCATTTGAACCATTTTGTGCAAAGGAAAATGAACACAGACGCACTCTCCTTCTCCACAGGCTACGTGTTGCTGTTACAGCGAAAGATAGCAAGTAGATTAGATTTCCCCTTTCAAAGTGTCGTTAGGCATTTCCTTGTTAATAGCTGATTGTTTCATTATATCTGCATTGTAAGTGCTATGGCGTAAAGTTCTGCCGATCTGATTTTGTGTACGGATACATTTCTGCACATTCGTATTACGGAATACCCTAGCTCTCTCATTAGAAATGCGTCCATAGTATGGTAACGTAGCATACCTCAAATTTTCTCTAGGCTGCTCCCTTGTTAGTGTGATAATGTCAACATTCTTTTCTTTAGAGATATTTTGTTTCTTAATACGTATTTGTTGAAACCATTGTACTGTCATAACCATTTCTCCAAGCTATCTCTTTCAATGTGTCTAGCTCTTTACTCACTTTTTACGTCTGAAAAGGCATATTAGTCGTCCTACTTGTCATTGCCTTAAAAAAAGGCACGTTTATTTGCATGAGGATGGCATGAATCGTTATGGATAACACTATCAGTTGTCGTTGTTTAACGGTTAATGCCAAATTTATGTGTTCAGTAATGAATATTTTTGCGGACTTCCTCTTTTAGTGTCTACTGTCGCTATTTATCGATTTTGAAAAATATTAGGCGTGCAGATAAAAAAGTATTCGCTACAATCGGGCCTCTGTCCGAGGATTGTAAGGTTTCGTATAAGATTAATGTAACTTGAAAAAATCTCCTCTGCATGAAATGTCATAAAGTTCATCTCCGTGTGTGATCTTGACACACTGATGACCTACGATAGTGTAGTAGCCCATACTTTTACTCGAGGCATATCTTGGAATTACTTTTACCTGTATTTTCCTGACATTGCTACTTGATTCAATAGTCTTTCTTTGCATAATGTGGTTTGTGCTATGTGTTTTGCTTAATGTAAGATACATATACATTGTTTTGAGAAGGATGCTACTCATTTTTCTGTGAGCAATATTGTTGCAACGAATTTTAAGTGTACTCGTACACTCATATATTTATTGGTTCCTGTAATCACTTGCTACCCATCTTCGTGTAATATAGGCTTACTTATAGTCACATATTTGCTTGTCGGAAGTTGTCATCTGGTCCCACTGATCTGTCACGGATAATATAAATTTAAAATATTTTTCAAATTTGTACTTTATGGATCGTTCATCTGTACAATATTTCAATGAGCTGGTCTCCGTATATCTGTATGTAACCTTAAGTCACTGATAAATGCGTTACAATATTTTCGTGAAGTCTGGCACGCCAGTACTAAATAGACTTTTTCTCTGTCAATATTGTATGGTATTTATAATTTCGTAGATGATTTTAATGGCTGCAAAGAATATCTATTCCGCTAAGTGACCTTTCGCCACCGATTAAATAGTACTCAATACTTCAACTAAGCCTGGCATGCCAGCAGTAAATGTAAAATAATTGGACATTGTTCTCGATAAGTTTGCAATGTTTTAATTTAAGGGCATCTTTTACGACATCGTAACAGCTGTTTTAGTTATCAGGCTACAGCACTTACAGTATGTTACGGTGGAGTACGACTTCTGGTTTGATGTATGTGACATAAAAGAATGTGATGAGCACAGTACGTAATAGATGACATAGCAAATATAAGTAATGCTGCTACACTGTCAATCTGGTTAAGTTAATATAAGTTATGGATTGCTTTATTTATACATGACGATCTATGCAGATATGTGGCTTTCCTCCAGGTTGGTTTATTTCAGGTGCCTGATAATGGCTCACGGCCGAAATTAGCTAATAGCACAATCTTAATAAAGTACATTTCAGTCCACAACGGACAATGTTTTCATTTATTAAACACTTAGATAATGTGGATCCACACGGAATCTAAAAAAAATAATGGTTCGTTTTATTGTGCTAAAATCACAAAAATGTTTGGTAAAATTTACACAAACGTCAGTTTTACAATTTGTAAATGCTAGACTAAACTGTTGAAGTAATAAGGCTAGTCAGTGTAGACCATAAAAGGTCGAATGTGGGAAATAATTAGTGCGGTCGCAAATATTTGTACAGTGGTACAAGGGGGTGTCATGAACAACATATTAGAAATCCTGACCGGTGAAGGCTGGGTGCTACAGTGGGAGTGCGTCTGAACCACTGTTGCACGTTTTCCTTGAATAACTCGAAAACCACAGCCTCTAGCGAAAACGTAGCCCAATACTAAATTTCCTACAAAACTCCTGTTCATTTCTCCTGTTGACCTAATAGTTTGCGCATAGCGAGCAAGAGAATATAAAAATGTCACGCATGATTCGTTAAGGCGGGTTACATAAAACGAGAGCGGTAGGGGCAGCTAAATAACCCTATGTATGAATGATGTCAGTTTCTCGGACATGTCCGACAGAACAGACACCACTGTGCGAAACATAGATTGTTAATTATAAGAACTGAGAAAAACCAATGACATCAGCTGCATTCGGGCTTTGAAATAAATGCAAAGACGGTAGGTGAAAATTTCTTCCAGACCAGGGAATCGAAAGAGTTTTTCCCGCTTAACATGTGTGATCGCCTTGACCTCAGCCATCCTGACAAGCATCACACCAGACCTTAACTCTCATCATGTCGTACGCAATTAGAATCCCAGTTTATTCTCCTACTGTTGACAGCTCACCCTGATTCCCACAGGAGTTCGGACGCTTTCTGCATCGGCACTGAAATAATTAGAAGAACTGTCTCGTCTCACTCATACACATGAAGGTATAAACACATATACAGTGTGTAAAGAGTGTAAGAGCAGATTTTA
The DNA here is from genome assembly GCF_023898315.1 of Schistocerca nitens. Lineage (NCBI taxonomy): Eukaryota > Metazoa > Arthropoda > Insecta > Orthoptera > Acrididae > Schistocerca > Schistocerca nitens. The sequence continues at coordinate 837,978,028 of NC_064616.1, read as the reverse complement.
TTATATGGTACCGTAATACGTACACATATCAGTGTATTGATTTTTTTTTCTCTGCACCAAATAGTCTTCTACAAACACCTCATAATATTTATGGCCTGATGTTTTCTATATGGCCGTAGCTGCACCACTAAGTGGACTACGCCTGTCAGTACAGACTATAACCGTTTTTCATCGAAATACCCACATTCCAACACCAGACCTGCTGCCCAGGGTAAGACAATCATTAACACTCTCTGTACCAGGCCTATTTTATGCACCCGTCCCTAGAAACCGGGCAATTTTACCAATATTAAAAAAATTACTGCATCAAATCTACTGTTTGGATTGTGGCAAATTTGGTACCATCTTGAAGCTGCACATTTCTACTTTAATTCTGAGTGAAAGAAACTACTTTACAATGCACAGCTTTAAGGTACAGTTATAGAAATCACTTAGATGTTTTAAGAATTTAGAAAAAGTCATACGAATAAGGGAATACAATTGTGATTTATTTTTAACCAAAATTGTGGCACTACATTACATGTTTCTGATAGTATACAGTATTACATATAAATTTCACACAGAATCATATTGTTTTTTAGTGTGGAAAATTTTAAAGCAAGGTTCCAGGCAGAGTGCAACGCCACACTGTTCACATTCGTATCGTGTCTCTTTGCGAGAAGCCTTGCCACTCTGTTTCTTGCTCCTGGAACTGCACACGTGACACACACGAGCAGCATACTTCTTAGTAGTTGCAGGTATGTGCTGCAAAAAATGTCTCTTTGTTAGCCGACCTACAGTTCCTTCATTTCTTGGAATGAATTCAAGTGTGTCGTCTTCAACAAGCTGAACTGCAAGCACTGTTATAAAGTCTGTTATTGTAATATTCTTCCTGTGCACTGCATTGTACAGCCAAAATGCATTTGATACTCCCATAAGCAGCAAATGGAAATATAATTTTCGCCACCATTTCACAGTTCTGTGCTGGAACGGATTGTACTGCAGGCGTTGGTCTCCAATATCCACTCCAATTTTATTGAGGTTGTAATCAAGTACCTGAAGTGGTTTCAATACTACAGACCCATTTCTCTTAGTATGCGTACCAAATGTTGCTTGATGCCTTGTAGACAATGTATACACATCTCTCTTATCTTTCCACTTCATTGCCAATACATTATCTTTACGCCGAAAAGACATTTCGCCCTTTTTCAGCTTAGCAGATACTAAATCTTTAGGCAATCCTTTCCTGGATTTGTTCACAGTACCAACAGCTCCAGTGCCTTTCTCTGCCAGTTGCTGAAATAGCTCTGGACTGGAATAAAATCGATCTAAATACACAGTGTGGCCTTTGTTCAGCAAGCTGCTGTCAGACAACAATCGCAAAATAACCGCAGACGAAGAATTGTCAACAATATGCTTACCAGCATAAACTTCAAAATTTACAACATAGCCACTACTGGCTTCAGCAACAGCATATACTTTCAGTCCATACTTATGAGGCTTATTTTGCATGTAAACACGGAAACTCACACGACCTCGAAATGGGCAAATTCCTTCATCAATTGTCACTTTTTCTGAGGGACGATATGCCTGGATACATCGCTCCTTCAAATTATTATAATATGGCAAAACTTTGTAAAGTGGATGAAATCCATCTTCGCCTGGTTTTTTCTGATTTGAATTGTCAACAAGATGCAAGCATGACAGTATCTGAGTGAAACGCAAACGGCTCATGACATGGGGACAAAAGTTACAACTAAGAACAGGATTAGTGCTCCAATGGTCCGCAATTTTTGGCTTTTTCGAAACACACATGTGGAAAATAATACCCAAGAAACGCCTCATCTCACTTATAGTCACTGGCTTCCACGAACTCAAAACTGAATGGGGCTTCAGATTATTTCCTCTTCTTTTCTTCTGTATTGTCTGTGATGCATACAAATTTGTCTGTCTCTTGAGTTCATTTACGTCACTGTCAGTAAGGAACACTTTACTGCAATCCAGTACAGAACTCGACTCATCAATATCCACTAGTATCTGCCTGGGTGTCGTGTTGACAGGCAGAGGTCGGTAGGTGTCAACTGCAGTCCACTCACTGTCTTTCGGATACGGCACAGCTGCTGGATTTGAAGCAACACCTTCAACATCATTCTCGTCTTCATCTGAAGACAAACTGTCATCAATCTCGTCTTCTAAAAAGAATATCACATTATGTGTAACTACATACATCGTTTACACATGTTCAACAGATATGTGCGTACTGCACAATTACGTGGAAAATTCGGAAATACGTACCTTCAAACACACCATTGCATTCAGAATCGTCTGAATCACTCTCTACATTATCCAGAGTGTCGCTATGATTGATCAAATCCGCAATTTCTGCGTCTGATAAACCGCGCCGAAACATGATGACAAACAACTGAATGATATACAGACTGAGAACGCAAAGATAAGTTTTAACATGAATTACAGCGCTGCCGTGACATCTATGGACGCATTTTGTTAATAAACATCTGAAAAACGTATAGCGCTGGCCAAACCCGTAGAAATAACGTTGCAGTGTTTTGAATGAAATTAAATGTAGCGGCCCGTAAATTTTACGGGCTTGGTGATTTTCGCGCGATCCCAGGCCCGTAAATTTTACGGGCTTGGCGCTTAGAGTGTTAATGGACCTCTTAGCACGTGTATTTGGAGGTACTAATCAATTTAAATAGCTGTAATTATAAGTCTGCAGATCAAGTGAATATTGATTTAATGTTGTTCAATACACCGTCAAGAGTCACCAATAGAAATATCTGCACATATACCCAAAATGGTTCAAATGGCTCTGAGCACTATGGGACTTAACATCTGTGGTCATTAGTCCCCTAGAACTTAGAACTACTTAAACCTAACTAACCTAAGGACATCACACACATCCATGCCCGAGGCAGGATTCTAACCTGCGACCGTAGCGGTCGCGCGGTTCCAGACTGAAGCACCTAGAACCGCATGGCCACACTGGCCGGCCTCTTATACCCACTGCACGCTATATATGCATGGTGTCTGTTCTGTCAAATATGTCGGACAGAGCAGCCACCACGCATATACGAAGGCCATTAGGAAAGTAAGGTATGATCAGTCGCGGAATGGAAACCACTGTGATATTCAAAAAAAATTTTATTTGAGACATTTAGCTAGACTTTCCATCTTCTTCTCTACATAGTACCGCTCAGATTTAGACATTTGTTATAACGTTGTACCAACTTTCCAATGCTTAGTCATAGAAGGCCGCCACCAGTAGTTTCTGCCAAATCTCTACGCTGGTCGACAGGTCGTTGTCTGTGCCAGATTGTTGTTTTCATAGTCAGCGGTTCATGTGAGCAGAAACTAAACTCAGTGGGAGCCAATTTCGGGCTATATTGTTGGTAATCAAACACTTTCCATCGTAAACGTCGCAGGAGTATCTTCATTGCCCCTGCAGAGTGCGGACGATAATTGACATGAAGAAGGATTCACATGACAGTCATGTTATGTGGGCTGTATAGCTTCAGGCGAAATCTCACTTGGTGGGAGACACTGTTTTCTGGCCATCATTACGTGCTCACTGTGCGCTCAGAACTTTAAAGAGCGACGTGACGCGATCGATGGGCATACTAGAGACACTGCCAAACACATCTGTGCAAAGCTTAATCGGATTTTCACTGTCGTTTCCATTTCGCGATCGATTGGACATTACTTTTCGAATGGCCCTTGTGTATGGGTCTACAGCTTCATCTCTATGAACGCGACGGCTCTTGCAATCTTTCACTGCGGATACACATTACGAACCAACTCCTGTGGAAATCAGGGTAAGCTGACAGCAAGAGGATCATGGATAAGGACACTACTTGCATACGACAGGAGGGGAGTTTGGGTCGGGTGGGAAACGTGTCAGGGTAGACAAGGGGTTCAAGGCGATATTCGGCTTAGAGATCTCGTGCGGCACCAATTTTCGCCTGTTGTCTTTGGATTTATTTCAAAGACTGATTGCGGTTAATGCTGTTGGTTTCTCTGAATTCGAATAATGGAGTGATCCTACCAGTCTACGCAAGGCGGAAGGTGGCAGAATTGTGAGCTAGCGCCAGGGAGTGCCCAAGTTAGTCTTCTCAAATGGTCGATAGGGGAAAGGGATTTAAGCCCTTTGATCTCTTTTTGGTTATGTTGCACTATTCATTGAACTTTTAAGGTACACTGTGTGGAAGAACACAAGTAAGAAGTTACTACTCTTTTTCCTCTATTCATAATTAATTCAGTTAGTAATGATGTACCTACTTCCACCACAGTTACACATCAAGGATAATATTCATTTCCGTTTCCTTTTATAGAGAGCGTATTATTTTTGTCACAAGGGAAGCACCATTGCAGAAATAATATCCGAGTATGCTCATAGAATCTAGCAGCAGTCATACTGACTGACTAGGAAGTGCATGAAGCGAGCAGTCTTTTAAGCAGATGTCATCTAAAGTCAGTCATTATAACTATTGGCCAGTTTGATTCTCGGCGTATCTGTGGCAACGAATATTGTTTCGTATAGACTATTATGTTAAAAGCCATATTTGTTAGGTTAGAACTTCGAATAGGGCGCTGCTCTCAGCAGCGTCTATATAAGACAACTAGTGTGTAGCTGAGTTGTTAGATCGGTTGCTGTTGCTACAATGGCATCTTATCAAGATTTAAGTGACTTTGAACATGGTGTTATAGTCGGCGCACGAGCGATGGGACCCAGCATGTCCTAGATAGCGATGAAGTGGGGATTATCTCATACGACCATTTCACGAGTGTACCGTGAATATCAGGAATCCGGTAAAATATCAAATCTCCGACATCGCTGTGGCCTGAAAAAGATCCTGCAAGAACGGGACCAACGACGATTGATGAAAATCGTTGAACGTGATAGAAGTGCAACTCTTCCGCAAATTGGTGCAGAGTCCAATGCTGGATTTTCAAAAAGTGTCAGTATTCTAACCATTCAACGAAACATCATCGATATGGGCTTTCGGAGCCGAAGGCCCACTCGTATCCCCTTGATGACTGCACGACACACAGCTTTACGCCCTGCCTGGGCCTGTCAACAACGTCATTGGAGTGTTGATGACTAGAAACATGTTGCCTGGTCGGACGAGTCTCGTTTAAAATTGTATCGAGCGGATGGACGTGAACTGATATGGAGACAACCTCATGAATCCATGAACCCTGCATTTCATCAGGAGATTGTTCAAGATGGTGAAGGCTCTGTAATGGTGTGGGACGTGTGCAGTTGGAGTGATATGGGATTCCTGGTACGTCTAGATACAACTCTGACAGGTGACGTATACGTAAGCATCATGTCTGATCACCTCCATCCATTCATGTATACTGTGCATTCCGGCGGACTTGGACGATTCCAGCAGGAAAATGCGACACCCCACACGTCCAGAAATGCTACAGAGTGGCTCCAGAACACTCTTGTGAGTTTAAACACTTCCGCTGACCACCAAACTCCCCAGACATGAACATTATTGAGCACATCTGCGTTGTCACTCAACGCGCTGTTCAGAAGACATCTCCACCCCCTCGTACATTTACACGTGTATGGACAGCCGTCCAGGATTCATGGTGTGAATCCCCTCCAGCACTACTTCAGACATTAGTCGAGTCCTTGCCACATCGTATTGCGGCATTTCTGAGTGCACGCGGGAGCCAGACACGATATTAGGCAGGTGTGCCAGTTTCTTTGGCTCTTCAGTGTATGTAGTAACTGAAGAGTTGTGCGTGTGGAATAAATAAGCAAGTATTATTGTCAAAATGATCACAAATGTACTTAGAGAGAGAGAGAGAACGGTGCCTAAAGGGTTATAAGAGATGTGTCGCAGTTAGTGGAAGGAGCGAAACACGAGAAGCGGCTGGCTAAGTCACCTTTTTCGTGGAGTTCTTTTTAAAAGTGTAAAGTGAGCAGTCACGGACACAGTGCACGGGTAAAGTGTAAGACAGAGTCGTATAAATTGCTGCTTTGGAGCCACCAACTGTGTTACAAAATTTAAATAGCGCCGTCGTTACGTATAACATTGGCCGTGTAGTCTATAGTTATTTAATAGCGAGCTAGTGCAATGATGAAATTGACATCAAGAAGTTTCTTGCTCAAGTTAATGGCTAACTATACAAAGGAAGTAGTATCTTATATGAAATCGGAGCTGGATGGTATAATTTCCTCAGATGGTCGAATGAGGTAGCTGTGGCGTGAGACCACTCTAAAGTGACTATTGTATTCAACTATTTTTATACTGAGTATTGTCTTAATCAGTGAAGGTGTTCAGAGAACGCTACCATAAGAAATTAAGTGCTTTAGTTTGTAAAGCCAAACTCTCTCTCTCATATGTGAAACGCTCTTAATTATCACTGGAGTGAAAAATGGATCATATGCGCTTTCATTTTCTAAGTAGGCAACGAATGTCCTGTGTTCATTGCCGTAAAGTTAATTCATATTTCACAGTTCTGTACGTTAATGATGCTGCAAAGTAAATTAATATACTGTATCCAGAGTTAAAATCAAATGCACTCAACCAGTTACATACAGAATCAACTACTTGTTTGAGACAGAGTGACGTGCAGCGAAAATCACAACTACTTCTGTTGCCGCTGCTAAATGAATTTTAAATTATTATTCGGAGGATGCATTGTGGTGAAACTAATTACAGCGGAGACCGCTTTTCCCGTTACGCGTTTTGAAGTTACAACGTTCAATGAGAAAAGGCCACATTTCAGTGAAACGTTTGAATTAACTTACGTTTAGTACAATAACAATTCGAAAATGTTGAACACAATCACATCATTACTTAGTAACAAGGTCACTTACACGATTACATAGATAACCAGCCACCATAGTGCTTTCTTGACCTTCAGTACGGTGTGGGTTATTCATACTTTAATCCACTGTGTGCCTGTTTACATAACTGTTGTTTGATACTGTATGCTGTGTATATTGAGACCGTGTGAAAGTGTATATGGCCTTACACAGTGTCATTCAAAATAATGTGTCTCATTTATGGTATTCATCCCCACACCCAACCATCGCGTCTTTAGAGTGCAGATTATACATAGGGTTGTGACTTGTTTGTTCCTCCCCTATTGTGTTTTGATACAAAATTATAAGTTTAATAGCCTGAATACATTAGCTTAACATTAGATAAATATTGCGGACACAGTTCCTAAGCAGGTTTTATACACGATTTCTGTTGTGTGGGACCCATACCTCACGGTCAATGCAAGGTAATTCGTAATTACTATCGGATGAATACGGTGAACGGAAGTGGTAGCATCACAAGTTCCCTAAATGGAATTTTCACAGCGAACAGAAGTTGAAGTCTCTGTAACATCAAAGAGAAAGCTAGTATTCCGAGTATTAATCTACCTAAGTAGAATTTTTTTTGTGATTTACCACTTATCACTGACAGCAGTTTGTAGTGTCACAGAATCGAGAATATCTTCTTTCCAATCCACAAAGAAAGAGGATGAAGTGTGTCGAATAAACAGTAATTAAGATTTAGTCAGTGTGTCTCACCTATCTCCATAGATTTAAATTTCCTTCAGTTTGTGATTCCGACGTAGTTCTTCATACGTTTTCGATAATGAAACATGATTAGCGTAGCAGACACACATCGTCTATATTGAACTCCTCACAACAAAACTATATTCAGTCGAGCAATTGCTGACAAATTACGTCTACGGTTTGGCTTAAGAAGTAAGAGAAAATATCTAGTTTGTAATCAGTGGAAAAATAAACTTCCAGTCCCGTATTTTGTATTGACTCAAGCCATTAACGAAGTCTGAAGTTAATGGTGGGCTGTCTGTAGAACTGGAAATAGCGGCACAAATCGATATTTACCGTGGTTGGTTGTTACTTTACCTTTGGCAATTACTCGATGTGGCAGAGCGCCGGAAACGCCAGGTAATTTAATGACGGAGTTTGCGGAAGCCCTCAGTCGTGTTTATAAGCCAAACTAAAATCAACATACATATTCAGTACTAGCGGTATATCGCTGACGTGTCCTTGCTTTCCTGTTAACCGTTGACGCCGCACAAATTGGATACGTTTACCGCAACCGAAATTAAATTGCCAAGTGAGATATGCAAAATTTTCAATATACACTGCTCGTCATTAAAGCTGAAATCCGAGAAAGAACACCAAAGAAGAAAATTTCACTTCCTGTGCATATACAATATAGCAGTAAGAATAGATGATTTAATTTTTTGTTGATTTAGGACCATACAGGATTCGAAATTTAGTACACAGCTATCTCTGGCAGTAAGGATGGCTCGAACCGAGCTGGGTAGCAAGTCGACCTGAGCTTTCATAACAAATACAAGTACTGAGTAGAAACTATATGTTTCCAGAGACCTTCTCAAGTGTTAAACATCAATTATGCATACAGGGTGTATCATAATTAATGGCGTAAATGCAGACAGTTGAAAGTACACGATAATAGTGAAACGTCCCCTTTTAACAATTATACAAGACTGTGCTTAAACTGACACACAATATTTTTAGCGCAACGCAATCTGACTTTCAAAAATCCCTACAAAAGAATGGCCCTGACTAACATTAACCTATACGTTTCACAAATCACTTACCTCACAAAAATCTTGGTTACTCGACCTACTGCAATACAGCGAGCGCCACTACTGCCGGCTATTTCTCTCCCCACATCCACCGCTGCTGCCCGGCTCACCTGCAACTGCGCAACGCTACGCACTGCTAACATCCATCTGCCCAACGCTACAATGGCAGACAACAATGCAAATCAGCCACAGACTGCACATAGCACAGCCAGTGATTCTCACACAGAGTGCTACGTAACGTTGCCAATAAGAAAACATAAACAGCCTACTTACATAGCCCCCATGCTCCCCACAAAAAATTTTACAATTTGTTTTGGGCAGTGGCCAATAATGATGTGATAAAGTTTTTCATAATTACAATAACAAAGAAATCAAATGCACACACTTATTGATACAATGTTGGTCAAAAGCTAAATTTTTCTCACAGTCCATAAAGACAGTCCTGATCATTCATCACAGTAAAATTTCAGTGTTTTTCTCAAAGTCTGAGCAGTAAAAGAAAATGCACACCGAAGTAGAGGATTTCCATGCATTCTTGAAGAAGTAGTGTTGTCATTCCAACGGAAAGACAGTGCTGACTCTCGACATGCAGACAGGTAATGGGCCACAACAGAGCAAACCCACCGCAGAGTCAGTCGAAGTTTTGAAGAATATTGGTAGGTAGGTCATCACAGAGTAGACCCACTGTAGTCCTGGTAGAGATTATGGTATTGGTGGGCCACCAGAGGTGCAGACCCACTGCAGTCCTTGTAGAAATAATGGTATTGGTGGGCCATCAAAGATGCAGACCCACTGTAGTCCTTGTAGAGACGGCCAGCAGCCATCTGTTGCGACTGTGCAGGTGCACAATCACCATCGAAGAGTCTTGCGGAGAATATAGCAAGTCCATAAACCACCACTTGTGCACTCACAAAGTTTTTGGAATTGTCCTTAGAACCAGCAATGCTGTTAACCAGTCCCTTGCTGAATTATTAACACACGTGCAAAAACTAACAGTCCCTAATTCTCACATATTGTCCATATACTATGACCAACAGAAACGTGTGCAGTGAAATGTAACTTAAAAGTTAATAATATGATGAACTGGTGTCAATTACAATGTTATAACATAAGAATACAATTACAAAGGTACAAAATACATCATTAAAGAACATAACAATACAGATAACATTTGTAGAACAGGCTTTAAAAAAGAATCGAAATAACATATACATCAGTGTTACAGGAATTATGACATGAGTACATACATAAAAGATCAGAATAACTTTCAAACATCAACTTCACACATGAGCATTAAAACAGAGCAGAATAAATAATGTCTAAACATCTTTACAAAGAAAATAACATATTATCAGAAAAATTCTACAACATAACTGTTGTTAGCTAAACACATTAAGACAGGAAAAACACAAATTCACATAGTGTAATAACACAAAAATACAGGACAGGGTTTGTTTTCAGTGTGACATTTGGTACTGCAGTCCCCCCCAAAACTTCATTCCATATATCTTTCCTCTTATTTCAACATTTGTTTCCACCAAAGAAATTCTATCCAAGCTCGCTTTCTGTATTTATATGTTCACATATTTCTTACCTCATTATTTATTTTCCATTATCTTACCCAATCATTTATTTCCAAGAAAATCCTACCTAAACCTGTTGTCCCTAAACCCTACTTTTTTGCTCATATCCTCTTTCAAAATACTTTTTTTGGCCAAACCATTTTCTTATAGCTTCTCAATGCATTTCTTCCAATTCATCACAACTTGTTCTCTTATATGGCCTACCCCATCTTAAGCTAACTTAAATCCACTGAGCTCAGATGCTAAACTAAGGAACGAGGCAATGCAGCAGCACAAAACAATTAACACAAACAGCAATGATAAAAAATACAAATGGCAAAGCCAGCAGCATAAATTAGCAAAGCAAATGCAGTATTACAACTAATATAAGGCAATGCGCAGCAAACAAGAAAAATAAATCCGTAGTAAAACTGGCTTAACAGAGTAATACAAAGTCAAATTCAGTAACATTATGCCTGGCAAACAGCAGCAGCAAATGCAATAACTTATATCTAAACGTGACAAAGCTCAAGCAGAAAAAATATTACAGTAAAAATGGTCAATTTTAATACCTATGTCACATCTTAACACAAGAGTGATGCATCACAATTTATTCTACAAAAGAAATTACCAAGTACTTGAAAAGAAAATTATGAATGCAGGTCCTGTGAAGGTAAATGTCTTTTTGTGCTGCTTCGTTTTGTTTTTTTTTTATTTTTTGATGCATAAAGTTATTATTTACTGGATCTGTAGGCATAAAACATCTACATTAGTACATTCATTAAATTTTATTGTAACCAATGCTGCAGTGCAGCTAGAAACTAGATATTAAACAAAATAGGCAAAGCAAGGCGTGAAACGTCATTCACTAGCCATACGGCGTTTCATAATGCAGTAAACAATCTTTCAACTAGCAAGACAATAGATGTGAAATGTTTCTCATCATTTAATTTCAGTAAATATCATAAATTAAGAGCTCCACAGCATAATCATATGTTTTCAAGTTTGAGCGTGTCGTATTTGCGATGCTTTCGACAAAGAAATGTCAATAGCGAGGATAATGGCATCTTTTTTTTGCACCTAATGACTTTCTTTTGTCAGACGACTACCTCTCAGCTGGGCGCCCAAAACGCATTACGTCAAGGTCACTTACCTTTCTTACTGAAATATTTACGACAGCAGTTTCCGCTACAGTGGCAGTCTCATATAAAAAAAAATTCACACCTCAGCAGCATAATACACATCGTCGTCGTAATAATGTCATAACACCCCAGTCAAATCTCAAAAACGTCGTAGCTTTCTGCAATAATTTCAAAACCTAAAAAAAATTCTCTGCTCATTTCAATAGTATCATCTACCTCAAACGTAATTAAAAATCACGTTCCCTTACCAAATACATCATTCAAAGCTCTCATAGCATCACAATCGATCCGAAAAATATGAAGGGTTCACACAGTACAGACAAAATACAATTTCGCAAGTGTGAGGTTATCCAGCTGTGTAATTGTGTAAATATCTGTCACTGACGTAGAAAAAAAAAATGTTTGTCTCTCTCAGTTAAATGATCAGATAGCTGTGTAATTCTGTGTTAGAGAAATATGGTACCGATGTGTAAAGTTGTGTAAGCAAATACCATATTAGCCAGGGCTCCTTGTGCTTGCCAAACACATGGTACACAAAGTAAACGTGTACCCCCCTGAGGATAAATCTAATTATACCCGCAGGTGTTACAGATTACAGCAATGGAATGAAATGTATCACGGAAAACTTTCTTTGTAATTCAAAAATCTTGAAAAATAAATGGTTTAAGTACAAAATTAATCACTCAAATGCGTGTCCTGTAGCGCTAAATGTGCGTCTTGCTGTAAGATAATTCTGTGGAACTGTCGTAGTTATCGTCCTCTGTAAGCAAAGTTCTGCTGAAGTCAATGTACTTACCTCATCATAAACGAAAGTGAAATGCTTTGCGTATAGATACCGTAGTTATTACGTACCTTACCGTGATCAAGAAAGTACTATAATGTAACGTATTGTTGTGCTACGAAAAAGGCTGTCTCATTGTAGCTATACCACAAAAGTTACTACTAAAACATGTTTTACTTTCCAGAATAATACATAAAACTGAGCAGACATAAAACAGAAACACCGCTAAAAGCAACATTGTAAATTGTCACTCATTAGTAGCGTCGTGACAAAATCGTGTAGCTGTCACATAAACTAACCACTGTGTCATCTGGTATCTCACAGAAAGTACTTTAAATCCAGAGTGTATTTTCAAGTAAACCCAAATGTTGCATTAAAATCTCATTAGCAGTACCAGTATATGTTCTAAGTATGTAAGCCTTATACTCATTACATAATCGTGCAACTAACAAGCAGGAATGTACACACACAATAACACTGTGACGTCTGTTCACTATAACAATGCATTCGTAATTTCTGTTTAAATATGTTCTCTTGGTTCTTGACTGGATATTTAACTTCAAACATTGTTGCATGTTAACAGTTTCTTAAATCTGACAAAGCATACTAGAAATGTGAAGTGAAAAATTTTATGGCAAAGACAAAGTTAAAAAGCAGATTATCTTTCAATAAACCGTTTTACATGTGAAATGTGGTGCAAGCCTTTACTCTTACTACAATGCAGAGCTCCAGCTTCAACGGAATCATCATGTGGTATATGTCGGTAAAGAATACTGGCATTTTTCTTAAGGTTAGCATCTATGTTATTTTTCTCTGAGCCAGCTGGCGCACGCGGCTGCCTGCTGTGCGAGTCATTGTCTATCTCTTTGTTGGCGTGCGTCGTTATTAGGATTAGGAGACCTAACTTCTACAAATTCACCTTGTCGAGAGTGCCCTGCTCTGTTTGAATCCCGCCAGTTCTGATAAAATTCAAGTCTGTCGTTATGATTATATCGTCTGTCGTCATGTCGGTAGATTCCACAGTTTCTTTCTTGGCGGTCATGTGGTGGAGAATTTCTCCCTGAATCGTAACTGCGCGCTGAACTGTTGCGTCTGAACTTATTCTGTCTCCCGTGATAACAATAGTTCTGGTTGCCATATTGTCTGTTTCTATGATTGTCTCTGTCATATTCATTACTACGGAAATGCGACCTTTCTCTGTAACTATTACTACTCTGCCAACGGTTGTCATACGCGTGGTGTCTGTTTTGGTCACGATTTACGTTGTAAGAATAGCCTTGTCGTGTCCAGTTATTATTTCTGTCGTCGCGGAATTGTGCCGGATGTGACCTATAATTGTTGTGTTCCTGTTTTCGCGTCCCGCGATTGTCAGTATCAATTTCCAATTCTTGTAAGAGTCCCTGAAAAGCTTCAATGTCATCTTTGCAACGTCCTGCCAAAATAATATGTCGTAAATGTTCAGGTAATTTGATTAAGAAAATGCGGATGAGTTCTGAGGGGCTGTATGGGTTTGACAGGTACTGATTCTTGTGCAATATGTCTTCAAAATATTTCACAAGACTGGAGAATTCAGATTGTTCGAAATGTTTCATCATTATGATGCTATGTTTTACTCGGTCTTGTGTAGCTTGAGACCAATATGCTGAGAGGAAGGCATGATAAAATTCTCCTTCACTGTGGCAATGACCGATCGCATTCTTACAGCTGGTTCATTCTCTAAATAGCCACACATAAATTCTAATCTGTGCTCTAATGACCAGTTGGGAGGAAAACAATGAGAGAATTGATGAAGCGACGCTTGTGGATGAATGTCGTTGCCGGAATTCTTAAATGTTTTGAATTTACGTGTAGTAATGAACAGCTTATAGTCAAAGTCATCATGTCGGCGAGTCGCATATCGGTCATTGTTACGTCGTTTCGGCGGTTCCATTTCAAAATTCGGTGCACCTTGCCAATTTTTTTCATGATTTCCGAAATGCGCTATGTTATTATCTTGTGGCTGTTCCGTATTTCTATGTCCCTCTTTCCGTATTGGGGCGCGGGTGTCCTCTGAAATACATAATTCTTGTATTACCTGTGTCAGCTGATCTTGTATTTCCCGGATTTCTCTTTGGTGTTGCGTATTAATTTGATTCTGATTTTGTTTGAATTTCCTAATTAGTTCGCACTCTTCTGTGTCATTAAAGACAATCGGTTTTGTGTCATTCGGGTTATCATCTACCTTCGTAGATAAATTATTTAGTTGATCCGAAAGTTCAACTACTTTCTCTGATAATGAACTAATTTCCTCCATTGTCTTTCTGAACCAATTTTCAGAGTATGTTCTGTGTCCTTTAAGTTTTCCTGAGTTTTTGCAAGTTGCGTAACCGAATCAGTAGATGCAACTGAGTCAATTTTAGCTTGCAAGGTCTCATGATTTTCATGAACAATAGTTTGCAGTTCTTTTATGGCTGCTTCGTGATTCAGTAATGCATTTTCATGACGCAAAAAAATAGGTTGGAAATGCTCACAAATTTGTGTTTTTTCGTCATTACAGACTTTTTGACATTTCGATTCGATTTTATGTAACTCAGAGTTAAATATTCACTTGTTTGTTCAAGCGTGGTGTGAAGATTTTGTTCCATTGCGTCTAACTGTTGCTGTGTTTGTCTCTGGTCCTGTTCCATTGTGTCTAACTTTTGAAGATTTTGTTCCATTGTGTCTAACTTTTGAAGCTTTTGCTGTGTTTGTCTCTGATTTGGTTACATTGTGTCTAACTTTTGAAGCTTTTGTCCCATTTGTTGCATTAATTGCAATAACAATGCACTGGTGTCTGAAACATGTTCCTCAGTGCTATTCGGCAATGCATTTGAACCGGCAATATTCGCATTTTGAAAAGCAGGAAATGTGTCTTGACTTATTTGAGAAAACGGCGAGGACGCAAAACCTGAATCTACAATATCTGCAGGATTGTGTCCTGTCATTTCGGATTCCTGAGGCAAGCTGTTGCCGACCGATCGATCGATAATGCTTCCCTGTTCACTAATTGTTTCACTGCCTACACCATTATTTGCAGCCCGCTCCATTTCCCTATGCACAATTACCAAATTACTACTTTGAACATTAGTTAATTCATTACACGGTGGCGCTAACACACTGCTTTCGTCTTCACTGTCATTTCTCAGTTTACTTTGGAGCCTAGTATTACGTTTTTCACACGCCATTATTGTCACAATATTTCACACGACAACACAGAAAAGCACAATTTGAAGAGCAAAAATAAGAAAACACATTAACATAGCACTGAAAATAATATCTAGTTAATCGCAAGCGCAGCTGCGAAATACTTGGTGCAAATCTACATGCATGCCACAACTGTTTTACTGTACAAGAATGAAAAACTACAACTAAAAAGGAAATTCTCTCTACAATTACGCGCTAGCAATAAACAAAGGCTGCACTAATTGTACAAACTACAAGAAAAAAATCAGAAGATTCCAGTGAGGTATCCTAGGCTAAGGGTCGACATACGAAACGTCCCCTTTGAACAATTGTACAAGACTGTGCTTCAACTGACACACAATATTTTTAGCGCAACGCAATCTGACTTTCAAAAATCCCTACAAAAGAATGGCCCTGACTAACATTAACCTATACCTTTCACAAATCACTTACCTCACAAAAATCTTCGTTACTCGAACTACTGCAATACAGCGACCGCCACTACTGCCAGCTAAATAAAAGATTCAAACTACCGAAGGTACTAACTACTGATATGCATAGTCAGCAAATGAAAGATTTTGTTACAGAACAAACAATGTATTTACTTTGACCGGGTTCCCGGGTTCGATTCCCGGCGGGGTCAGGGATTTTCTCTGCCTCGTGATGGCTGGGTGTTGTGTGCTGTCCTTAGGTTAGTTAGGTTTAAGTAGTTCTAAGTTCTAGGGGACTTATGACCACAGCAGTTGAGTCCCATAGTGCTCAGAGCCATTTGAACCATTTGAACCATTTACTTTGATAGTCATAATATATATAGCAGTTCATGCCATCCAGTCTTACAAATTTCAAAACTCCGCCATTTCTCTCCCCACATCCACCACTGCTGGCGGCTCACCTCCAACTACGCAACGCTACGCGCTGCTAACATCCATCTGCCCAACACTACAATGGCCGACAACAATGCAAACCAGCCACAGACTGCACACAGCACAGCCAGTGATTCTCACACAGAGCGCTACGTAACGTTGCCAATAAGAAAACATAAACAGCCTACTTACAATAGAAGCGAAGAAGTCTCAGAAAAAACATAGGGTCGAAAATGCATACCTTGAGAGCTACGAGCAATTTTTCATCTTCGATACTGTGAAACAAATCTCTTCGACTGCAAGTTCTTTGGTTTCCATAATTTGGGATGTGGTGGTATGGACCAAAATAAGAAAAAAATATCCAGCAAACGTGTGCTCTAAAACGCATACCCTAAAAGTTACGAGCACTTGATCATTAGAAGAGTTGTGTTTCAAAGTAGCAAAGATGAACAAGTGCTCATAGCTCTTAAGGAATGCATTTTAGAGCACGTGTTTACTGGACATTTTTTATTGTTTTGGTCCGTACTACCAGTTCCCAAAATATGGAAAGCCAAGAACTTGCTGTAGAAGAGATTTGTTTCAAAATATCGAAGATGAAAAATTGCTCGTAGTTCTTAAGGTATGCATCGTCGACCCTAGTGTTACTGAGACTTTGTTGCTTTTAGTATCGTGAACTTTCAACTGTATGCGTTACGCCATTATTTATGAGACACCCTTTATGTGCACACTGAAGCGATGAATGAAAATTTGTACCATAGCCGGGATTCGAACGCTGGTCTCGTGCACACTAGGCAGGTGCGCTAACCACTACACTTGATTAAAACACCTATGCCTGTGTTTCAGACAGGATCCACCGTTTCGTTCGATGGCGATGTGCTATTCCAATACCGCTTTCGTGCTGCCTCAGTCTGCACATACACATCATAGATTCAGGTATGGCATTCCATGCTGATTCAGCTCTTCCCGACTACATCAGCCGTAGTGGCTAGCGAATGGAAGGGCGCCATTCTCTCGGAAAACCATGACAGTATGTTTTTAGTTGGCTAGAGGCCTTGAAAATGTCATGGACAGGAAAGCAGTTGAAAACCGTTGGTATCGACGTACGTCAGGACAGCAAGGGAAACTTACATTCTTTTGTTATCGTGTTTAAAGAAGGTATCATGGAGACCTGGAGGTTATGGCACAGCCATATGGTGTATCACGTCAGAAATGTACACGAACATCTGCACCTACATATATACTCCTCAAGCCAACGTACGGTGCGTGGCGGAGGTTACCCTATACCAATACTAGGCATTTCCTGTCCTGTTTCACTCGCAAATAGATCGAGGGGAAAACGACTGTCTATATGCCTCCGCAAGGCCCCTAATTTTGCGTATCTTATCTGCGAGCTCCTTAGACGAAATATATGTTGTCTGCAGCAGAATCATTCTGCAGCCAGCTTTAAATGTTTGTTTGCATGGCCATCTTCCGCAGAAGCTGTTAAAATAAGTTATTACTGGTTTCTCCCTCTTAAGCCAAGTACACTTTAATTAAAGAGGATTTTACGTCGTATGCGCTTCGCTTTTACACACACACAATTTTTTTTTCTTTTTTAATGTAGTGCTAAGTGCTAGGCATTGCTTACAACCAACACGAAAACCAGTGATCAGACATAAACACCGTAATACTGTACTAAATGAGAACACACACAGCTTCAGTTCGAATTCAAAAACTGAGGTGAAGTGCAAATAACTCAACTGTAGATAAGAAAATGGGCAGGGAGCCAATAACTGCCAAGTGTATTTGTGAAACGAAGTTTTTCAACATCAGCCTCTGGAGACTAAGAGGGTATAAGCAATGGTTGGAGAATATGTAGAGACAGGAACACCGTAATGAAATTACACACCAACATTTTATTTAAAAAATGCTGTTTTTAGTCTAGCACAACAAAAAATGTGCAAAGATATATACCCAATTTGCAGAATGAGCACAGAAGATGCTTTATAAATAAAAGCGAAAAGCGTCTGATATAAAATTCACTTAAATTAAATCGTAGTAATCCTAAGACAAATAAACCAATAATACTGATTTTTCAATAATGTTCCTCAAAAAGAACGTCGCTCTCTCTCCAGGCATTCCATCTGAGTTCCCGAAGTATCTTCGTAACACTCGCGTGTTGCTCAAGCCTACCGATAAGAAATGCAGCTGCCAGCCGCTGAACTGGTGCGATGTTTTCCTTCAATCCGATCTGTTAACGGATCCAAAACACTCAAACAGTACACAATAATAGGTCGCATTAGCGTCCTGTATGCGAACTCGTTTACAGATGAACACACTTTCCCAAAACTACCCCAATAAACCAAAACCGACCTGATTGCCTACTACAATTCTAAATTTAACGGCTGCTGTCCAAATTACGTCATTGATCTATGAGAACTATGGGTACCCGTCTGAAATTACGAGGTGTTATCATTCTTGTGTCCATTGTTCCCGGGTACGCTGTTGTCGGCGCGCTGTTCTCTGGTACCACGTTTAGGAAACCCGCAACAATCGTCGTAGTGCAGTCATGGTGGTCCAGAAGTCGTCACGCTGTCCCTGTAGAAATATATATTACAGTACAGATGTGCATTCCCCGATTGAAGGTATGTAACATCGCTCCAAGATCCTGCACCGCCGCGCGGACGATGTGTGTCTCCTCTTAGGCGATAATGGCGTGGCTCCGTTGGGATCCTTGATGACGTTGAGTTAAACCGACTTGAACTCACTGATTCCATATTTGCATGACAGTCACTAGACTCCCACCAATGCGAGCACCTGTGTGGTGGAACGATAAACCGCAATCGATTGGATACGATCTTGTCACTGTCGAAATCCAATATTTGTTGGTAAACGTACCTTCTTGTCACACGAAGTATAACATGGTCTCTCAAATGGACCACTTTCAAAAGCGATTTCTGAGTAATAAACGAGCTGCACAAGTTTTCTTTGTACATACGTTGTAGCGGGCTTTCTCTCCTGCCTAGCCACTTTTCCCCCATTGAGGTTCAAATGGCTCTGAGCACTATGGGACTTAACATCTATGGTCATCAGTCCCCTAGAACTTAGAACTACTTAAACCTAACTAACCTAAGGACAGCACACAACACCCAGTCATCACGAGGCAGAGAAAATCCCTGACCCCGCCGGGAATCGAACCCGGGAACCCGGGCGTGGGAAGCGAGAACGCTACCGCACGACCACGAGCTGCGGACCCCCCATTGAGACATTGGTCTCTAGTTTATGAGGAGTAAGGCTAAAATCCGACAAAAGTGATTTATGTTTCCAAAAGTTATGGGGTGATTCTATAAACATGGATGCTCCAGGTCTCGCATTCGTAAGAAGATCCCAGTCTGGTCCCAAGGTGGCTCCATTGACATAGACATTGTCGGTTTTCTTCCCATCCTTTTCCAATCCAATTCTGTATTCCATCTCTAGTGAGACGACAAAAGGCTGTTAAAAGTGATCTTCCTCCCTGTCATTTGTTAGCTATGTAAAGAGTGAGAATTTGTCATTGTCAGTAAGCGTGGTGGCGTGTCTGTTTACCATGTGGGGAACACGAGTTCCATTTCCGGTAGTGACAGGGGCTTTCTTTGATGTGAGGATTTGAAGAAAGTACTCATTCTTCTGAGGCCCGCTTTAGAACGTGATTGGAAGAAGAGTAGCAACTTGAAGGTAGAAAAACTAATAACTGACGGCGCCGTTTGTTGTGACTAACACTGCAGCCAGTCAGCTTACGCATGGTCCTATGGAGTTGGGAACAATAAAACTGAACAAACATTTTTAAATAATTAACTAACAGAATTGTTTTCTGGCTGTACGGATAAATAAGTAACATGGAATCCGAACGTCTTGGGAAGAGTCCACGGCTCGTTCCAGAAGTTTTGCTTCCACCAATGATACTCATACCTCCTTGGCAGCCCTGACGCCGGCTACGAGCGTTTTTCGCTTGCTGTGTTTCGAGATAAGTAATTTAGCTAGTAACTAATTGTTTTTTGCGGTATATCCTATAGCATTTACGTCCATTAGTGTCAGATAGACTTGATAAATTGAAGGTTTCAGTTTCTATTTGCGTCTGAATAGGAAAACCGAAGTTTCTGTTTAGGACAGTTTCGCGTGAACGCAAACGTTTATTTATGTTCTTAACTGACGTTAAATACGCGGGATTATCAATTAAGTCAAAGTACAATACTCAGTATTTACGTTTATAAGTGTCATTTGGATTCGATACATTGAAGGTAGCAGTTTTTATACGTTTTATTAGGTCACTTTTCGCGTGTACGTAAACGTTTGTTCTCACTAAATACGAGGGTTAATCAGTTTAAGTTAGTGTACAATACTCAGTATTCACGTTTATTATTGTCATTCAGACTCGATACATTAAAGGTAGCAGTTTTTATACGTATTATTTGGAAACGTGATACTGACAGTGAATTCTAACCCCACTCGTTTACGCTTGACAAGCGCAACCTGTGAGCGTTAACAGTTAAGCAAACGTAAAATACGTGGTAAATTAGTGTTTCACTACAATATCTGAGTAAATCAGTGTTATAATACAGCTTCTGAGCCCTACTTACATACGGTTTAGTTAGCAGAAAGCTACAACGCACCTCACCGTTTGCTTAAATTCCTTAGCTTGTTCAGGGCTTTAGTGATCGTGTACTGTAAGCCCACATGTTCCTATAGAGTTCGCATTTGTGCTTTACATTCTGAACTCTTATTGTTAGCTAAAGGTTTGTTTTGTACCTTCATCTGCCAGTATACAATACTCAGTATTTACGTTTATTAGTGTCATTTAGACTCGATACATTGATGGTAGCAGTTTTCATAGTTTTATTAGGTCACTTTTGCGTGTATGTAAACGTTTGTTTACACTATAAATAAGAGGGATAATCAGTAGGTGTAGCTTACAGTAGGTTACTGTTTAATTCTTTAATAATATTCACTAGATAGCCCCTAGCAGTTCACAGTAGGTCACTGTTTTTTTTCTTTAGTATTCACTAGATAGCTCCTAGCAGGAAACTAAGCAACAGATCTAGCTTCTAACATACATTTTTATGGTTTTTCATTGTTGAGTGTCCTTTCTGCCACCTAGAGTGTGGCTGTTAACCTTGTGTGGCAGCAGGTTTCCTTAATTTTCTTATAGTAATTCACATATTAGTTATATTGATAGGGACTGTGTCTGTTATGTGCGCATGCAGGAGGAGTTGGCCACAGTCCAAACGCAGCTTGAAGCTTTATTGGCCACAGTCAACAGGCTCCAAAGTGCCACCTTGAGGTTCAGTGGGGATGGGGTGTCTGGGGTAGCCTCTGCTGTACTAGATGTGCAGGGAGGGATGTTACAGCTCTCTGTCACTGAGCCAACATCAGGTGCGAGTGAGCCGGCCAGCCCACTCTCACCTCAGTGTGGGTGGCGGCCTGTGTCGAGGTCTCGACCCTCAAGGCGAAGGCTGCATGGGGGACGCAGGCTCCTGCCAAATCCCATGGACCTTGCTAATAGATTCAGTGTGCTAGCTGATGCTGTCGGGGCAGTCTGAGCCGTATCAGAATGCACCTTCTGCCAGGATAGTGGCCGCTCCTTCAGCAAGGTCCGGGCAGGCAGGTGCCGATAGGGGTTTATTAGTAATTGGGAGTTCCAATGTCAGGCGGGGCACGGAGGCCCTCAGGAACATATCTGCTAAGGCGGGGAAGAAGTCCAACGTTCACTGGGAATGCTTGCTAGGGGGGCTAGTCCGGGATGTGGAAGAGGCTCTTTCGGAGGCTATCGAGCGTGCGGGCTGCAGCCAGCTGCAGATTGTTGCACATGTCGGCACCAACGATGCCAGTCGTCGGGGTTCCGATGGAATCCTTGGGTCCTTTCGACGGCTGGCTAAATTGGCGAAGGCGGCCTCCATTTCTCGAGGAGTGGAAGTCAACCCGACGATTTGCAGCATCGTACCCGGGATGGGCCGGGGTCCTCTGGTTTGGGGTCGAGTGAAGGATCTAAACTAGAGACTACGTCGACTCTGTGACAAAAATGGTTGTAGATTCCTCGACCTACGCTATGGGGTGGTTATAGTTCACCTCTCGATAGATCAGGGGTGCACTGCACACAGGAAGCAGCTACTGGGTAGCACAGTACTTGTGGCGTGCACATGAGCATTTTCAGATTAGGTTCCTCCCCACGGGAAACAAACCGTTGGCCTGAAAAATTACCAGTTTATGACTGTGATGTGGGTGTGTCGACTGTAAAAATTGCTAGTTCGCCTATGTAGGTCATTCCAAAGGATTTAAATATGCTAAATATCATGTTACTAAATTGTCGAAGTGTCTGTAGCAAGATCCCCAAGTTACTCTCCGGAATAAACAGCAGTAATGCCAATATTGTATTAGATACAGATAGCTGATTGAAACCAGACATAAATAGCAACTAAATTTTGAACTCGGATTGGACAGTGATTAGGAAAGGTAGGATTGATGCTATCGGAGGTGGTGTGTTCATTGCAGTTAAAAGTTGTTTTAACGCAGTTGAGTTCGATGCTGTGTCGGGCTGTGAAATAGTCTGGATAAAGCTGTCAATCAGATAAGGAGTGACCATTGTACTAGGATGTTTTTATAGACCATCAGCATCCGCAACAAACGTTGCAGAACGTTTCAGGGAAAGTGTTGAGTACATAGGAAATAAGTATCCAAATTCTCCGTTAGTTATAGGTGCAGTCTTTAATGTGGCGTCCACTGACTGGGAAACTTACATGTTTATCACAGGTGGCAGAAGCAAAGACCAGTATGAGGTTATTCTAGGAGCGCTCACAACATAAAACCTTGAGCAATTGGTTAGAAACCCAACTCGAGATGGGAACATACTAGATATCTTGGCGACAAACAGACCTGATCTTTTTGAGGAAGTTAATCTAGAAGAAGGTATTAGCGACCATAATGTCGTTGTGGCTTCTATGTCAATGGGAGTTGCAAAGAAACTAAAGAAACAGCGTAGGGTTTTATTGTTTGGGAAAGCAAATAAAAGTGTTGTTAATGAATATCTTCATAGTCAGCTCCAAGCATTCATCGGGGGACAGAAAGATACTGAGCATCTTTGGTCGGAATTTAAAGGTATTGTCCACCACGTTCTAGAGAAATATGTGCCTAGCAAAAATGTAGGGGAGGAAAAGGATCCACCTTGGTTCAACAAACATATTAGGAAGTTGCTGAGACAGCAGAGAATTTTGCACAGTCGTTTTAAACGTAGTCACTGCCCCGCTGACAAACAGAAATTATGTGAAGTGAAAGCAGCTGTCAAAAGGTCAATGATAGATTCTTTTAACGAATTTGGAAGCAATATATTATCTGCAGATTCTAAAAATGGCCGAAAAAAGTTTGGTCGTACGTAAAATCTATGAACGCTACAAATCATTCAATCCTTCTCTTGCTGGCAGTACGAGTAATGTAACGGATGGTGATAAACAGAAGGCCGAAATTCTAAACCTAGCTTTCAAAACTCGTTTACGGTAGAGGACTGCAGCACTAGTCCCCCTTTCAATTATCGAACAAACGCAAGGATGGCTGACATCGTGTTAAGTGTATCTGTGACTGTAAAACAGCTAAGATCCTTAGACATCAGGAAGGCATTTGGCCCAGATGATATACCCGTAAGATTTTATGTTGACTACTCTACAAATATAGCACCATTCTTATCCACCATCTATCAGAGATAATTGGAACAGCGGGAAGTTCCAAGGGACTGTAAGAAGGCCCAGGTCATAGCAATCTATAAAAAGGGTAGAAAATCGGAAGCATATAATTACTGGCCAATTGCACTGACATCTATTTGTTGTAGAATCATGGAACATATTTTGTGTTCAGACATAATGACCTTTCTAGTCTCTGAGAAGCTCATCTGCAGAAACCAGCACGGATTTAGGAAACAGCGGTCATGCGAGACACAGCTGGCGCTCTTTGTGCCTGATATACAACAGGCTGTAGATACCGGCTCCCAGGTTGATGCCATGTTCCTCGACTTTCGAAAGGCGTTCGACTGAGTTCCGCACTGTCGCTTGCTCCTAAAAGTGAGCGCTTACTGTCTATCCGCTGACATATGCGGTTGAATAGAAAATTTTCTAACAGAGAGAGAGCAGTTTGCCGTCCTGAATGGGGAGACTTCAGCACAAACAAGCGTAACACCAGGTGTGCCCCAGGGCAGCGTAATGGGGCTGCTGCTTTCTTCGATCTGCATAAACGATCTGGTTGATGGTATTGACAGTGGCATTAGGCTGTTTGCCAATGATGCTGTAGTCTACATGAAAGTAGTATCACACGAAAGTTGTGAACAAATCAATGAGGATTTCAGAAAATAAATGCGTGGTGTAATGACTGACAGTTATCTCTCAATATTAGTAAGTATAGCATACTGAGTATAACTTAGCGAAAATCACCAATAACGTACGAGTACAAAATAAATGCCCATGGAAGCGATAACATAACAAGTTTCTGGGTGTGACTATCCGAAATGACCTCAAATGGAACGATCAGACTACACAAGTAACGGGTAAGGCGAACTCTAGATTGCCGGCCGGAGTGGCCGTGCGGTTCTAGGCGCTACAGTCTGGAGCCGAGCGATCGCTCCGGTCGCAGGTTCGAATCCTGCCTCGGGCATGGACGTGTGTGATGTTCTTAGGTTAGTTAGGTTTAATTAGTTCTAAGTTCTAGGCGACTGATGATCTCAGAGGTTAAGTCGCATTGTGCTCAGAGCCATTTGAACCATTTTTTTGAACTCGAGATTGCGGTTTGCTGGTTGAATCCTGAAGCGATGCAGTCCTTCGACAAAGGAATTTGCTTACAATACTTAAGTTCATCCAGCCTTAGAGTATTGTTCGTCTGTGTGGGACCCTTACCAGTTGGGTCTGATTCAAGAGATTGAGAAGGTCCCAAGAAGAGCGGCAAGATTCGTGACTGGTACATTTAGCCATCGCGAGAGCGCTAGAAATCTCAGAGAAAGTTTGACGTGGGACACACTTGCTGATAGACGACGCACTAAACGGAAGGGGCTCCTTGCTAAATTCCACAATCCGATCTTCGCCGAGGATGTACAGCATATACACTCCTGGAAATTGAAATAAGAACACCGTGAATTCATTGTCCCAGGAAGGGGAAACTTTATTGGCACATTCCTGGGGTCAGATACATCACATGATCACACTGACAGAACCACAGGCACATAGACACAGGCAACAGAGCATGCACAATGTCGGCACTAGTACAGTGTATATCCACCTTTCGCAGCAATGCAGGCTGCTATTCTCCCATGGAGACGATCGTAGAGATGCTGGATGTAGTCCTGTGGAACGGCTTGCCATGCCATTTCCACCTGGCGCCTCAGTTGGACCAGCGTTCGTGCTGGACGTGCAGACCGCGTGAGATGACGCTTCATCCAGTCCCAAACATGCTCAATGGGGGACAGATCCGGAGATCTTGCTGGCCAGGGTAGTTGACTTACACCTTCTAGAGCACGTTGGGTGGCACGGGATACATGCGGACGTGCATTGTCCTGTTGGAACAGCAAGTTCCCTTGCCGGTCTAGGAATGGTAGAACGATGGGTTCGATGACGGTTTGGATGTACCGTGCACTATTCAGTGTCCCCTCGACGATCACCAGTGGTGTACGGCCAGTGTAGGAGATCGCTCCCCACACCATGATGCCGGGTGTTGGCCCTGTGTGCCTCGGTCGTATGCAGTCCTGATTGTGGCGCTCACCTGCACGGCGCCAAACACGCATACGACCATCATTGGCACCAAGGCAGAAGCGACTCTCATCGCTGAAGACGACACGTCTCCATTCGTCCCTCCATTCACGCCTGTCGCGACACCACTGGAGGCGGGCTGCACGATGTTGGGGCGTGAGCGGAAGACGGCCTAACGGTGTGCGGGACCGTAGCCCAGCTTCATGGAGACGGTTGCGAATGGTCCTCGCCGATACCCCAGGAGCAACAGTGTCCCTAATTTGCTGGGAAGTGGATCCTACGGTCTTGGCGTGCATCCGTGCGTCGCTACGGTCCGGTCCCAGGTCGACGGGCACGTGCACCTTCCGCCGACCACTGGCGGCAACATCGATGTACTGTGGAGACCTCACGCCCCACGTGTTGAGCAATTCGGCGGTACGTCCACCCGGCCTCCCGCATGCCCACTATACGCCCTCGCTCAAAGTCCGTCAACTGCACATACGGTTCACGTCCACGCTGTCGCGGCATGCTACCAGTGTTAAAGACTGCGATGGAGCTCCGTATGCCACGGCAAACTGGCTGACACTGACGGCGGCGGTGCACAAATGCTGCGCAGCTAGCGCCATTCGACGGCCTACACCGCGGTTCCTGGTGTGTCCGCTGTGCCGTGCGTGTGATCATTGCTTGTACAGCCCTCTCGCAGTGTCCGGAGCAAGTATGGTGGGTCTGACACACCGGTGTCAATGTGTTCTTTTTTCCATTTCCAGGAGTGTATTATCACCAACAACTTTCAAATTGCGCAATGATCACCATTCAAAGATAAGGAAAATTAGAGCTCGTTCTGAGGTGCTCAGATCCGCGAGTGGAACACAGGGGGGAAATGTGACTTTGGCGCGAATAGTGCCCTCAGCCACACACCGCTTGGTGACGAGCGGAGTATATATGTAGATGTAGGTGTGTTGTATGTTGCGAAGAGACAGAGCAAGCACTGATTAGTACATTCGTGACGCAATAATGAACTTTGAAACATTTTATGACTGTGAATGAAACACGCATAGGTAATAGAAGAGAACATAAAAAAGGTGTGTAATCACTCTTATATGCCTCTCAAAATTACATAGTTTAATGCGGTAAGACGAAAGTCGCCTTTCAAAATGTGGAAATGAAACGGGTAGAGAGTGGGATATTTATTGCTAATTCGTGCGAGAAACAATGCCCAACTGAAGTATTTCAATATCTGTTTCATATGTAATCATTGAACTGATAAGAGAAATATTGGCAACAGCATCTCTAAGACGGTGTCATAAACATGTGCTTAAATACTGTGCATTAAATTTTTTTAAATAACAGAGAATTGCACAAATGAGTAACCACACCGCTGAATTAACACACTGTAATAAGATAAGAGAATCAAACAATATCTATAAGCCCTACATCATGTGGGCTTTATAGTACAAGTGAACGTGAGTTTCCAGCAGACACAGAAATCCTAGTTTTCTATAAAAATATTCCAGCAGTTCATTAAACAATATGCAGGGCAGGAGAGGACGACAAAATGGAGTGCATAAACCATTAGACTATATTATTACGACGCGGTCCTGTAAGCGGATTTCTGAGCCTTTGTAATAACAGGCGGCTGTATACATGTACATACAGTTCGTCACCAAACTAACACGCGAAATAACAGTAATTTACGTGTGAAAACATTAATATCTACCAACTGAAATGTCTGATACGTTGCTTGTTAATAATTACTGTAAATAGCTGTAACGATATCGCCGAATCTCCAAGTGCAAATGTCAGCTCCGACCACCTTACAACTCATGGCCGCCGTGTCCGGAACACATGGCCAGCCCATTCAAACTTTGCCGGTCTTGTGACCCACTCAACCGCTCTCGCGCTTAATTGGCCGAATCAAGAGGAACTCCCGGAACGTGGAAAGCTTAGTGTTTCACAAGAAGCTTAAAGAGGCTGCATCACGTTTCAATAGCGATTAGAGGATATCTCTGCAAACGTATGCAAAGATGATTTCGCGATCTGCAGAAATCAATATTGTGAGTGAAATGAAAGTAGTAATTTACCATGAAACTTTGGATCTGTGAAAAAAATCAAGTTTCACTCTGATTAGAGCGACTTTTAAGTGACTGGCTGACCCAGATCTCAAACTCGAAGGTGTCAAATACGTATAATGTCCCTCAGGACGATACTGTCTTATGTGATGTTTTCCAGATTGTTGGCCACTGTACTTTTATCTGATGTATGAACAAAGATGTTGGTTGCAAATGAAAGTTACGGAATATTATTTTTTAATGTAGAGTATTTAAAAACATTTTTGCATTAAGCACACAGGCATGAAAAATAGGATTCAAATGGTACCTGTATTGGACAGAAAGCACTTCTATAGCCTTGGCAAACGGAATACTTCTACGTGCCATGTCAGAAACATGTGTTTGGCACTGTATTGGCCTTCAGTGTGATACTCGAACGAAGAATGAACGAGCGCGCTCTCTCAGCGTGACTCATTTTGCCCATATCGTGCGTTCAGATTATACATAAAATCTTACGTGTCACTGTGTAAAATATGTAACGTGAGTACCTTGATTTGAAAATAAATTGACGCTGTTACACTAAACCCCCGCGGACGAAAATGTGGTAATGGCATGGGTCGTTTTCACTACAGCAGATTCCATCACTCACCTATTTCTCGCTTGGCAACATTAACCAAGGAGGAGCTTTACCGTGCAGTAACAGTTACTAACTGTAAGGCACGCAAGGTACACAAGCTGATTGCGGCCGCCATGTCTTTCAAGCTTAGATGTTTATTGGATGTATTTGCGAAAAATTTCAACGCGAACACTAACGAGCGTTTTATCACTGTATGAGAATTTTCAAGAACTTAGATTTAAGAAAATCGTAATTTAATACCTTATCTGATGTAAAAGTGAAGAGGATTGAACTGAAAAAACTTATTTGCTCCCTGCGTACCTCATAAAATTTGCCACATTTTCCACTTTAGCTTAGCTACGACCGCACCTCACTATATTTATTGATTCTGGATATATTGTGGGATCTATCTCAGCTTCCTCCTGATACTGCGGGTAATCGATTATGAACAGCCGGCCGTAGTGGCCGAGCGGTTCTAGGCGCTACAGTCTGGAACCACGCGACCGCTGCGGTCGCAGGTTCGAATCCTGCTTCGGGCATGGATGTGTATGATGTCCTTAGGTTAGTTAGGTTTAAGTAGTTCTAAGTTCTAGGGGACTGATGACGACAGCAGTTAAGTCCCATAGTGCTCAGAGCCATTTGAACCATTTT
Organism: Schistocerca nitens; assembly: GCF_023898315.1. Taxonomy (NCBI): domain Eukaryota; kingdom Metazoa; phylum Arthropoda; class Insecta; order Orthoptera; family Acrididae; genus Schistocerca; species Schistocerca nitens. The sequence goes on along the minus strand of NC_064616.1, from coordinate 837,948,856 downwards.
GATTATGAACAGAATAGTGAATGCAGTGTCGTACCCATTATACATAGGAAACCAACACCGACCACAGAAGCACAAGATTATGTGCCATCTACCTCCACAGGTTCTGAAGAGATTGAAAGAATGTATGATGTAAAATGAATTATTCAGATCGTTAAGGGAGACGAAACTTCAGTTGTGATGGGAGACTGGAATTCCATACTAGGGATAGGAAAAGAATGAAAAATAGTAGGAGGCCATGGACTAAGGGAAGGAATGGGAAGGGAAACCACCCGATATAATCTTGTGAAGCTCATAATTTAAGCATTGCTTAAACTTGGTTTAGGAATCGTGACTAGAGACAGTATACGTGGAGGACACCTGGAGACATCGGAAGGTATCAAATAAACTATGTAATGGTAAGACAGAGTTTTCGAAAGCATATTTTAAACTCCAAAATATTGATGGAGGAATACGTAGTGCCTGACGATTTTTTATTAGTTATCACTGCAGAATGAAACTAATAAAGTTGTAGATAGATAAGATATTAAGCAGATGAAACCGGAGTAAATTGAGAGAACCAGAGATCGTCGGGAGCTCCGAAGTGAGCATTAGGCAGTGTAAAAAAGGACAAATGGGTAGTTTTGAGAGATGAAGTAGCAAAGATAAAAGATAACCGCATATCCAAAATACAAGGCCCAAAACAAATCTCTGGATAAAACTCGCGATATTGATTTTAATTGACGAAAGAAGAAAATATAATCATAAAGCAGACAAAAGAGAAGACAGACGTCTAAAAACTGAGATTGACAGAAAGTGAAGAATTGTTAAGTAAGAATGGCAATACGACAAATGGAAGGCTATAGAAGCATATACCACTCACATAAATATATATGCCATTTTACGAAATTTAAACAATGGTTCAAATGGCTCTGAGCACTATGGGACTCAACTGCTGTGGTCATAAGTCCCCTAGAACTTAGAACTACTTAAACCTAACTAACCTAAGGACAGCACACAACACCCAGCCATCACGAGGCAGAGAAAATCCCTGACCCCGCCGGGAATCGAACCCGGGAACCCGGGCGTGGGAAGCGAGAACAACGAAATTTAAAGAGACCTTTGGAGGAAAGAGAAGCAGCTGAATCAACATTTAGAAATCAGAAGGCTAGTCAGTACTAAGCGAAGAAGAGAAACTGGAAATGAGGAAGGAACACATAGAAAGGCTGTACTAGTAAAATAAATATCACGACTGAATTATAGAAAGAAAAGTGGAAATAGATGAAGATTCTGGCAGAACGCTGGAAGACATAAGTCCATAAAACGCCTCTGGTGTAGACGACGTACCGGCAGAATTATCGCGATTCTTGGGAGAACCAGCCATTACAAAATTATTCCACCTTGTGTGCCAGATATGTGAGATAAACAAAATACTCTCACACTCAAAGAATGTAAAATACAATTTGCATAGAAGGCAGGTACTGGCAGTTATGAGCATTAAAAAACTATCAATTTAGTATACCGTTTTTTCAAAATAATCACACGTTTTATTTACAAGAAGCCGATGTGGCGGGACATCTGACTGCGTCACAGACAGTTACAGGAACGCGTGAGGAATGCTGACGCTACAGCTTATCTTAGAGAGAGGTTGAAGAAAAGAAAAAAATTCAGTTATATAATTTTCAGATTTAGAGAAAACGTTTGACAATGTAGACTGGAATTCACGCTGTAAAATTCTGATGGTAGCTGCTTCGAATTCCTCCGGCATTCTCATCACAGTGGTTTGACAAGTATTGGCATTGACTTACACGCAAATGTGTAATCGAAAGACAAAATCATCACATATATTACAACTTCCTGACCAGAATCAAGTCCAAATCCGAAATCTGGGTCATCAGTGAAGTATAGAACTTAGCACTGAAGGCACGGTTATTAGAAATACCAACGAACAACCAGAACAAAATTAAACTCCTGGACGGGGAGTGCCGTTATTTATACAAACATCGAATATTCCAGGCTATACATACACTGCGAACATAAGACATTTCGAAGCCTTCCAGAAATGATGAATGCTAAATATTTTTTGAAATACTTGGGTATAGCTATACTACCCATTGGTGAAATATGAAAATTTGTACTGGACAGGGACTCAAACACGAATTTCCCGCTTATTTCGAGCGGGCTGTATCATGCTGGCCGATGCGTGGCGGTATTTCTCGCTCGCGATAAACGGAAAATCCGTGTTTTAGTCTCGCTCCACCACAGATTTTCGTATATCACCAAAAAAAAAAAATGGTTCAAATGACTCTGAGCACTATGGGACTTAACATCCATGGTCATCAGTCCCCTCGAACTTAGAACTACTTAAACCTAACTAACCTAAGGACATCACACAACACCCAGCCATCACGAGGCAGAGAAAATCCCTGACCCCGCCGGGAATCGAACCCGGGAACCCGGGCGTGGGAAGCGACGTGTATCACCAATGGGTATTATAGCTATACCCAATACAGCTAATGTTAAATGAATGCGCAATTCAGGGAATATATATCGAAAAATATTTAGACAGTGGTTATATTACCATGTAAAATATGTAAACACTAAATAACAGATTACTAGTAGCTGTCTAGTTTGAAAAGGCGACTCGCAGCATGCCAGGTAGTGAGCCGCCGTGCCACACAGCATTCATCACAGGTTGGCGCATTGGTAACTCTCCTGGAGAAACTGCGCCCCACAGTTTCAGATGTTCTCACTAAGGCCGACTACAGCACCCTGAATTTAATTCTAGTCATTAGTGTTCTGTATGGCAGCGCTGGAAGATCCTCGTCTTCTGGTCTAGTTGGCATATCGACTGAGCTATGCTTAGCATAAAAGGCAATTCCTTCAGTCGAAGTTTCGCGATCGCCGAGCTGGTCCATCGTTTCCTGGAACGTGAAGCCCCCATCGTCTATTTGTGCTTCAAGAGTGTAGTAGGGCTTCATATGAAGCACATGGACGACGCCTCTGCGCTTTTGTCTGTTTGATGAAGGGTCATAATCCTAGACTCCGTTTGACCGTCTGACAACTGACGAAGGCTGGGATACTGCTAAATGTAGCTCTTTAGTAACTTTTTCGATATTTGCACTTCATGTACAGCTGTAAAATTCCATACCCAGTCTCTCGGGCTGTAGCTCACTGGCTGGGCTTGGCGTTATTGTGCTCTCGGTCTTTCTCCTCAGAGCCCAGGATCCGTAAGTAAGTCAGCCGTCTTGCTCCTTGGGGCCTGGTGATGAGGTGTTCCGCATAGTGCTCCTAAACATCGCCCGGTTGAAATGGAAACGTTGTATCCATTGATGTTTCGGCCTCAAGGCCGTGGACTAGAAGGAATTGTGCGAAGCCAGTAGTACCTAGATTCGTTGTGATGCATGCGAATGTCATAAAGGGCAGTACTTTGTCCCAATCTCACTCACCAAGCCCATTCTCCAATGTCTTATTCAAGCGTTCGGTGAGACCATTCGTCTCTGGGTGGCAGGCAGTTGTCATCATGTGGGTCATGCGGCAAAGTGAAATTAGCTGAGGTCTAAGTGCACGTGAGGTAACATTAGAACACTAACAAGTAAAAGAAGTTAAATGCGACTATACGTTAAGCCCAATCGACAGAAGGAGAAAGGGATAAAAACAAGAACTTTCCCTAGGAGAACTACTAGTCTCGACCGGAAAACTTTTCCATTATCAGAGGCCCTCACATGGAATGATCAGTGCTTGAAAATGGTGTCTTCTACAGGGAATCTTGAAATTTCCTCAGTGTCAGCAGTCGACACAACTTTGATGACAGCGTAGCGGGTGAGGTAGAAAGTGCAGACTGTTATCCACAAGTTAATCTCTGGCATACTCGAAACACTTTGATCGCCATTGAATTTTTGTGGTGTTACATGTGTGGTTCATTGACCTCGACTGCATGACGTCACGTGCAGTTTGCGTATATGCAGAGATACAATCCAAGATAGCGGTATCCAAAATGGCAGCAGCGCAAAACTGAAAATGAGAGGTAGCAGGACTAGCCCAGCTGTGCAAAGGGAAAAGTCAGATAAAATACAATATGGCGGAGCTAGTCTTGTTATCTGAAGTTTAAAATGGCGTTTTATTGGCCAATCAAAATGAAACAACCAATCGCAGCCCAGTATTTCACCAGCTATTAATAGGAAACAGCCAGTCAGTATGTAGCTCCAGAGCCGCCATCTTAGCCATGCTCAAAAGTCCTGAGTTGCACAAACTGATGCTATGTGCAAAAGGCCCTCACATGGAATGATCAGTGCTTGAAAATGGTGTCTCCTACAGGGAATATTGAAATTTCCTCAGTGTCAGCAGTCGACACAACTTTGATGACACCTGAAACCTTGCATTTAAGTTTAAAAACTAATATTGTAAAATTACTTTCTAAATCATTTCATAGATGTGGTGATATTCTACCAGTTTTTCTGCATACAATTTTCAGGGCATCTGCTACTTCTGCACCAGTTTTAGTCCTTAGGGTCGCAACCCATGTGTGTTTGGAGTAAACACAGATTGCTGTTAATATTTGCGCCCGAAATTCCATGTGGTCTAGGCAGTTGTGTCAACTAAATTTGCTTAGTGTAGACCCTTAGTGATAACTGATCGTCTTGGTTATAGCTGCACGGAGTGACCGCGCGGTTAGAGGCGCCATGTCACGCCGAAGGTTCGAGTCCTCCCTCGGGCATGGGTGCGTGCGTTGCTCTTAGCACAAGTTAGTTTAAGTAGTGCGTAGGTCTAGTGATTGATGACCTCAGCAGTTTGGTTCCCTAGGAATTCACGCACATATGTAAATTTGAACATTCTTGGATGAATCCTGTGCACAGTATGACTCAGTGCAGTAGCGATGGCGACTTGTGTCTCCCGTGCTTCTGAAGTTGTTGATGCTTATTGTAGCTAAAATTGTCATTGAATGAGGATATGGAGGTGAATATGGAAGTGCAACACCTACAAGTTCTGAGGAATATCTTATGTACACATCTCCAACACTTGCTGACTTGAATAGTGAGGTATAAGAGGCTGAATGAATCGTCTTGAATGAGACAGAATGTCTGTGAAGGTCTTGTTGGACCTGTGTCAGACAGGGCACAGGTCGTTAAAGGGCGTGCTAACTCAGAATAGTGTGCCAGTAGCAGCAGGAGTGCTTCACACCAGGTGTGAAACGCATCTCAGAGACCCTCCGATTAAACTGAAAGGTGAGGAGCTGCAGAAATAACTTTCAGATGAAATAAAACAGATAAAATAACGAATGACGTTTTTGTTTATTTCCACATAGTAAATAAGTTACACATCACATGATTTTTACATATTACATGTTTTCTTTTTTTATTTTCACAAAATAAATCTCTCAAAAATCACATTTGATGATTTTTACATTCTCTCTCGCTCTCTCTCTCTTTCTCAAGCACACAAACATACTCATGCTAAAATCAGTTTGATGGTCTCATTTTCACACAGTAAAATCAGTCGGCCATTATTTTCAGGCCGAAAACTAAGGCAGTGGTAATAGAAAACTAAGGTATTCATTTTACTTCGTAATCTTCTCCTGATAAACTTTGCCTGTTCTGTTTAACAGTAGAAACTAAATTACACTTTGAGTGAATAATATACTGTACGCTTCTTTTAACACCAGAATTCAGCACAAATTATCAGTAATCACCAATGTTTAGCTAGTTAACAAAAGACTGTTGTCTCCAGTGCATACATTTTGGCTCTTACACTGAAGAATTCTATAATAGTTTCGCAGTTTAATTCGTCTGTCAATAATCCAAGTCCCTTTTTATTTGCAAGTGGAATGTTATATCTCTTACTTAGAAGGAAATCTAAGGTATCAAACCATTTATGTACATCACTCCTGATATCCAAATAAATATTTGAAGTTTTAATATGGTGCAATAAGCTATCGCCATCAGTGCAACATACTTTTACATGACGCCCTGAAAACTTGTTTAGTACATATTTATAATGTAATTTTCCGACATAAGTCTTTGAAATATCAAAAACAGCCATTTCTACTGCTACTGGTTTATCAAAACGATTGGTTAATTCCATATCAACATAAATTTTTTAAAAAATACCGCTCCTATGAATATTAGATTTTTCAAACAATACAGCTGCTCCGTATCCACCTTCCCAGGATGTCACAAGTTTTATGTCTGTCCTCTTGCGTACATTTTGTGTAACTTTGGCAAACATGCAGCTATTCGTCTGTTAGCTGTCAAAAGTGCATGTGCAGTTTACCTAAATTTATCAAGTTATTGTCAAAATGTGGTCACGTTGCATTCCACGTTTTGTCATTGTTACATTTTGGTTAACGAAAGTATCTTCTGCGAAGAATATGCATTTTTAAACCAACAGATGTTATAATTTTTCTTCCTATTAATGATTGTTGAACTAACCGAAACAAGTCAAGAGTAAATATAATATATACAATTGATGGCAAATTAAAATGCTTTTGTATAAATATCTCATGGATGTAGATCTCATTGGACTTAAGGGCAAATCAGATTGAAAATCGTAAATATTTTCATGATATTCAAGATCTGCTGCTATCTGTATCCCATGTCAGAAACGTCTGGTATTGAAATTTTCTACATTTTCTGGATGAAGCTATGCAAAATTGTACACTGAAAGATAATGCATTATTCCTCTGCAGTAAATGCTATTAACATGAATGTATATATGTAAGATCCACCAGTTTTATCATCATTACTAGCCATGAACCTATTTGTGGCAACAGCAAGTTTCGGACCTTCAAAGAAAATTAATGGTAGCCCTCAACTACCTACCCTCAGACTCAGAGTTGAAGTTTTGGCTGGTTTCGTTGTCTAGTGGGTAGGATGCGTAGTACAGCATTACATGCCAAATACTGCTGAGTCTACAGTATACAATACGAATACACACATGAATCGAATGGTAGAAGGTTCCTATCACTCGGAAATTGCGAATTTTGAATGTAACATAGAAATTTATGAATGAAAGATTGCAATTAAATAAAATCTGCAGGTACTATTTTAAAGACTTAAATGATGAGTACGGTAGCAGAGGTACCTTTAAAAATAAGATTTATTACTGTAAAACACTTTTTGGTGTCGCTGTTCCAGCAATTAAATAAAATATAAGTTGAATAACAGAGAAACAATAGATTCCCATTTCACGTAATTAGTTATGAGCAAGAACATATCTCGCAACATATTCACTTCTAAACGCATATTACGTCTTCACTGCAGAATCCACAGAAATCTCACAAGTGCACAAGTCGGCACTACGAAATATTCCTACTTCCTGCGATCACCCGCAATCTGCTAACTCTCTCCAAGTATTTCCTGCGACCGTCCATCGCACCTTCCCGTCCAGAACTCTCCGTGTTCTCTGCCACCTGATGCTCCTCCCCCACTTCCATACAGTCTCTCCATTGACTTCGGTAGTCTCCTACCGTAGTAACGAGCGCTGTGTATGGCTAAAGCGCTCCTGCCATGTCTCCAAGCCAACGCACACTCACAAATATATTGAAACACACACGAAATACTGGATTTACATTTAATAACTTGAAATTAAATAAATATTCCTATGGCTGGGCCATAACACCTTAATAAATGTATAAACAAATTAAACAAACATATATCAAAGGAATAGAAACAAAAGTAGGCCAGTAGCCTAATATCTCTGTGCTTTCTAAAACACAGTAATTATTTGACCAATTTCTTCATGAATACTATATATCGGATACAAACAAAAACATATACGAATAAATATATTTATAAGCATGCTGCTACCGTTTTTCGTGTTACTGTGGAGTACTTATGGCCTGATGCGATCAATAGTAATCGGCCACTTTGACCTCTAATGACTCATCTACTATTCAAGTTACATGCCTATACTTCACACCAATTTCGGTTTACACTAATAGCTTTCTAAAGACATTTCGATCGACAAAATACGATGAACCGTTTAGATTTTGGGAACTTGTTGCTGGATGTTAATTGTATAATTTGCAGTCAGATACTAAACTTTAAACTAATGAAGATATTGAAAATCTGATTACACCAGCAGAATCGTCGCGCAAATAATGGTAATGTACATTCATACTCAAAAGTATCCGAACGACCTGAACTCCATTTCGCCTGATTCGCATGCAACCGGCATAACTCGGCTGTCTAGCAGGTCCTCTAATCGCTCTTTGGTACAGTCGTTTGACTATTCAAAATGGTTCCAACATGTCACCACTAGAAAACACTGCTCTGTATCGCAGTAACTCAAGATGTAAAGTAATACCACGATGCTACAAATATCAGGGAACACCTTATCACAGATAAGACTGTCCTTAAGGCTTAAAAGCTCACATTTATTACAATAAATGACATACCTGAAATGTTACCACTCTCATTATTACGTCAGATAGGTAATGCCCCCATTGAACCATGGACCTTGGCGTTGGCGGGGAGGCTTGTCTGCCTCAACGATACAGATAGCCGTACCGTAGGTGCAACCACAACGGAGGGATATCTGTTGAGAGGCCAGACAAACGTGTGGTTCCTGAAGAGGGGCAGCAGCCTTTTGAGTAGTTTCAGGGGCAACAGTCTGGATGATTGATTGATCTGACCTTGTAACACTAACCAAAATGGCCTTGCTGTTCTGGTACTGCGAACGGCTGAAAGCAAGGGGAAACTACAGCCGTAATTTTTCCCGAGGGCATGCAGCTCTACTGTATGATTAAATGATGATGGCGTCCTCTTGGGTAAAATATTCCGGAGGTAAAATAGTCCCCCATTCGGATCTCCGGGCGGGGACTACTCAGGAGGACGTCGTTATCAGGAGAAAGAAAACTGGCGTTCTACGGATCGGAGCGTGGAATGTCAGATCCCTTAATCGGGCAGGTAGGTTAGAAAATTTAAAAAGGAAATGGATAGGTTAAAGTTAGATATAGTGGGAATTAGTGAAGTTCGGTGGCAGGAGGAACAAGACTTCTGGTCAGGTGAATACAGGGTTATAAATACAAAATCAAATAGGGGTAATGCAGGAGTAGGTTTAATAATGAATAAAAAAATAGGTGTACGGGTAAGCTACTACAAACAGCATAGTGAACGCATTGTTGTGGCCAAGGTAGACACGAAGCCCACGCCTACTACAGTAGTACATGTTCATATGCCAACTAGCTCTGCAGATGACGAAGAAATTGATGAAATGTATGATGAGATAAAAGAAATTATTCAGGTAGTAAAGGGAGACGAAAATATAATAGTCATGGGTGACTGGAATTCGGCAGTAGGAAAAGAGAGAGAAGGAAACATAGTAGGTGAATATGGATTGGGGCTAAGAAATGAAAGAGGAACCCACCTGGTAGAATTTTGCGCAGAGCACAACTTAATCATAACTAACACTTGGTACAAGAATCATGAAAGAAGGTTGTATACATGGAAGAACCCTGAAGATACTAAAAGGTATCAGATAGATTATATAATGGTAAGACAGAGATTTAGGAACCAGGTTTTAAATTGTAAGACATTTCCAGGGGCGGATGTGGACTCTGACCACTATTTATTGGTTATGAACTGCAGATTAAAACTGAAGAAACTGCAAAAAGGTGGGAATTTAAGGAGATGGGACCTGGCAGAGTTTCAGGGAGAGCATAAGGGAAGAATTGACAGGAATGGGGGAACGAAATACAGTAGAAGAAGAATGGGTAGCTTTGAGGGATGAAATAGTGAAGGCAGCAGAGGATCAAATAGGTAAAAAGACAAGGGCTACTAGAAACCCTTGGGTAACAGAAGAAATATTGAATTTAATTGATGAAAGGAGAAAATATAAAAATGCAGTAAATGAAGCAGGCAAAAAGGAATACAAACGTCTCAAAAATGATATCGACAGGAAGTGCAAAATGGCTAAGCAGGGATGGCTATAGGACAAATGTAAGGATGTGGAGGCTTATCTCACTAGGGGTAAGATAGATACTGCCTACAGGAAAATTAAAGAGACCTTTGGAGAAAGGAGAACCACTTGCATGAAAATCAAGAGCTTTGATGGAAACCCAGTTCTAAGCAAAGAAGGGAAAGCAGAAAGGTGGAAGGAGTATATAGAGGGCCTATACAAGGGCGATGTACTTGAGGACAATATTATGGAAATGGAAGAGGATGTAGATGAAGATGAAATGGGAGATATGATATTGCGTGAAGAGTTTGACAGAGCACTGAAAGACCTGAGTCGAAACAAGGCCCCCGGAATAGACAACATTCCATTAGAACTACTGACAACCTTGGGAGAGCCAGTCCTGACAAAACTCTACCATCTGGTGAGCAAGATGTATGAGAGAGGTGAAATAACTTCAGACTTCAAGAAGAATATAATAATCCCAATCCCAAAGAAAGCAGGTGTTGACAGATGTGAAAATTACCGAACTATCAGTTTAATAAGTCACAGCTGCAAAATACTAACGCGAATTCTTTACAGACGAATGGAAAAACTGATAGAAGCCGACCTCGGGGAAGATCAGTTTGGATTCCGTAGAGATGTTGGAACACGTGAGGCAATACTGACTCTACGACTTATCTTAGAAGAAAGGTTAAGGAAAGGCAAACCTACATTTCTAGCATTTGTAGACTTATAGAAAGCTTTTGATAATGTTGACTGGAATACTCTATTTCAAATTATGAAGGTAGCAGGGGTAAAATACAGAGAGCGAAAGGCTATTTACAATTTGTACAGAAACCAGATGGCAGTTATAAGAATCGAGGGGTATGAAAGGGAAGCAGTGGTTGGGAAGGGAGTGAGACAGGGTTGTAGCCTCTCCCCGATGTTATTCAATCTGTATATTGAGCAAGCAATAAAGGAAACAAAAGAAAAGTTCCGTGTAGGTATTAAAATCCACGGAGAAGAGATAAAAGCTTTGAGGTTCGCCGATGACATTGTAATTCTGTCAGAGACAGCAAAGGACTTGGAAGAGCAGTTGAACGGAATGGACAGTGTTTTGAAAGGAGGGTATAAGATGAACATCAACAAAAGCAAAACGACGATAATGGAATGTTGTCGAAGTAAGTCGGGTGATGCTGAAGGAATTAGATTAGGAAATGAGATACTTAAAGTAGTAATGGAGTTTTGCTAATTGGGGAGCAAAATAACTGATGATGGTCGAAGTAGAGACAATATAAAATGTAGACTGGCAATGGCAAGGAAAGGGTTTCTGAAGAAGAAAAATTGGTTAACATCGAGTATAGATTTAAATGTCAGGAAGTCGTTTCTGAAAGTATTTGTATGGAGTGTAGCCATGTATGGAAGTGAAACGTGGACGATAAATAGCTTAGACAAGAAGAGAATAGAAGCTTTTGAAATGTGGTGCTACAGAAGAATGCTGAAGATTAGATGGGTTGATCACATAACTAATGAGGAGGTATTGAATAGAATTGGGGAGAAGAGGAGCTCATGTCGACGTATGGAAGAACTGACAGCGACGTGTATCGGAAGGCAGTAAGATCTCTTGCCTTTTGGTTTGGCAGTACTCGATATCGATTTGTAGGTGGAAGTAAATGATGAAAGGCAGCGGGTTTTTGTTATCAAGTAATGTCATCATCAATTACTTTAGTTTTAATGTAATCTACGATTAACTGCTGATGTTTGATATTAACATGAAAAGGATTCCGTAGACTGGGAAAGAACCTGTTCTTGGGAAACTACTTCTATAGTGACCAAAAGGCATTAAATGATCTTCAAGCACGTATGTTCCAGCAGCGGTATGAATAAAATGATTGTAATAATGACGTTCATAATCGAATTAAATCGAATTATCCGGTAACTTCACACTTCACAGTGGATTTTCTCGAACTAAGAAATTTGCGCAATTTGTGAAAATTCAAAATGGCTTTACCTCGAGCCTATGATGCCTAGAAGAGTCTTTACATCCTCCTGACATGAGAATAATATAAACTCCGCGTCAAAAGCTTGCTTCTACTTAACCATTTAATAGACTCCCATTTTTTCCACCGTGTAAGCTAAGCACATCATCCGTTTCAGCACACTCTTGAGGCTGGGAAATGTGGCCAAAATGGTCTGGTGAAACGAATTATTATAGGTGCACTGCGTGGGTTCAAGACTTTACTTTTAAGAGGCAGAAACAGATTTATTTTACCTCTGGAAATCTCAAGAGAAAGTAGTAATAGTCCATAATCCACATTAAACATCACGTTCCTTCATTACAAACTGGGGAGAGACGGTTTACGTTGGGAAATGACATAGAGGAAGTCATGGCAAACAGAAATTCAGTCGTCAGTAAACTTACTTACATTAGCAAATTTTATTTTATTTGATGAACGGATAGCCAATTAAAGGAACAGATCTCTTATTTTACTTGTACTGGACTGAAATAGAGACGTTGAAAAATTTGGTGCTGGACTGTGATTCGAATTCGTATCTCCTCTTTCGAGGATCTGAATCTCTCAGAACAGTATAATTCAATCATTTCGTTCCTTTCCCCAAGACTGCAATCATTTTTAGGTCTACTCCAAAGGATACAGTACAAAAATATTCATAATTTCATTTCAAGCCCTATCAAGTGCACACCCACCTGCTAGTGAAAATTAACGTGCATTTTTAATGTCTGTTAATGTTTTGCCAACAATAGCAATAGATGTTATTATTTCTGGTCAAACACGCACACATCTTACTGTTGGTGAGAAAGCAACTGATACTTAAGCTATATTCATGGATGCACGGTAGGTGTGCAGTTCGATTGTCGCTTAGGCACAAAAGTTTGTATCCTTATTTTAGATTCAAACACCTAGCAGCTCGTAAGAAAAACCGATACATAACATTTCATTTTCTTAGTGAACAATCCGATCACGTGTTGGGTTCGTATCTCCGTCACAGAACTTCACTTCATGCACTTCATCTTTAAATGCATGTTCACTTTGTTACTTCAGAATGGAGGTATATCAGACATCTTTCGTGGTTAGCTAACAGGGACGAAAGGGTCTTGATAGGAGTCCCGGTTTATTACAAAAATTGTCGTCTCTTATTTTCAAGTTTAGTTTTGGTTACTGGTATTGGCAAAAATTTCGGTAATTCATGACTCTTCATGGCCAGTCATCAATATGATGTGATTACATTAGATTAGATTAATTCTTTTTCCATATATCATGAATACGAAATTTCATAATGATGTGGAATGTGTCATTTTAAATGAAAGATTTCTTTACATACCATGATTCAATATCTTTGCAACAATTTTACACACACTCTCTCTGTCATTCTTTTTTATTTCTCTCTCTCCTCTCTCTCTCTCTCTCTCTCTGTCTCACACACACACACACACACACACACACACACACACACACACACACAGATTCTATTTTTATTTTTATTTGTTTGTTGTGCTCGACTATCGGCAAGGCACGAAAACGCCAGTGAATGGGTTTCTTGGTTTTGAGTACACTTACGAAAGAAATAGAAAAACAACTATAAGTGTTACTGATTTATGATGCTTAGTTTGCAGTCAATTCCGAGTATTATTAGTAACTACGCTCCAGTCCCTACACCTAGTTACAGAAATGCGAATCAGACACATTACGTATTCCAGTCCTTAGCAGCTGTGAATTGGAGACACCAGCTATGGTCACTTCGCAGCCCGCTGTAGGATCACATCGGTTCGTCTTCTTCCTGCTGGTACTGTAACTGAGATTTGGCAACAAGGCAACGTATGTTTGGCAACTCTGTGATTGACGAGTTACTTCCTTGTGTGCACGGAATTAAGCCTCAATGTTCACTTGATTTTACCTGTCATTTCCATTGAATAATCTCAGTTATTATCGCTTGAGGTGTAACAAAAGATTGTAAACTTACGGTTTTCAGTCCAGGAAAGTCGTTGCAGGTGGAAATCGCAACTAATCTCGTCCTTTAAATAGCGGTTATGAGTTCTAGGCTCTTCTGGCCTCGTAAGAGGAAGCTAAGACACATACCTCTTCGCCAGCTCTGTGGTAACGTGCTGAACTATAAAAAGCGTTTATTATGGTTCGCAGTTCCAGTCTCACTGACTTCAACGATTTTACCCCTTCTGTGAAAGAGCTACAAGCAGTCAGATCAAACATCAATTAGGAAATCGCAAGAAAATATTTTCGGCTCATAGTGCAATGGTGAAAAACTTACAATGCTGCACAACAGGTGACGCCTCTTTCCGCTGCTGACAAGCAAATTTTGGGTTTCTAGAAATACATAACTATATTTATGAAATGCCACATTTGAATACCTCTTGAGTATGACACAGCATACCAATTAAACAGAGACCCAATCAAAATCCAAGTGAGAAGTATTTTACTAACTCGTATCGATAGAGGCATGCTTGTGTACATATACTCAGTTTTATTAAAACAGACATTCGTCGTAAGGTTATCGTGGGTAGTTTTATCTCATTTCTTATAATACAGTGCACAACTTCCATAAGGTTTCCTTTAGTGTTGTTGAAACAATAGTAAATATGAGAGCGAAATTAATCATCAACGATATATGCGAATTCTCTGGTGTCATCTGTAACAGTTTGACGATGCACACGTAGTTTATTGATTACATGCATGTAGAAAACTTGTTCTGAGTTAAAGCTGTCAAACAATGTTTGAAGAAGAATAAAATGCCACTACCACACGACAGATAATGTAGAAGATACTTTTCTGACGTATTTGGGCACGATGCGCTCTCCCCATACATAATACAAAAGATTCGAGATACATCTGCTGCCTGGTGGTCTATTAAACCTAAAATGAACAAAATGTCGCAGAAGTTAGCCCTTCCTCCACATGCGACTATTTTGAGTTGAGAAGTGAAGGGAATTATGTTCAAAGTTTCATTAGATTGTTAACTTCAGCAGACAGCAGAATTGCGTTTTAAAAAAAATTTGCAGTAAATGTATTCGAACTCGCAACATCTTATCTATGGTGCACGACACTTATCATTACGTTAGTAGCTGACACATAGATACAACAGCTCCAGAGCTGAACAACAATTCCTCCAGAACTTCTGCATACCACAGCGCTGCGAGAAAATGCTAATGGCTGGGTCTAGACTTCTGAGAGAAACAGTTACAGCTTTTCTTTTGCGCTGCACGCTGTTTTTTACAGACAGATAGCGCAATAGAGTAGCTCAAGTGGAAAGGAACAATTCCTATTTAATTTTCGGCATCCTGCACTGTTGACAGTTCTGTGTAGGTGGCAGTTACAAGATTTTATTTCGGTGATTACAAAATAGAGTCGAATGTATGCACTGGGTAGCCGAGGCAGCTAGTTCATGGTGATTCGGGCAACCAAGTAAATGAATTTACTGAAAATGCTGCAATTTACTACAGGGAGCCTGTGTGTCAGGATTCTCATCCAGTGTGGCGCAACGGCGTTACTATAGAAAAATGACTCACAGAAAAGAGGGTTTGGTGGTTTGTTGGTCTGGTGGTAGGTTCTTATACCTACGGTCTGGGTTCGATTCCCATTTCTGTCAATGATTTTGGATAGGGAGAGAAAGATTCCATTCTCTTCTGACTACACCAAGTGAGGAAGATATAATGGCAGTGTGGTCTGAAACTGACATTAAAGATGATATTCCTTTTCTGCCAAGTAGACGTTAGGTTGAACCACAATAAAGTCTGGAGTGGCGACATGTGGAAGCTCTGTCACTAGTAACCTTTCTTATATTAGTTATTTATTTCTAGTGACGAAACAAACGCTATGTAGGGTCACAGGACACTTACCAATCTTTTATCTGAGCTTCTGTATGTCGATAAAATTGGTTCTGAACTGAGAATGCAACTCAGAGCGCCCTTAACGCGGAATTTGTTCCCTTCGTGACAGTACAGCTCGGCTACAATTTGTTGATTGTTCAAAACTGCAGATTCCTCAACATCTCCACATATTACGTGTAAATGGGTTCGAATCCTGGACCGGCACTAAAGATTTCATTATGTATTATCAAGCTCTAGCATGAGAACATCTATCTGCTCGTGGATAATAATTTTGATTTTTAATGTTGTTAACACTAACGATATCTGACGTTTTTGGCTCCCAGTGGGACACAACTATTTGCGAGATCACTGTAAGTTCAAGATGTTATTCCGATCTGCTGGTGGAGAAAAATTCGGTAGCTGACGTCTCTTTGTGTGTAGTCAACAACGATATGTGTGGGGCTCTATTCCCAGTGAGCACTGAACTCTTCGTCATATTATTTCTAATTCAAACATGCTCACATGTCGCTGCTGTTGCAACAAACCCATATTTAACGTTCGTTTTCTCTAGAATATAACAGCGATAGGTGCCGGGTTGGAGTCCTGGGAAGGAAAAAATTAATGTTCCGTCTCGTCATTTCAGTTAAAACATCTAGATACTGCCAAGGAAATCCGATATGTCACAGTTGGTTGTGTTTCGATATCAATCCGATAAGGTTATGGGTCCCAATCCCTGTCCGACACAAAGCTTTACCTCACGACATTTCAAGTAAGTTACTTTTGAAGAAGCAACATTTAACATCTCTCGTAGTTCGTTAACAGGGACAAGAGAAACTGGGGAGGGATTCGCGTCCGTTAAAAATGTTTTCGTTTTGTAATTTAAAGTTGATATTTGCTAACTGATACTGTCTAAAATCGAGGTATATCAGTGTCTGTATTCCTAATCAGGAATGACTGTTAGTTTGCATCAGTCACGAAATCTTTGCTTAGTCTGCCTGACCTGGGTTTGAATCCATATGCAGAACGAGACGGTTCGTCGTGTCATTTGAAGATCATACATATTCTCAACTAGCTGCTCGTGGATAACTTAAATTTTTAATGTCATTTTGTGTTAAATAATAAGTACTGTATGTTACTTTGAAGAAGAAATCATGGATAAGACGAACTTACTACGTGCATTACCTATCTGACGTAATAATGAGAGTGGTAACATTTCAGGTATGTCATTTATTGTAATAAATGTGAGCTTACAAGCCTTAAGGACAGTCTTATCTGTGATAAGGTATTCCCTGATACTTGTAGCATTGTGGTATTACTTTACATCTTGAGTTACTGCGATACAGAGCAGTGTTTTCTAGTGGTGACATGTTGGAACCATTTTGAATAGTCAAACGACTGTACCAAGGAGCGATAAGAGGACCTGCTAGACAGCCGCGTTATGCCGGTTGCATGCGAATCAGGAGAAATGGAGTTCAGGTCGTTCGGATACTTTTGAGCACGACTGTACATATTTCTTTTTAAGGTATCATGATTCCTCTGGATATTATTAATTTCTACATGAACTCTGAAATGTCTGCCGTTATTTTTTCACACAGTCCGACATCTTTGGCACTCCCAGCATACAAATCATCATTGAAACAAAGCACAGTCCTCGAGACAGCGTCAACATGGAATTGCCAGTCACGTGTTCGGCCTGGATCACGCGCTGGCGCTACAATTCGTCCGTTACCTCACAAATTGTCCATGAGAAATGAAGAATACCACCTCTAATGCCTCTTTCAAGAAACCGAAGTGGTTCAGTGTTAGTAATAAGCGATAATTCTGTTCCAATAATTTTCGGTACAGCTGTCCTTGCTAAGGCACGTGAAGTACAGTAACGATCAAGATCCACTTTGTATGTTTTAAGATATAGGCTATTAACGACTTTTAATACATCAGCAAGCAGTAAAACATCAGTTTTCAGATACAGATCGGAATAATTTCCTAGTCTCATAATTGAATAAATGCTGTACGCTGCAAGTTTTTGATACTAACTTTCTGTAATACCCTTACCTTTTAACAGACTATTAAATTTCTCAGTTTGAGATGAATGATAGTCTAGTAAAACTGACTCACATCTCACATACTGATATGGAAATATGCCTTTCTGATTGACTAAATAAAACACGTAAACAGCAGGAGTGCATTTCCTAATTGTTATGAGTTCCTCCAATTTCTAGTGCGATATACAGTTTTCGAGGGAACATATCAAAAAATTAACTGAATTTATATATAGGAGATTTATACTGCATCTCCTTTCTTGGTGAATTACTGCAGTACTCTTTGTCAATGAATGCTTTCCATATTTGACGGCAGATGAGAAATTTTGGCTGATTTCAGTTACTCACATTCATCGTGAACTTCTAAGCTTTGGCCTTACACTGAGGTGACGTAAGTCATGGGATAGCAAAATGCACATATACACATGGCGGTAATATCGCGTACACAGGATATAAAAGGGCAATGCATTGACGGTGCTGTCATTTGTACTCGGTGATTCAAGTGAAAAGGTTTCCGACCTGATTATGGCCGCACAACGGGTATTAACAGACTTCTAACGCGGAATGGTGGTCCGACCTACATTCATGGGACATTCCATTTATGAGATCGTTAACGAATTTAATATTCCGGAATCCACAGTTTCAACAGATTGCCAAGAATAGCGAAATTCGTGTATTACCGCAGACAATGTACGAGGCCTGTTCAGAAAGTAAGCTCCGATTGATTGCCAAATTGAAACCACAGTGAACGTCAGAAATGTTTTACTTGTAACAATTAGCTACACCTTTCAGCTACGTCTCTACGTAGTAGCCGTTCTGACTTAGACTTTTGTCATAGCGTTGTACCAACTTTTCAATAGCCTCATCATAGAAGGCAGCCGCCAGTGCTTTCCGCCAATTCTCCACGCTGGCCTACACCTCGTTGTCTGTGTCAAAATGTTGTCTTCAAAGACAGCGGTTCATGTGACCAGAGATGAAACTCAGGGGGAGACAATTGCGGACTGTATTGTGGGTAATCTAACATTTCCATTTGAAAACGATGCAGGAGCATCTTCATTGCCCCTGCAGAATGCGGCTGAGAATTGTTATGAAGAAGAAACAGCACGACAGTTATGTAATGTTAGCTGCATAGCTTCAGGCGAAATTTCTCACCAGGCCCTCGTACTTGGCGGAAGACACTATTTTCTAGACATCTTTACGCACTCACTGCGAGCTCAGAAATGAGAAGAGCGACGTGATGCTAACTGGGGTTATACTAGAGACACTACCCAACACATCTGTGCAAAGCTTTATCGGATTTTCATAGTCGTTTCCATTTCGCGACCGATCGGAGCTTACTTTCTGAACGCCCCTCGTAGTTGCTGACGTTCTTCACTTAACGACCAAAAGCTGCGACGTTCGTGTGGAGTTTCACTGCTAACAGATAAGCAACGCTGCTTGAAATAACAGCAGAAATAAGTGTCGGATGTATGACGAAGGTATCCGTTGAGACCGTGCTGTGAAATTTGGCGTTAATGGGCTACGGCAGCAGACACCTGCCGCGAGTGTCTTTGCTAATAACACGACATCGCCTGTACCGCCTCTCCTGGGATCGCAACTGTTTCGGTTGGACACTAGACGATTCGAAAACCATGGTCTGGTCAGATGAGTCCCGATTTTAGTTGGTAAGAGCTGATGGTAGAGTTCGAGTTTGGCGCATATCCCGCGAAACCATGGACCTAGGTCGTCAACAAGCCTGGTGGTGTCTCCATAATGGTGTGGGCTGTGTATACATGGGACGGACTGAGTCCTCTGGGACAACTGAACTGGTTAGTGACCGCAAATGAACAAGTTCGGCTACTTGGAGACAATATTCAGCTACTCATGGATGTCATGTTCCCAAAAAACGATGGAATTTTTATGGATGACAATGCGCCGTGTCACAGAGCCACAGTTCCTCGCGATTTGTTTGAAGAATCTTCTTGACAGTTCGAGCAAATTATCTGGCCACCCAGATCGTCGGACGTCAATACCATGGGGATTAATCCCATGGGGACTTAATCGAGAGGTCGGTTAGTGGATGAAATCCAGCACCGGTAACACTTGGCGGTTACGGGCGGTTATGGAGGCAGCATAGTTCAGTATTTCTGCAGAGGGCTTCCAACGACTTGTTGAGTCCGGGGCTCATCGAGCTGCCGCACTGCGCCGGGAAGAAGGAGGTCTGGCTCGAAACTAGGAGGTGTCCCATGACTGTTGTCACCTGGGTATATTCTTGCATGTGTCTACGCTTTGCTGTTGAAACTCCGACGAGCCCAAGGGTGACATAGCAGGGCGCCATCCTTTGTTCCCTTTCAGAGGAACGTTGTAGGCATCTTTGAGCCAAACTGCAAACTTATACGTCGGAATAGGAATCAATTACGAGGTTTAGAAAAAGTAATCATTTAATTCCGTTTCTCAGTGAATATTAGAAGTGTCCCCGGGGAGTACAAAACGCCGTTTTTAATCTGTCCTCACGAGCCACCTCTAACTGATAGTATGTACTCATTAAGCTCTAAATCAATACATACTGTCTTTGTCCTAGGTTACCTATCGGTTCTGTGATATTCGGCATTGGACAGGCATCTGTCGTTGTCTTGCGATGCTAGTGGAGGTAATAGCAACAGAAGTAATACTTCCTTCAGCCATACGTGGGCTTCTTGGGCATGATCACAGTTCCCACCCCCAGGAGCTATTACTCTCTTCTGTTATCCCATCAGCCAGTTGTTGATTTTTAACGTCCTCCAAAAGTGCTTGCAGCGACTGTGGTATTCTGTACAGCCTTTAATAAACAAGTGTTTCATTCCCTGCCGGAATCCTGTGTTGTATTATTGGCCTAGCACGCAACGGCCCTGCAAAATAAAAATAAAATAAATAAATAAAAAATAAAGAAAATTCTGAAATTCTGACAAGTCCTCTATCTGTCTCCTTTCTGTCCCCTTTCAATGCTTAATTTCTTACGAAATGCAGAGCTAGCAGCACTCTGTGTCCCTTTATAGCCTACACCGTCTGGGTAACAATCGTCATCGGGAATCTCCAGTGCAGCCAATAATGCTCCCTTCGACAACTTAACCTCCTGACGCAAAAATTGCCCAGGTTGGTGGGTACTACTTTGCCTCCGTCCCTCTCATGTACTTATGAAATACTACGTTGCACCAAACAACATGCTATATCCAATACTTCATTACCTTCTAGTGGTTCTTCTTCACATAACGTACCAACTGGTAAGGCAGGCTCAAGCTTCACCCATAGAGAATTTGCGGTGCCTCCCTACATACAATAGTGCTGATGAAACCTTGATGTCATTGCTCGCAGTTTAAGTGGCATGTTCTGTATACTAGACATCCCTCAGGGCAGATCGTCAATGGAAAAGTTTCATCTAATAGGAATGGCTTCCCACTTAGTTCCATAATTTGTCATCGAAAGGTAATTATGGCATGATGTTGATGCAGGATCATGTTGCTGCCCTCGCCTACATCAGACACTACCTCCTAACATTGATTAAATTTGATTGCCTTCAATGAAAAATTCGTCGCAACCGATTCCAGTGGTCGTATATCACTGTCCTCCACCTCAGACAAATTTTAACGTGGTGGGTTCCGTCGCCTCCTACATACTAATTCTCTTGAGGTCACCGGCACATTTGCCCCTGTGTCGAACAAGTCTTTATATGCGGTACCATCTATCACACCCACTATGGCACATGCCGCCTCTACATTCGCTCTTACTGGATTCATCTTTACTGTGAACTCCTTCCGGCGGCTCTGAGGATCCCTCTTGAGTCTGAGGGGTGCTTCTTTCCACCTATACCACCTGTATCCCTGCCGTTGGTCCATACCACCCCCTACTATTACTTCTATAAAACTGTCGGGAGCGCACACCATCGCTATTACCACTCTGTAGCTGCTAGCATTGTCTTTGCATGTGCCCAGCACGACCACAATTAAAGCATCGTACATCAGACACGTATACGCTCCTCCGATCCCTTACACGCGTGGAAACATCAATCTCCTCATACTCCAATAATAGCCTAACCACTGAATGGGTATCTTTCAGCGTCCCAGTGCGCACCCTCTCATAAAAGCATCAAGCACACGTTGCTGGGCTTCTTGCAACAATACTTTGCTCACTGCCTCACTCCACGTTAAGTCATAAGTACATTTAGTTTCCTACTTCCATCCGTTAAATCTCCAATACTATAAACTTGCAGTGGATATATCTTTGGTGCTGGAGTTTATAGCTGACAATGTACCAGAGTGTAGCTACTCAGGGAGGTCCAGTGTGAGCTGTAACTATCGGACAGCAGAGAAACTTGTTAGATATGATAATGCGGAACCGATTTACGAACGAAAAGCATTAGTTCCAATGGTGTCCACGAGATTCCAAATATGACGCTGTAAACTGTTTGTATGACGGTATGATATTCGTTCTGCCTTTGACAAGCCTTAACGCGAGTGGGCAGGATGGCTATCGAAAAGAGTCCGTACGCTGTTAATGAAACTGTTTTATGTGAACGGCAGCAATTACAGTGCTGTATTGAGAGAGTAACCTCGACAGAAAGGTCTGAGGAGGACACAATGTCATTAAATTGTGTAAAGAAGATGATAACGAAATTCGAAAATACTGGTCAGCTTGGTGTACCGCGACGCTTACACGTTATTGAGACCTCCTTCTGCAGCATGTGACGCCTAATTTGGAAGAGCGAAACTGTGTGGGAAACACTGTTTTATTGCAAGATGGGCTACACCTCATGTCGCTCGCCCAATGAAGATCTGCTTAATGCAGCCTTCCACGAACGTGTTACCGCCAGACGTTTTCCAGCTACATGGCCTGTAATATCACCCTATCTGAATCCATGTACCTTTTGGCTCTGGGGATATATAAAAGAACACGTGTATCATGGACATGTTCGGTCTCTACCCGACCTGAAGGCCAGTACACAAGAAAATGTTGCTCAGATTCCACCGTAAATGCTGCAAGCAACTGTCGATCACGTCGTTTTACGGATGCAGAATCTCGTCGACTTTTCCGGTGCTCATACTGAACAAATTGTGTAAGCATCTATTGATATTAAAGTCAACATTATGCCTCTCTCACTTGTTTGACCTTTTCCGCCTACTTCCCGTTCCTCATCCATTACATATGGAAACATTTCTATACATCTATCCTACATCCACAGCGCCAGATTTACACTTGGTGACCAAAATTAAAAGTCATATTTTTTTCCGCTAAATGGATTCTGCATTAACGCATTAAAATATCTAACAAATATGACTGCCATACGTTAATTACAACCCAAATTGGACGTCTTTCAGTAGCTGCACTTCAATTATAACCTCCCGGTACAAAAGGAATGCTGCGTACTATGCGTAACAGTCGCAAAGAGGAATTACTTTTAGATGAAGTGATTGGCGTTCAACCACGGGAAATACACTCCTGGAAATTGAAATAAGAACACCGTGAATTCATTGTCCCAGGAAGGGGAAACTTTATTGACACATTCCTGGGGTCAGATACATCACATGATCACACTGACAGAACCACAGGCACATAGACACAGGCAACAGAGCATGCACAATGTCGGCACTAGTACAGTGTATATCCACCTTTCGCAGCAATGCAGGCTGCTATTCTCCCATGGAGACGATCGTAGAGATGCTGGATGTAGTCCTGTGGAACGGCTTGCCATGCCATTTCCACCTGGCGCCTCAGTTGGACCAGCGTTCGTGCTGGACGTGCAGACCGCGTGAGACGACGCTTCATCCAGTCCCAAACATGCTCAATGGGGGACAGATCCGGAGATCTTGCTGGCCAGGGTAGTTGACTTACACCTTCTAGAGCACGTTGGGTGGCACGGGATACATGCGGACGTGCATTGTCCTGTTGGAACAGCAAGTTCCCTTGCCGGTCTAGGAATGGTAGAACGATGGGTTCGATGACGGTTTGGATGTACCGTGCACTATTCAGTGTCCCCTCGACGATCACCAGTGGTGTACGGCCAGTGTAGGAGATCGCTCCCCACACCGTGATGCCGGGTGTTGTCCCTGTGTGCCTCGGTCGTATGCAGTCCTGATTGTGGCGCTCACCTGTACGGCGCCAAACACGCATACGACCATCATTGGCACCAAGGCAGAAGCGACTCTCATCGCTGAAGACGACACGTCTCCATTCGTCCCTCCATTCACGCCTGTCGCGACACCACTGGAGGCGGGCTGCACGATGTTGGGGCGTGAGCGGAAGACGGCCTAACGGTGTGCGGGACCGTAGCCCAGCTTCATGGAGACGGTTGCGAATGGTCCTCGCCGATACCCCAGGAGCAACAGTGTCCCTAATTTGCTGGGAAGTGGCGGTGCGGTCCCCTACGGCACTGCGTAGGATCCTACGGTCTTGGCGTGCATCCGCGCGTCGCTGCGGTCCGGTCCCAGGTCGACGGGCACGTGCACCTTCCGCCGACCACTGGCGACAACATCGATGTACTGTGGAGACCTCACGCCCCACGTGTTGAGCAATTCGGCGGTACGTCCACCCGGCCTCCCGCATGCCCACTATACGCCCTCGCTCAAAGTCCGTCAACTGCACATACGGTTCACGTCCACGCTGTTGCGGCATGCTATCAGTGTTAAAGACTGCGATGGAGCTCCGTATGCCACGGCAAACTGGCTGACACTGACGGCGGCGGTGCACAAATGCTGCGCAGCTAGCGCCATTCGACGGCCAACACCGCGGTTCCTGGTGTGTCCGCTGTGCCGTGCGTGTGATCATTGCTTGTACAGCCCTCTCGCAGTGTCCAGAGCAAGTATGGTGGGTCTGACACACCGGTGTCAATGTGTTCTTTTTTCCATTTCCAGGAGTGTATTAAGAACGTCAAATAATGAGACGAATGCGCCCAGAGTGATTGAATATGGTAGAAACTAATTATTTAAATACGGATAAAACTACTTATTAGAAAGACGAAGGGCAGAAGCAGGTTCATGGATGAGTTTTGAGGAAGAGAGACATTATGTGTCACTTTACTGCCGACATTCCGTGGGTGAACGTTATAAGATGAGTCGAGTAATAAAAAAATACGTTCCACTTGATCTTGAGAAATTATCATGATGGTAAATCAGATAAATCAGAGAAATGCCAGCTACACCATGTGCGAAATAATCTTAAAATCGTTCAACACCCATCGTCGAAATGTGGAAGGAAACATTCATATAGGTGGTACTGATGCCGTTTACTAAGGGAATAAATACCAAGAATTATAAAACTATTTTATAAAACTGTTGCAATATCTTGAATGCAGCGTTATTATGATGTTGCAGTTATATATTTGCTCCAAATTTATGAGTATATATTTGTTAGTATAAACTACTCCTGAAACTGTATAAAATCCTTAAGCTCCATAAAAAAGTGAAATCTAGTTTTCACCGCATAGGAAATGTGTCGTGTGTACGAATGTGTTTTGACACTGCACGTTGTGGGTGAAAGAGATGGAATAAAACGCGCTCGCTGGCACACACACACGCAGAGAGAGGGAGAGAGAGAGAGAGAGAGAGAGAGAGAGAGAGAGAGAGAGAGAGAAAAGGGGGGGGGAGGTGAATGAGAGAGAGAGGAAGAGGGGGAGGAGGGAGTGAGTGAAATAGAGGGTGAGCGGAGCGGTGGCTCGGAAATCTGGTAACAGTCCGAAGAAGAAACTTCCTATCTTTCAAAGCTGGAATAGGGGGATGTTAAAACGAAAAAAAGATCTGTAAAAGTCTCCGTCTTGCTTAGTTAAGAATTTAAACCAAAGTGAACAGTTCGACTGTTAAGAAGAAAGCTTTCCTTCCTTCTTCCGGTCCCGCATTTGCAAGAGTAAGCAGAGGAGACCCTACCGTAATTATGACTCAGCTCAAATGGAATATCTAGTCTCCTTGCAGTTAAACACATATCTGCCGTACAGGAATTCCCTCGGTGCCTCCTAAAATGGAAAACACTATCAATCGACGACATTCAAAGTATAACAGTAAGACCTGTGGATATTATTTGAGTTCCCCTATCGTTTCGAGTGTTTGTCACTGCGTTGCTCCAAAGACTATGTCATTGAGTACGTTATTTATAACTACATTATTACTGTTATATTCAGAAAAATAGCTAACGAATGTTCTGTATAGCATTTCTTGATACGACTAAAATTGGGCGAAACTGAGCAACAGGTAATAATTCAGCTAAACTTTTGCAGAAGTTATCTGTTGTTCACTGAGCAATAAGTGAAAGTTATTGAGGGACGTCTGTACTGGCTCTGAGCACTATGGGACTTAACTTCTGAGGTCATCAGTCCCCTAGAACTTAGATCCACTTAAACCTAGGACATCACACACAGCCATGCCCGAGGCAGGATTCCAACCTGCGACCGTAGCCGTCGCGCGGTTCCAGACTGTAGCGCCTAGAACCGCTCGGCCACTCCGGCCGGCGGACGTCTGTATTGATTCAACGCATAAAGTAATGAAGTATTCCAAACTTACTAAAAAGATCTTGTATCTGATGGACGTCAGTACCTGAGTTCGCTTCTTAAATACTACATCTCATACAGTCCTCCACCAGAAAATCCATGGTGACATGCGGCAAGTGTCTCACTGCATTTTAGATTTTGGAGTAATCTATAGATATGGTTATTTATTCTTTACTTAATTATTCACTTATTCCAATGTAGCCTGTTACCTATAATTTAAACAAAGGATGTATACATTTTTACACAGATTGTGAAATATACGTCATTATTTAAGTATCATACACAGTACTACCTCCCATCACCGTAACTACTTCTACTAGTTGTAATATTATTTAAAAAGCTATTTCTCCTATAAATAATAACGACAACTCCTAGCAAATCTTTGTCTGCTACTATTACAATCACTTCAGTTCTTATCTGTCACATTCCACAATGAACTCCTTCGCTCGCCGGGCCATAGGAATGCCCTTCCAATTCTTTGGGGCTGTGGAGGGTATTGTGGCTGCAATGCCTCTTCTGTTGTTTGTTGCCTCCCGGGTTGCAGGCGAAGATTCCCATAGTTAGATGTAGCATCGTTGTTGTTGGTAAACAGCTCAGCCGCAGGCTGACCAACGTCATTTCTATTTTGGTTTCTTTGTTAGCGAGACACGGCCCACGCCTTGTGTTTCTGATGTTATTATGGCGGCCATGCATGCCGTGTTGGAAGTTATTCTGCCGCAACTACCATCGGAAGCCTTCGCTGTATTGCTTCTCGATCTTCTTTCGGAACCTCTCGTAGTGCAGTACACGGGGGTTGATTGATAAGAGAACGCACTGCCGAAGTCTTTTTGGAAATACCGTGGCAATGTTGTTCGCGATCTGCCATTCCGTTTCGTAACGCAGCATTTCCTTAACATTGAGTCTTCCATGCCGATTCAGTTGCTGGCGATAAGTGCCAGCAACAGTAGCATACATTGGGCACAGGGCGTCTCCTATTGGCGTTAGCTGAAATTTCAAATTCTGGCAGGATAATGCTGATTTCCCCTGCACTTCCCCGCCCCTTCCTCCCCATCCTCTACCTAGAAATTAGCGGTAAATGCTCAGTCAGTCAATGCTCAGTCACCAGTGAGCATCAGTGGAACCGTGATGTGTTCAATTAATGAGGTAATGGTGTCAAACAGGGAGAACTTTAACCCTGCAGCATCTCGCGATGTTTCGTACCGTTAGCCTACTAGTCACTGCAGACTGTCAGTCTGCATGGCAATAAATATAGATTTATTAAAAAAAAAGTAATCCAAAATATGCAGTTTACTAAGTTTAATTTTAATGTGCTTATTACATACCTTTTGAAAAGCTATAAATTATGTCCAGTTCCACTGAAATTATAGGTGGATGTGAAAAAGATGTATAACAAGTTCGCAAACTGGATGAAGGGCACACACTGGTTAAAA
Organism: Schistocerca nitens; assembly: GCF_023898315.1. Classification (NCBI taxonomy): domain Eukaryota; kingdom Metazoa; phylum Arthropoda; class Insecta; order Orthoptera; family Acrididae; genus Schistocerca; species Schistocerca nitens. The sequence goes on along the minus strand of NC_064616.1, from coordinate 837,921,208 downwards.
CAGTTGTTCAGTTTATACACTTCAGTTACGGTCTTCCATTTTTAAATGTTCTGAACAAATAACATTCGCATGATCCAAACGGAGATATTTACTAAATTTGCAGCAGCTGTACTTGGTGGTCTGTAGTATGCACAACGTGCTCTCTGTTTGTTAGGATCTTCTCTGGGCTTCACTTTCGCTTCAGTTTGGAAAATTTCACAAATCCTTGATGAAAATTAGATGATATGTTACTCATGGCAGTTTAGACTCACACGTGTTCTGTAACAAGCTCGTAAGACCACTAGCTCAGAAGATCTCTTCATGGAGTGCAGTCATCTGGGTTGTTAGCACCATGAATCACTACAGAACTCATACCTCCAACCTTCAGTATCGAATAAAAAGGACTATAGGCCATCGGTGAGTGTGTCTTGGGAACTTGTAGACAGCACACAACTTTTCACCCATGTCGACCTCCTTTCGTCTTGTTAAACATGAATCTCATTTCTGCTTTTCGCCTCCCTTCGCCAATACTGTCATCGTAATGAATACTATGTACAAGCAAAATATTTTTGCCTTTCTTAAGAGAAGTGCAAAATTTTCTAAAGGCAAATATATGTATTTCAACCCACTTGACGCTTACTTGACTTCATGAATTCAAGTGGCAGTTGCTTTTTGTTTCTTCGCATTGTTCCAAATAAAGATAGCCGAAAATCATTTTTCAGTGTTTAAACCAACTGAAAACTGGTAAACCAGTTATCCACTGTGATATTCCTGCTAGTTCCTTTGATGGAGGTACAAAGTCTCTGAACTACAGCAGTTGGAGTGTTACTTACGTAATATTTCTGTCTGGTTGTGTTCCAACAAACACTTCCACATCAATGGTATAATACATCCTGCTATCACAAACAGGAAATATTTTTATACGATATTTGTTGGGCTTGCTGGGTATATACTGTCGAAACCGACAATGGCCTCGAAATGCCTCTAACTTCTCATCGACTGTGAGGTATTCGAAGCGAGTATACGCTGTTTGCAATTATAGCACACATGTCAAAAATGTCTTTTTATTGGAGCTTGTGATATTCCAGTCTTTCTTCTCTTGTTAACTTGTCATCAAATCGCAGATATCTGAGAAGGATGCGAAAACTAGACAGTGACATGATGAGCCTGAAAATCTCTACCTCATGCCATCAGCGTTTCGTAGATTGCCTGCATTTAGATGGTTAGCCTTCATCATTCCAGCCAAAAGCAGTAAACCTATTACAGCTTGAATTTCACTTGCAATCGTAGTGTTGTAGTCTCTGTAAAATCTGCCTCTCTGGAACTCGATAAACAGTTTCGTCTTTTATAACGTTATGCTGAAAATATCATCAGTAAAAACGTGCTTCCAAATTTCAGTTGGAGTTTCAATATGTTTGACAGTAAGCTTTACATGAGACAGATGGGTTATTACATTTTTGAACCTCGTTCTAACATTTTCTGGAGGTAGGTGTTTATTCCATTTCAGAAAATGATCTTTTCCTAAATACACCAGACCGTCGCTAACATCGTTAATAGCGTCTTCACCATCAGACACCTGTTTCAGAATTTTCAGGTTGCTCTTCTAGCTCATCTACACTCTCTTCTCAATCGTCATCACAGTCACCTTCATGAACACTCTCTGCCAAAACCTCACCAGCTAACATCCTAATTATTCCAGACTCTCTTTCATATGCATCAATTCTGCAAAAATAAATAATTAACTAACCTGAACATAACAAAACAACGTAACTAATAGAAGGCTAACACTGCAATAATAAGAAATCCTTGAGAGTTAACAATATGGCAATAATGTGTCAGCTTTTACTATTACTGCAAATTATATGGAACTTCCGTGCGGTTCTAGGCGCTTCAGTCTTGAACCGCATGGCCGCTACGGTCGCAGGTTCGAATCCTGCCTCGGGCATGGATGTGTGTGATGTCCTTAGGTTAGTTAGGTTTAATTAGTTCTAAATTTTAGGCGACTGATGACCTCAGAAGTTTAGTTGCATAGTGTTCAGAGCCATTTGAACCAACAGTTGCTGCATGTCTACTCAGATAACAGGAATACATGCAAGTACGTCGCTTTACACACTGCCATATGTTTCCACATTTTTGTCAGTAAGAAACACTATCTCTGTCTTTTATTTCAAATATCCTATGGGAGTAGCTTCCCTTATGCCATGTGAGGTCCAGCTTTCTGTGAGACGTGATGGATCTAAAAGTGTTAATATCGGTTTAGCACTTGACACAGACCTCAGAGTCATTGTAGAAAAACAAAATGTATTTCAAAATTGTTAAGCCTTTCGTGGTCACTTGTCGACAAACTGCCTTTTGGCTTCTGTCTCTGGTTCTTCGGCCGACGTTCATCTGATAATTTTTCTGACGTTTCGCCAGCACGAGTGGTTGACATTGTGGAAGTTTCACCCTCCATTGCTGGTGGTGGACTGGAGCCGAGCTCGTAGCCCCAAACTATATGCACCAGGTGGGCCAACGTCCAAAGGCTTCTCCTCGGTCATTTCCGGTGCAGTTCTCTAGCTACCTGCGACGGTCGTTCGCTGCAACACTGGAAGGCAGGATCCGTTTACCTTGAGGCTTTCTTCTTTTTTGTTTAAGCTAGCTGTGATAGTTCTTCTCTACAGCCAGAACTTCCGCCTCGGCGAATTTTACTACGTGGTCCGTTCTCACACAGTGCGTGCTCTGCCACAGCCCCTGTGTGAAACAGACCAGCTAGTGGTGTATGGACAACAACATCCTCGGTATGCATTTGGCTGACTTCGTGAACGCGTGTGTTACGGACAAGGCATGGATGGGGGAGCTTCTGTTCTCAAACGTCTCTGCATACAAAACCCTCTATATATGGCGAGTGTTTTTGAAATTTAATTCCTTGATTTACTTTCGGATCATACTGACACAGCTCGCACTACGCTCTGAACCGGTGTGAATCACATGGCGGGCTTACACTTGGTGTGCTTGTTACGGAGTGTGGCTGTACTCATACACTCACGTCCAATCTTATCCACTCGTTGGGCAACTTTTCTTTGCCCCACCCTGTCTATGTAGCAACAGCAAGCTTTTTTTCCCCTGGGCAAAAGTGTGCACCCGTGGACGCACAACAATTAGTCTATACCGACAGGCGTAGTCCAATTAGTGCTGCAGCTACGACCGTGCGGAAAACAATCAAGCAGTAAACTACATTATGTGTTTGAAGCCGACTGTTTGATGCAGACAACAAACAACCAACACACTGTTGTGTGTCCATAGTAAGATACGACATACAAACACACGTGCACTTCCGTGACAGCCTGTATGTAGAAATTTCACCCAGAAAACTTTCACACTACTGGCCATTAAAATTGCTACACCATGAAGATGACGTGCTACATACGCGAAATTTAACCGACAGGAAGAAGATGCTGTGATACGCAAATGATTAGCTTTTCAGAGCATTCACACAAGGTTGGCGCCGGTGGCGACACCTAAAACGTGCTGACACGGCGTTGCCTGTTGTATCGAGCGAGGTGGCGCAGTGGTTCGACACTGGACTCGCATTCGGGAGGACGACGGTTCAATCCAGCGTCCGGCCATCCTGATTTAGGTTTTCCGTGATTTCCCTAAATCACTCCAGGCAAATGCCGGGATGGTTCCTCTGAAAGGGAACGGCCGACTTCCTTCCCCATTCTTCCCTAATCCGATGAGACCGATGACCTCGCTGTCTGGCCTCCTTCCCCAAAAACAACAACAACAACAACGGCGTTGCCTGGAGAAACGTTGTTGTGATGCCTTATGTAAGGAGGGGAAGTGCGTACCATCACGTTTCAGACGTTGATAAAGGTCGGACTGCAGCCTATCGCGATTGCGGTTCATCGTATCGCGGCATTGCTGCTCGCGTTGGTCGAGATCCAATGACTGTTAGCAGAATATGGAATCGGTGGGTTCAGGAGGGTAATACGGAACGCCGTGCTGGATTACAACGGCCTCGTATCACTGGCAGTCGAGATGACAGGTATCTTATCCGCGTGGCTGTAACGGATGGTGCAGCCACATCTCGATCCATGAGTCAGCAGATGGGGACGTTTGCAAGACAACAACCATCTGCACGAACAGTTCGACGACGTTTGCAGCAGCATGGAGCATCAGCTCGGAGACCATGGCTGCGGTTAACCTTGACGCTGCATGACAGACAGGAGCGCCTGCGATGGTGTACTCAACGACGAAACTGGGTGCACGAATGGCAAAACGTCATTTTTTCGGATGAATCCAGGTTCTGTTTACAGCATCAAGATGGTCGCATCCGCGTTTGGCGACATCGCGGTGAACGCACATTGGAGACGTGTATTCGTCATCGCCATACTGGCGTATCACCCGGCGTGATGGTATGGGGTGCCATTGGTTACACGTCTCGGTCACCTCTTCTTCGCATTGACGGAACTTTGAACAGTGGACGATAAGTTTCAGATGTGTTACGACCCGTGGCTCTACCTTTCATTGGATCCCCGCGAAACCCTACATTTCAGCAGAATAATGCACGACCGCATGTTGCAGGTCCTGTACGGGCCTTTTTGGATATAGAAAATGTTCGACTGCTGCCCTGGCCAGCACATTCTCAAGATCTCTCACCAACTGAAAAGTCTGGTCAATGGTGGCCGAGCAACTGGCTCGTCACAATACGCCAGTCACTACTCTTGATGAACTGTGGTATCGTGTTGAAGCTCCATGGGCAGCTGTACCTGTACACACCTTCCAAGTTCTGTTTGACTCAATGCCCAGGCGTATCAAGGCCGTTATTACGGCCAGAGGTGGTTGTTCTGGGTACTGATACCTCAGGATCTATGCACCCAAATTGCGTGGAAATGTAATCCCATGTCAGTTCTAGTATAATATATTTGTCCAATTAATAACCGTTTATCATCTTATTTCGTCTTAGTGTATCAATTTTAATGGCCAGTAGTGTAGTTACATCCAGCTGGATATCAAAGAAGTATTAGCCATTCAGAGTGTGTGACAAACATTAAGTTAAACCCTTAGTTGAACGTAAAGGTATCGTGTGCTCAGGTTAAACGAGTGATGGGTAAAATCTACAATCAAATAATTTCCTGAAAGTGTGTAGGTATAAGGAAAGATGCTCAAGTATGCTCAGTTGTAGGTAAAGCAAATGTCTGATATTTGCTGGAAAGCTGTAATTTCTCTTGATAAGACGTTGTTTATAAAACACTTAGGCGTCCCCTAGTGAAATACTACTTCACCACATGGGCCTCATATTTCTCGTACGTGAGACTAACAGAGGAAATTCAGTGTGTAGAATGAAGAACAGAGAGAATGACAGCAAGCTTGCTCCATTGGCTCTCATGTGTAACAAAGAGGTATACAAAATTTTAAATGGTGTAAATTCGAAGAATATTTTGTGTAAATCTGCTTAAATATCCTGAGAACTGTGTTTTCAAACAAAACCTAAAAAATGGATTCGGTTAGATTAGATTCAGTTTTTGTTCCTTAGATACAAAAATGAGACGATTGTCGTGGGTGTGAAACAAGTCAGAAAGTACAACAAAAAAAAAAGCAGTAAAACATTTTAATGTAATACTCACTACCTTGATCAATTGTCAGGAGAGTGTCAAAATTGGTGAATACATTATACTGAACTGGAGCTGCCAATATTTACAGAATTAAAACACTGTTTGAATGAAAGATAGTTATGCACTTTTAATAAATTTCTCATACACAGAATAACTAATCTTGACTTTTGAGACCAAGTCCTCTCAAAACCAGAATCTAACAGACATTTTTACTTAACCTGGTCCTACAGTCTCTGTTAAGATACTCATCTATAGAGTAGAAGGAGTTGCCTATCAAAAAGTCTTTTAAACCCTGTGTAAACTGTGCTTTATCTGCAACCAAGTTTTTAATGGTTGCTGGCAGTCTATTGAAAATGTTTGTTCCTGATATTGGACCCGTTTTTGCACGAAGGTAATTGATTTTAGGTTTTATGTAGATTGTTCTTTTTCCTAATATTGATACTATGTTTTAAGATATTGGCTGGAAGTGGAGATATATTATTTGCAACAAATTTCATTGAGGAAACAATATACTGAGAATCTATGGTCAGAATACATGGTTTAGCTACCGACGCATCCATCCTGTTAGCACAGTGGAGTAGAATAAATCTCACCGCAGTATCCATGAACGAAAAAGAAAATATTTTTATATACGATGCAATAAATAGTACCCTCTGTTAGAGATTTTATAGTGATTCATAGAGTAGAGATGCAGTTTTGTCTGGAAATTCATTCTCGGCGATAAAGTGATTTCTGCAGATAAAAATGCAATTCATATTTATCTGTGGCAGAAATACAGAAAGGAAAACCAGCATAGATACAGAATGTAAATGAAATTACTTGTCGCAGATAAAACGGCACCTTTCCTTACCAGTTAAAAAAAGTTCTTTTTTCCGACCATCTGAACAGCAGGCAAACTAGTGTGGTGTTCATGGCCTCAATGTTAGAAGTGTGAGTCTAAGAGTAATTTCACAGTTTCAACGTTGTGTCATGACACGCAGCGTCTGCAACGAGTCAAAACGTTCAACTGTGTCCGTTTTTTGACGTTGTAACAATTCTGCATAGTGAGTAGGCTTCGTAATATTACGGCTTTTTGGTTTGCGCTGTGCACGAAGTGTCTATCATCATGTTTTGCGGTACAATGGATGCGCAGCAAGGCCTTTGTGTTTGTGGCTCCGCGTATCTCATTCGCTTTATCAGTTACTATTCGCACGACAGCTCGCTCCAGAGAGGAGCGCGCATTCAACCTAGACGTAGCGTGAACTACAGTGCGGTTTTGCTGCAGTGGCCCGCCGGAGCGACACAGCGGCCATAAAACCGTCCTATCATGGCTGAAAGGCCACTGCAAGTGGAGCAACGACGCACGGGAGACTGATGCTCGCAGTAAATCCTTAACGATTGTTCGACGCCGCACTGGGGTGCTAAAAGCCAGTGCTTCTCTTTTTCGTGTTTATCACCCTGTTGACGTTGAGGTCATTATAAAGTGAGAGTCCTATGAGGCAACCGATATTTTTTAGCGCTTATCTACTTTTGCAAAATGCCCGCACTCTAATGAGGGACTCTTTGTTATTTAACGGCTGAAATTTTTAGACTTTACGTGTGTTGTAGCTCTTAAAACGTAACTATATCATTCCGAATCATGAAAACAGTGTGTAAGAGAATCTTTCTGTTGTCGACGAACGATAGTTCATTCCGAGTTTGTTCCCAAATAAGATGAGGGAGAAATAATGTGTAGATTTTTAATTAAAGTTCTTACATTTTTTAAATTGTTACTGTGATCATTGGCTAAAACGTGCATATAAGGCAGTAAGGCTTTCTGAGAATGACATGAATTAAGTGAAGAAAGGGTCCTAAATTTCCAACAGGTGAAATATGTTTGCTGACCGTTATAACACGGCAGTAAATTTGACAAAAATGTTTCGTTTTCTATTCTGTTTGTATTTATATCTGTTGAAATACATTACCGGACACCTGTAGTGCTCTTCTTTGGAACAACAGCAGAAAATTTGAACCTAACAATATTTCACACACAATATAATAGCAGATCATGTTTACAACTACTTTTTTTTAAATTCATTTTGGGACTTCCAGCTATAGTTCTCTATCGTACTACAACGAAGCGTTGACCGAACGCGTTTTCCACTGAATTAGACATAGAGAACACTCTTGCTTCCATGGCACTTCGAATAACTGAATGCTTCACATGAAGGATTTCGTCAAATACTGCACTGACTGTCAGCGTGTCAGTCGACCTCAGAAAAGGTAATTTTTGCAATCTTAGGGCATTTAATACTGGTCAGTACGAGTAGGTACAATGTGTGGGAGGAACTGAAGGTACTAAACGGGCTGTAATCCCCCTACAGGGTGTCAGAAAGTCAGAAGTCTCATCCTTTCTTCCCCATTACAACAGTATTATGAGCCAGTCTGCTGTGCGGTTCACATAGGCTCGATTTGGAAACAGGTGATGTACTTCACACGAAACGCTATGCTATCAACGAAGACACTGGTACCTTCACACTGTCGTATTTCTGGCTTAGTAACAATATAAATACGATAAAGGCGGATATTTATAGACAGTCATTCGATATCGATGAATTGTAGGTGTTACGCTTCTGAATTTCTTTGTGCAGTCCACGTATACTCTGCACGATTGTGACTGTCCTCCTGCATGTCTGTGCGCGATTTTTCTCGTTGTGATAGCTATCTGCCTAGTCAGTGACAGGTGGAGGACTAGACAGACTCCTAAATAATCAACCAGTACTGTCGGAGTGTGATGGAATTCCGAGAGAGATAGTATGGATCCGTGACAAGGCGGGGAACATCCATTATTCGTTGAAATGAAGTGGATTAAATTGCTATACAGGGTGAGTCACCTAACATTACCGCTGGATATATTTCGTAAACCACATCAAATACTGACGAATCGATTCCACAGACCGAACGTGTGGAGAGGGGCTAGTTTAGTTGGTTAATACAAACCATACAAAAATGCACGGAAGTATGTTTTTCAACACAAACCTACGTTTTTAAAATGGAACCACGTTAGCTTTGTTAGCACATCTGAACATATAAACAAATACGTAATCAGTTCCGTTTGTTGGATTGTAAAATGTTAATTACATCCGGAGATATTGTAACCTAAAGTTGACGCTTGAGTACCACTCCTCCGCTGTTCGATCGCGTGTATCGGAGAGCACCGAATTACGTAGGGATCCAAAGGGAACGGTGATGGACCTTAGGTGCAGAAGAGACTGGAACAGCACATTACGTCCACATGCTAACACCTTTTTATTGGTCTTTTTCACTGACGCACATGTACATTACCATGAGGGGTGAGGTACACGTACACACGTGGTTTCCGTTTTCAATTACGGAGTGGAATAGAGTGTGTCCCGACATGTCAGGCCAATAGATGTTCAATGCGGTGGCCATCATTTGCTGCACACAATTGCAATCTCTGGCGTAATGAATGTCGTACACGCCGCAGTACATCTGGTGTAATGTCGCCGCAGGCTGCCACAATACGTTGTTTCATATCCTATGGGGTTGTAGGCACATCACGGTACACATTCTCCTTTAACGTATCCCACAGAAAGAAGTCCAGAGAAGTAAGATCAGGAGAACGGGCTGGCCAATTTATGCGTCCTCGGTGGCCCGTGTTTGTTACAACACGCAACTGAACGTCGGAGGTTTCAAGCGTTAACTTTAGGTTACAATATCTCCGAATGTAATCAACATTTTACAATGCAACAAACGGCACTGATTACGTATTTGTTTATATGTTCAGATGTGCTAACAACACTAACAGGGCTCCATTTAAAAAAAAGTAGGTTTGTGTTAAAAAACATACTTCCGTGCATTTTTGTATCGTTTGTATCAAACAATCACACTAGCCCCTCTCCTCACGTTCGGTCTGTGGAATCGGTTCGTCAGTATTTGATGTGGTTTACGAAATATGTCCAGCGGTAACGTTAGGTGACTCACCCTGTATATCGAAAAGTAGCGAGAATATGGCAGGTAAGTGATACTGTGACGAGATAGGAGTGTGTGGGCAAACATTTTACATCCTCTCACATATGTCTCGAGAAGGGACTGTCATGAGAAAATTAGGGGCTAATACGAAGATTTTTACCGAGAGAATATCAGCAGCAGAAGTTCCGTCTTTCGTGTCCTCGATTAATAAGAGACAACATTATTCCGTGGGTTTTGTGTCTATAAATGGATGCTGTGACATCTTAATAGGTAGACTAAATATACATTTACGTCTCTATGCTTACTTCATAAGCCTTGGTATGGTGTGTGGTGGACTGTGCTCTGTGCACCCCTAGTCTTGTCCTTTCCTATTACACTCGCAAATAGAGCGAGGGAAAAATACTGTCCATATGCCTCCATACGAGCGCTAATTTCTCCTTTCTTATCTTCGTGGTCATTAGAGGAAATGTATGATGGCGGCGGTAGAATCCTTCTGCAATCAGCTACAGATGTTGGTTTTTTAAATTTTCCAGGTAGTGTTCCTCGAGAAGAACATCACCTTCCCTCCGGGCATTCCCATTAGAGTTCTCGAAGCATCCAGCCACGAAGTTGGTGGAAGCCAATAGAAATGCTTCTAAAGTGCTGTTGTTCTAGGATAAAGCAAGGGCCGGCCGGGGTGGCAGAGCGGTTCTAGGCGCTACAGTCTGGAACCGCGCGACCGCTACGGTCGCAGGTTCGAATCCTGCCTCGGGCACGGATGTGTGTGATGTCCTTAGGTTAGTTAGGTTTAAGTAGTTCTAAGTTCTAGGGGACTGATGACGTCGGAAGTTAAATCCCATAGTGCTCAGAGCCATTTGAACTATTTTATAAATCAAGGTCTGCAGGCTTATACACGTTTGGCGGTGGCAGTCGTAGCTACTCTTTGGATGTGGACTGGTGGCTGCGGCAGGGACGGAGACGGAGACGTCGTGCGTGTGGAGAAGAGAGTGAAACATCCTGCTGCCCCCATAGACTGACAGGTATCACCAGCAGTAGTTTCTTTCTTCTACCAGCTTGGCAAAGCAACCGACAGACAGAACATGATTAGCACTGAATACCTTCAGCTATTGGACGACAGTTACCACCTACTTTGGTATCGGAAGAAGTGATTACCTAGCCTGTGGGAAGCCTCAAGATGTCACAGAAGCGTCTGTAAAGGTTACCTGGCGAGCGTAATCCGACTGTAGAAAAAAAAAAAATTAATCACCACGCAATGGGACTTTCATGATCGATTTAATTATTTGTCAAACAATTTGATATCAATGACGTGCCACCGTGTGGGTGAAAGCGAGGACGAGACTACCACAGATATGAATTGCGAGTTGGAGTGGTAATTAGGCGTTTCTTTGTTGCGGCGAGATCTTTTAACAAAATATCAATCTCCCACGCACACCGTGAGAGATGACCATTATAATGAGATAAGCTATATTATCGAATAGCAAAAGTGATAAGTAGTATTAACCTGATATTTACAACTCCTCTGTACTGTTAACTTAAGAGACTTTGTAGGTCGCAAGGGATTCGGCTACTTTAAGACAGTTCGAAAGTGAGGAATCATTCAGTGACACATGTCGAACATGCTCTTAGCACCTGTACCCACATGGGACTACTGAAATAAAACTTGTTGTCAATGCGGTAGTGAACATCTCTGAAAATTATTCCGCCCTCTACCAGGCATTTGTTGCATTACTGTGTGATCAATGACATGGATTTTGAAAGTGAAAAGCATCGCCCATAACAACATACTGCAACGTAAAACCCTCAGGTGTATTAAAACGGAAATACTGACGAAAATAGTGGTGTAATGTAACTACGTAACTTTCAATGAGGGTAACTTCTGATACTGTTGATGACGTGTTTGTGACACGTGTTCAGCAAGTATGATGAAAAATAGATGAACGATTTCAGAAAGAGATCTCTGAAATATAACTAGTTTCGTGTCGCATATTTGCTTTTGTCACTACTTAAGTCGTGCGACGCATCAGATTCTCTGTTCCAACCGAAAGATACCCACTGGAGGTGTCCTATACATCCTTGCTCTATGCAACAGTTACGCACTCAGTTTTTGTTTTTATGTCAGTCACTAAAATAGTAGAATACTAAAGACACGAATGTAGTGAAAATGAGGGAGTGAAGACAATGTCAAGACTAAGATATATTTGAAGACTCGCTCTCACTTATCGAGTCATTCTTTAAAACTGTCTAAGTGATTTCGCTATACACTTCAGTTATCGGTAGTTGTCCAACTTCTTCCTAGAGGCCTTCGAAGGCACCTTCTTGAATATCCCAAAGCGAACCAAGTAATATCCTGAGAGAAATAGACTACTTCGGTGCAGGACTGATTCAGTCTCTAACCTTTATTGTTTGCTCAACTGAGGAATATTGTGGCGGAGCCGTTGTCAATGAGTAAATGGTTTCTAAAACTGGGGAAAGGTCTCAACACACTTCATCAAACTGTCTTTAAAAGCAGTCAACCATTTCTTATATTAGTTTTTAGTAGTGGACATAAGAGTATTTAGCCATTTTATCGATAAGATAAATTGTAGCATGAATGATGCCCTGACGCCAAATTCTGCAAATTAGTGTATATTAATTAGGAAAGCAGCACGTTTAGTTTAAGTTGAAGATTATACCTACCGTTAACAGAATGAGAGTTTGTCTTTTTGAACCCCTTTCGGTATGCTCGTGCTTATAGAGTCAACTTAACTTTTTTTAGCGTGACAACTTTAGATCGAATAAGCTCTTAAGCTACATACATACAAAATGTGTGAGAACAAGAACAGCAACACTGAATTTTATTTGTGGTGCTACAGTATTTGAAGAAGGTTTTAACAATTCGTCGAAGTGAGTCACGTTCTTCTGATAAAATTCGCTACAGGCTCTCGACCGCAGCGACAGAAAAAGTCCTCCTTTCTTTCTTCCGATGCGGGCGGGATCAATCATTCCCTATACCCTCCACCAGCTGAGGGATCTCCGCTGTCCGGCTTTCGTTCCTGCTTTGTTCGTCGATCTCCGTCTTTACGAATGATGACAAATCGAGTCTTTCTTCCAGTTACTGTAAAAGTTTGTTCAACAAATAACGGGAAGTTTGATACACCAATAACGCTACAATAGGATGTCATTATTACCAGAATTATTAAGAGCAGTATGTTACATATTTACACTTAATTTTTTATATTCTAAAAGCAGCCAACTAAGATGGTGGTCAACGAATTAAATTATTAAATGCAAAAATTTTACGAGAATTATGATTAAATTAGTAATGTTAAAGAAGAATTAATATAAAGAATAAGTTAATATGCGAGTATCATTTCTCTCAGTAACAAAGCGTGATTTGGAGAAAGGAGCTAAATGTTATCTTTCGTTTGATCAGTCTGTAGCTCATATCTCTTGATTGTTCACAATACCTGAGTGTTAGATTTGATTGTTTTCATCCGGCAACGTTCGCGTGAACCTAACATCTCACACCTTCAAATATACACGAATTTTTGGAATGATATTATCATTAAGGATACACGTACATTATTCGTAACATCCAAGAAGTTTAAAGTAACTAATTACATGTAAATTACTAGATCATAGAGACGAAATATTGTAAAACTTTAAACAGCTGTATAATTTATTTTTAATTGTACGACCTATCTCGGTCAGAGGCCATTATCTAATAAACGTTCTTGTTAATAGGCGCTGTTACATATACATATCATAAAACAAATGTCAAAATACGGTATGTAAAAAAAATAGTTTTAGTTACGCAAGGATAAATGCATTACAGAACTGTAGCGGGTGCGCGAGATCTGTGACCACAGCTGAAAGACCTTGCTACGCGTGTACAGCATATCAGTAACTGTAAAGAGAAGTTTAGTGTTATGAAATATAACCCACCAGCGGTAAGCGTTACCTGAGAAATCACAATAACTTGTTCCTGAAAGAGGATGGTGCTATCATTAAGTTCAAGTCGACAAGTCCGACAGAACGGACACACCAAACATATACACTGAAGAGCCAAGGAAACTGGTCAGCTGCCTAATATCGTGTAAAGACCGCCAGCCCGGTACAGTGCCGTAATATGACGTGGCATGGACTCGACTAATGTCTGAAGTAGTGCTGGGTGGAATTGACACCATGAATCCTGCAGGGCTGTCCATAAATCCGTAGGAGTGACGGAAAGCGCGTTGCAAGGCATCCCAGAAATGCTCAATAATGTTAATGTCTGGGGAGTTTGGTGGCCAGCGGAAGTGTTCAAACTCAGGATAGTGCTCCTGGAGTCACTCCGTAGCATTTCTGGACGAGATGGGTGTCGCACTGTACTGCTGGAATTGCCCAAGTCCGTCGGAATTCACAATGGACATGAATGGATGCGGGTGATCGGACAGGACGCTTAAGTACTCGTACGTGTCACCTGTCAGGGTCGTATCTCGACGCATCAGGGCTCTCATATCGCTTCAACTGCACACGCTCCACACCATTACAGAGACTCCACCAGCTTGAATAGTCTCCAGGAGACATACAGGCACCATGGATTCATGAGGTTGTCTCAAAACCCCAACCCCTCCATCCGCTCGATACAATTTGAGTCGATACTTGTCCGACCAGGCAACATGTTTCCAGCCATCAACAGTCCAGTGTTGGAGTTGACGGCCCAAACGAGGATTAAAGCTTTGTGTCGTGCAGTCATCAAGAGTACACGAGTGGCCTTCGGCTCCAAAAGCCCATATTGATGATGTTTCGTTGAGTAGTTCGCACGCTGACATTTGTCGATCGCCCAGCACTGAAATCTGTAGCAATTTGCGGAAGGGTTGCGCTTTTGTCACGTCGAACTATTCTCTTCAGTCGTCATTGGTACCATTCTTGCACTATCTTTTTCTGGCCGCGGCGATGTCGGCGATTAAATGCTTTGCCGGATTCCTGATATTCAAGTACACTAGTGAAATGGTTGTACGAGAAAATCCCTACTTCATCGCTACCTCGTAGATGCTCTGTCGCATCGCTCGTGTGCCAACTATAACACCACGTTCAGACTCAAGTAAATCTTGATAACCGGTCATTGTAGCAACAGTAACCGATCTAACAACTACGCCAGACACTTGTGCTATACAGGTTGGTCCATTGATAGTGACCGGGCCAAATATCTCACGAAATAAGCATCAAACAAAAAACTACAAAGAACGAAACTCGTCTAGCTTGAAGGGGAAAACCAGATGGCGCTATGGTTGGCTCGCTAGATGGCGCTGCCATAGGTCAAAGGGATATCAGCTGCATTTTTTTTAAACAGGAACGCCCATTTTTATTACATATTCGTGTAGTACGTAAAGAAATATGAATGTTTTATTTGGACCACTTTTTCGCTTTGTGACAGATGGCGCTGTAATAGACACAAACGTGGTTTCACGTAACATTCCGACAGTGCGGGCGGTATTTGCTTCGTGATACATTACCAATGTTAAAATGGACCATTTACCAATTGCGGAAAAGGTCGATATCGTGCTGATGTATAGCTATTGTGATCAAAATGCCCAACGGTCGTGTGCTGTGTATGCTGCTCGGTATCCTGGACGACATCATCCAAATGTCCGGACCGTTCGCCGGATAGTTACGTTATTTAAGGAAACAGGAAGTGTTCAGCCACATGTGAAGCGTCAGCCACGACTTGCAAAAATGATGATGCCCAAGTAGGTGTTTTAGCTGCTGTCGCGGCTAATCCGCACATCAGTAGCAGACAAATTACGCGAGAATCGGGAATCTCAAAAACTTCGGTGTTGAGAATGCTACATCAACATCGATTGCACCTGTACCATATTTCTATGCACGAGGAATTGCATGGCGACGACTTTGAACGTCGTGTACATTTCTGCCACTGGGCACAAGAGAAATTACGGGACGATGACAGATTCTTTGCACGCGTTCTATTTAGCGACGAAGCGTCATTCACCAACAGCGGTAACGTAAACCGGCATAATATGCACTACTGGGCAACGGAAAATCCACGAATACTGCGACAAGTGGAGCGTCAGCGACCTTGGCAGGTTAATGTATGGTGCGGCATTATGGGAGGAAGGATAATTTGCTCCCTTTTTATCGATGGCAATGTAAATGGTGCAATGTATGCTAATTTCCTACGTAATGTTCTATAGATGTTACTACAAGATGTTTCACTGCATGACAGAATGGCGATGTACTTCCAGTATGATGGATGTCCGGCACATAGCTACCATGCAGTTGAAGCGGTATTGAATAACATACTTCATGACAGGTGGATTGGTCGTCGAAGCACCATACCATGGCCCGCATGTTCACCGGATCTGACCTTCCCGGATTTCTTTCTATGGGTATAGTTGAAGGATATTTGCTATCGTGATGTACCGACAACGCCTGACAACATGCGTCAGCGCATTGTCAATGCATGTGCGAACATTACGGAAGGCGAACTACTCGCTGTTGAGAGGAATGTCGTTACACTCATTGCCAAATGCATTAAGGTTGACGGACATCACTTTGAGCATTTATTGCATTAATGTGGTATTTACAGGTAATCACGCTGTAACAGCAAGCGCTCTCAGAAATCATAAGTTCACAAAGGTACATGTATCACATTGGAAAAGTGAAATAAAATGTTCAAACGTACCTACGTGCTGTATTTTAATTTAAAAAATCTACCTCTTACCAATTGTTCTTCTAAAATTATGAGCCATATATTTGTGACTATTACAGCGCCATCTATCACAAAGCGAAAAAAGTGGTCCAACTAAGACATTCATATTTCTTTACGTATTACACGAATATGTAATAAAAATGGGGGTTCCTATTTAAAAAAACGCAATATGGTTCAAATGGCTCTGAGCACTATGGGATTTAACTGCTGTGGTCATCAGTCCCCTAGAACTTAGAACTACTTAAACCTAACTATCATAGCGACATCTCACACATCCATGCCCGAGGCAGGATTCGAACCTGCGACCGTAGCGGTCGCGCGGTTCCAGACTGTAGCGCCTAGAACCGCTCGGCCACACCGGCCGGCGTAAAAAAACGCAATTGATATCCGTTTGGCCTATGGCAGTGCCATCTAGCGGGTCAACCATAGCGCCATCTGGTTTCCCCCTTCAAGCTAGACAAGTTTCGTTCCAGTTTTCTCGTCTGACTTATTTCGTAAGATATTTGGCCCGGTCACGATCAATGGACCACCCTGTATAGGCGTTGCCGACCGCAGTGCCGTATTCTGCAGGTTTACATGTCTCTGTATTTAAATATGAATACCTATACCAGTTTCTTAGGCGCTACAGTGTATGTAGCATATCTGTAGGGATGATTACCCCGATAACTTCATTGAGCTTGCACAGCAAGGTCCGTGCCTCTTATGGTAATAAGGGACTTGCTGTGAATAAATAGGTGAACGGACAGTGGATACTACTAGCATGTGACAAGGTGCGAATGTGGGTCATTTGGGTAGTGAGGTGGTTGAAGGAACTGCTCGCATTAAACGAAAGATCCGGGTTAGAGTTCCGGACTGGCATAAATTTTCAAGTTTCACCATCGATTTATATCGATGCCCAATTGCAACTTGAGTCGGTCTCTCCTTTGAAATTGGATATTTACGACAACTGTATTAACCAACGATGTGGTATCTGTTAACAAACACACATATACAATACACAGTATTAAAATACAGAAGCAATCAATGTCTTGTGATACTTTCGGTATAAATACTTTGGTTCCGGTATTATCGTGGAATCGATATTCTTCTAGGTATTGGTATCGATATCAGATATCACATCGAAGTTAGTACTGGAACATACTTAGTGATGTGAGTTCCATAGCATGGAATCACCAGCTGAAGGCGGCAGGTGAACTTGCCAGCGTTTGAAGGTAATACGTAAGACCCGTCAAATTACCAATAATATTATCAATACTTTTCAGTTTGACAGGAAGTAAATACCACCTGGATTTCAATCAATATATTGTTTTAAATGGTCTAGCCTAGAATCACAAAACAATTTAATTCATAAATTTAATATAAACGAGTCTAATTATTCTCATGGTCAAACAATGTTGCGCTATATCAACAGTTCCTTAAGTTAATGTCGGTCGGTACCTGAACCTTAGAAAGGAGATAATCCTGTGTTCATAACAGACATAAAATTCAGCAGGTTTATCTTAAAACGTGCTGCAAAGTGTAAGAACAGGCTAATAAGTTTGAAGATACAACTTACCGCAGTAATGATTGAAGACATCGCTGGAGTTATCTGTGATTGAAATGTGCCATGATCCGTTCCAAGTTAGGTAGCCAAAATTAATAAGATTTTTATTTAAATTTCCCTTTAGTGGCAAGAATATTTTACATGGAAATGTCAATATGGCGGCGACTACTCGGACGCGAAGGCTGATTCTTACGATTCCTACGTAGAGTGGGATGTTCGGCGAGAATCCACCATATTTCGAATTCGAAATGACACTGACATCTGTACTTCTTCGGAACTAAACTGACAAAGCATTATCTGATGTCGTTACCTATTGGTCAGTGAGGGGTTTGGAATGTGAGTTAACATAACAGATGATATCATGGGGTGACTACCAATTCACGTAAGGTTGGTTATCTAGAGGACAAAAAAAAAACAAAGTTTGTATTTGCCTCCATATTTTCGCGAAAGACGTTCCTAAGTGACACATTCATATTCCGTTTGATTCATCACCACGACGTCCAGAAGCTTTTATGGTGGATACCAACCAGCTTTTTAAATATTAGCTTCTGGTATTCGTACCGAGAAAGGTGGCTCAGTGGTTAGCACTCTGGACTCGTATTCGCGAGGACGACGGTTCAAAGCCGCGCCCGTCCATCCAGAGTTAGGTTTCCCGTGATTTTCCTAAATCGCTCCAGGCAAATGTCGGGATGGTTTCTTTGACAAGGGTGCGGCCAATTTCCTTCTCGACCCCTTCCACAATCTGAGCATGTGCTTCGTCTCCAGTGACCTCGATGTCGACGGGTCGTTGAACTCAATCTTCCTTCCTTCCTTTTTGTGAACTCCACAGTAACAGTTAAAGCCCTCATATGTATATTCACTCCTCGCGGGAGATACTATTTACTCCGATTTAAAAAATGACTAATGTTTACGTGGAGTTTATGGATGCTAGAAAATAGTATACCATTGAACGTCATCATGCAGTCGACGAATTGGGAAACCAGCGTGGAAGTTATAAATATGTTGATACCTTGCTTCTTCCTATCACTATAAATCTTACTTATGTTACGTAGGATCTGTATAACCACTCTTGATTAAATATGGCGAATGGAAGTAGCGGCTATTCAATGACTCGTCCACAGAGCGTGTTAATTTTCTCTGAAACAGGCCAACGGAAAATACTCTGTTCATGAATGAAACACAGTGACGAAAAAATAAATCGCAACGCCAAATATAATTAATGCAGAGTAATTAATTTTTTACATTTGTCTAAGTAACATATTTAAGTGAGGAACATCGCAAGTTCGCGGGTTAAAGTAAGCACGATATAAGCCATACCAAATGTGAAATTCTGGTCCATTAATAACCCATGTAAC
This sequence comes from Schistocerca nitens, assembly GCF_023898315.1. Taxonomy (NCBI): domain Eukaryota; kingdom Metazoa; phylum Arthropoda; class Insecta; order Orthoptera; family Acrididae; genus Schistocerca; species Schistocerca nitens. Next base: position 837,902,095 of record NC_064616.1, on the reverse strand, counting down.
CGTCAGACTGTTGAGTGCAAACATGCAAACGTACGTGCATTGCGTTTTATAGGTCCCTGACGTACGTTTTTGGGGATTGTGTTCCATACATGATGTACCTGGTGAGTCAATACATGGACGGTCAATGCTGTTTGTGGATGACGCTGGAGCTGTTGTCCATTTCCGCTTTGTGCTTGATTGGAGACAGATCTGGTGAACGAGCAGGCCAAGGCTACATGTCGACGCACTGTAGAACATATTGGGCTAGAACAGCGGTATGGGGGCGACTGTTATCCTGTTGGAAGTACACCTTGGAATGCTGTTCATGTATGGCAGCACCACAGGCCGAACCACCAGACTGACATAGAAATTTGCAGTTATGGTGCGAGGCATAGCCATAACTGTCATAGGAAATCGCACCCCAGTCCATAACTCCAGGTGCACACAGACAGGTTGGTTACAGGCTCTCAACTGGGTTCCTTCTAACCAACACACAGCCATCAGTGGCACCGAGGCAGAACCAACTTTCACCAGAAGACACAACGGACTTCCACCGTGCAAAGCAACGAGCTACCGCTTGACACCACTGAAGTCGATAATGGCGGTGGTTTGGGGTCAATGGAATGCACGCTACAGAGTGTCTGGCACGGAGCTGTCCTTGGAGTAACCGACTTGTAACAGTTCGTTGTGTCACTGTGGGGAGAACTGCTGTTCAAACTGCTGCTGCAGATGCAGTACGATGCGTCGGAGCCATACTCCGACCACGCCATTTACGTGACGTCCGGAGCCCGGTCTATTTCCAACTGGACATTCTCGTGACGACCGTTGTCAGCAGTCAGTTACATTGGCTACATTCTTGCTAGGTCTTTCTTCTGTATCACAGAAGTAACACGCAGCTTCTCATAGCCCTATCGCACGACCTCGTTCAAATTCAGTGAGGTGCTAATAATGGCGTCTTTGTCGCCTTAAAGGCATTGCTGACTAACATCAACCCACGACGATCAATCTCAAAGGTAATTAACGCTCATGACCGTTACAGCTAACTTCATTTTCGTCCTCATAGTGGCGCTACTAGGGCCACTCTTATGCGACTGGTGCGAAATTTGAGCAGACATCATCTTTCAGATGTACAAACACGTCCGCAGCTCATGGTCGTGCGGTAGCGTTCTCGCTTCCCGCGCCGGGGATCCCGGGTTCGATTCCCGGCGAGGTCAGGGATTTTCTCTGCCTCGTGATGACTATTTGTTGTGTGATGTCCTTAGGTTAGTTAGGTTTAAGTAGTTTTAAGTTCTACGGGACTGATGACCATAGCTGTTAAGTCCCATAGTGCTCAGAGCCATTTTTGTAGAAGCACGCCTACAAACTTTCGTTTATGTATTACAACTCCTTCTTGGTGCTGCGATTTTTCTTCTGTTAGTGTACTATTGGCACACTAGTAACGCCTTTGCCTCAATACTGAAAGGGTAAGTTGTTGGCGATATGCTGATACATATTTATTGAAATTTCGTTTCGTAATTTCCAAGATAGTCTGGAATGATTGATAGAGAATATTTTTTCCGTTGTTGCTATAGGTTTCTTACTTTCTTATATCACATGTTGTTTCGGACATTGAATCAGTTGAACACACGTCAGTCAGCATTTAAGTGCTTTGTGCTTGCAATATAAGGTCCTGTCGTTTAGCACAAGACGCTGGGTAACGTGTAACTTTTACCGACCGTAGCCCCCGACCGGTAACCCGCTGGCTGGCATGTGTTAGAACGTGGATACCTGCTACAAGATGATCTCTTACAAGTAGTTTTATGTGAAAGAACACCCTGATAAGATTATTATCACTCTTTGTTCATACCTGGAAAATGCAATCAGTTGACCTCCACACTGCGTCTCACAAATATAATAAGCAAAAGACTAGAAATACCACGTATATGATGAGAGAAGTTTCGCAGTCGAGATTCAGAGGCTCTTTAGCAGTAACCTAAAAAAGTAACTTAGGAAGATATCTCCATCTATGACAGATCATCAGTTAAATTTGAGGACTGGATGGTAGGAGAGGGGAACTGGCGGAAGAGAAGTTGTTGTTGAGGGGTGGGTATGGGGAGAGGGGGAAATTGGGTGTCCTGATTGCATACGTCAGTCGGCGTAACACTTGCACTCGAAAGGTACAGATCCCAGGTGCCAGTCCCAGTGCAACACTCAGATTTATTCAGCCAGAAACTTTCATCTGTAAAATAGTTTCTGTTATGGAACCTTGGCACAATGAAATTAGACGCATGCTCCATCCAAAAGTTCTACTTTTAGCAAGAAATTTACGCTGATTGAATTTAATGATACTGATGGTCGCATATACATATGAAATTTTTGAGTTGATCTTACATTTTTCATCTGTGAAAGTTCTCAGCAGAGCATTTTCACGTCAGATCTATGACGTTTACAAGGTCAACAGAAGGAGTCGGTGGTTGTCTTTTAGGTGCGATATTCAATTTTTTATATTGAATGTCCACAATGAAGAGCGAATCAAGCATCAATTGAAACCAACAGAAATTAGTTGGAATGGCTACTGCGGCAGCTTCTGATAATACGTTAGGCAACAAAACAATAGTGCTTTCTTGGTGTGAGAAATTCACGGAAACTCTTATCAGCTGCTTGCCGTGATAGTCAACAACGATAGTAATCTAGAGTAGGTCTCGCACAGCGCTAGTGTAGCAGCGACGGAAGAAAATACAGTTCATACTGGAAGATGTACCTGAAGTACTGGAAGGGATGTAGTATGTTACAGCAAGTTACTCACGTTTTTGTGATGTCTCTCGTAGAGGAATGTACCATTCTCGCAACGGTTGTTAGCTCGATTGTTCAAGCGGCTCTTGATAGTATTCACAAAGTGAACTGATACGGTACAGTTTCTGTAAAATATCTTCATAGATGAAGTAGGTAAAATTTTAAATTTCTATTTCGTAGGGATGTTGCTGAACAGATTATAGGATCCTTCTTCATGAGGCAAAGGACCTGCAAATATCCGCGCAAATCATGACATGTTGAAACACGTTAGTCAAAATATGATCGTATTGTTGTGTCTGGTCCGCAGCTCGTGGTCGTGCGGTAGCGTTCTCGCTTCCCGCGCCCGGGTTCCCGGGTTCGATTCCCGGCGGGGTCAGGGATTTTCTCTGCCTCGTGATGACTGGGTGTTGTGTGATGTCCTTAGGTTAGTTAGGTTTAAGTGGTTCTAAGTCTAGGGGACTGATGACCACAGATGTTGAGTCCCATAGTGCTCAGAGCCATTTGAACTTTTTTTTTTTTTAAATGATAATTAAATGGACACCCTAGCTGCAAACAGGCTTTGATGTACTTCATTGGAGACATGTTGAAAATGTGTGCCCCGACCGGGACTCGAACCCGGGATCTCCTGCTTACATGGCAGACGCTCTATCCATCTGAGCCACCGCGGGCACATAGGATAGTGCATCTGCAGGGACTTATCCCTTGCACGCTCCCCGTGAGATCCACATTCCCAACATGTCCTCACCACTACATTCGTAGTGCGCCTAATACATGTTTGCCCATCATACTTTTTTTTTTTTTTGTCGGCTACTTTGAGAGTCAGCCCGGACACAAATAAGGAAGGAGAGAAGCTGAGCTAGCCGGTGGCAGGAATACGAAATGATCTGTACAAATCACTTTAAGATCAATTGATCATTTTATTTTTAAAAAGAAAAGAAGCATAACTTAAATTGCTTCCTGTGCTTCCTGTGCCTCCTGTAAGTAATTATATCACTCGCTATTACATCTCACAGAAAGCAGACTAAGTATCGGCTTCCTATTACGCAGTACTTATGGTCTCGAAGACTGTGAGCGAACTTGGGCCGACCAGCGATGGGCGGTAGGTCAAGTCAACGGTGTCAGGGGCGCTAAACTCAGTCTTTCTGGAGGTGGGGCGCCGCCCGGTCTTTCCACTGGCGCACGGGTCAGCGCCTTCTTGACCCAGGGTCGCGGAGTTGCGCCGGTTGGTGTGCAGTCGATGCTTTAGGACTGCACACCCATTGCGTTCTAAGAAAATACCTGGAGCACTGACACAAAATGAGAAATCGTCTTTGTTGACAGACCCCAACTAACATCTAAATATTCACGCCACGACTGAGGATGCCGAGTGACACATCTTGCAGTCTCCTGTCACACTTTCGATACTGTTGTTGACCCCCAGACGTAGAAAACTTAAGTAAACTGCATAGTGATCTCTTTTCTTGATGAAAGGATGCTAGACAGTGGAAGGTTTATTTTAGAGAATTGTGAACTACACCCACAGGTAAACTAGATCAATATCAGAACTCCCCTAACACATCAAAGAGTACCATTCGTCCCGTGAATGGCATGTGAGGCGAGACAATATACATGCAGCATGTAACTGTTATAAACAGAAAATATTTGATTGACTCCGTGAAACTTTTCAGTTTACCAGACGATCAAATTAAGTATTTTGGTACTATAAGGAGACCGATCATCTTCTCATTTTATCGTCATTAGCGTCTACCGTATATGAACAAGTGACGGTGAAATTAATAGCAGACGACAACGCGTTTAACGTACACGTGTTCACTGTAGAATTGTCTTCTGCCAAGAAAGGAGTAAACGGTAATCATCTGAGCACAAGGTAGCTGATTAGAAAACACACAGATATTTTGTGCTTTAATGTTCATTTCGCGTAGTTGGAAATAATACTCCACAGAATACAACTTGTGCGAGTGTCCTTGTTGATTCTACTTAGTTATGTCTGTAACAATCAAAGGTAACTCTGCACAATGAAAAGTGAATCACTCTTACTGGTTTCCTGGGAGTTAGGGTTACTACTGAAGGCTCCAGCAGGTATGGACGCTGGTGACGGCTGGTATCTTTCGTGACAGATATTGACCATAGCCTCCCTGCGACACGAGGTAACTACATGACACTCCGAGATGTGCGACAGTATTGCTGCTTACCACTCTAATTCCATAATTTTGTATGTGTGTCTCGCTGGAAATGACATTTCTCGTCAGGACAAATGTCTACACGATAAACCATGATTCATGCTACGTCTTTTTGAGGAACATGGCTATGAATTGCAGATGATATACTGATCGCCACATTTGCTCGATACCTAAGCTATCAAGCACATCTTGATGTCTTCGAGCATCACCTTACAGCGTTCGAACTTAAAGCATTTGTGTGACGCATTAGTAGATATTAGCTGGATTTTCATAGCGATTTCAAGACGACCTTTAGCTGTTCTGAGTGTCATCGCATAACCAGTATGTTATTGATAGGGGACCGTAATGTTAGGCCTTATAAATAGTTATCTTGTAGCTTTGCAGTCATCAATCCATCTTCGATAACGTGCTACAAAAACTTCATGCGTGCTGTTTATTTTTGGTGCTGTGTCAATCAGTTAAAATTTTTGCAACAAAAGAATGTTGACTCCGTACTATTAGTAAAAATGTTTCATTAGATGCTGTTAACATACTTGTAAATATAGAACGGAGCGTTGATTAGAAAGCGGTAGAAATACATCCCATGTTGCTATCGAGACCTACCGGAGCCCATAGTAGTCGACTACAGTTTTAGTAAGGAAAGATGATGAAATCCGTAATTACTGTGTCAATTGTGCACTGCTCAATAAATAACGAGAAAAGACTGATTTATAACCATACTGGAGCAGAACGTTTTTCATCGCTGTAGTTCTGTCCTTACAGAAATGTCAGAATAACAGTTCACGCTAAACTGTTGGGTGAGGAGTCACATACATGGAGGCTATTACAAACCTAAAAAAAAAAAAATCATACCTTGAATTTAGGCGATCTTGGAGGCCAATGATCCAATGCGAGATTTGTACGCCCCTGATACCCGATCGATCGTTGAGACAGCTCATTGTTATGAAATGCTGGTCACGTGCAGGCGCGGGGTAGGTCTGGGCGTCTTGACACGGTCCACGGGACTCCCTCCGTCGGAGGTTCGAGTCCTCCCTAGGGCATGGGTGTGTGTGTTGTCCTTAGTGTAAGTTAGTTTAAGTTAGATTAAATAGTGTGTAAGCCTAGGGACCGATGACCTCAGCAGTTTGGTCCCATAAGATCTTACCAAAAATTCCCAAATTTTCACGTGCAGGTTCCAGTGCTGTGCTGCTTCGCCCTGTTGGAGATCGAAGATATCGGCACATTTTGTTGCTGTGCTATCGCCATCTCTATTCAACGCACATTGACCTATGAACGGGTCAGTGATCGCGGTAGCCCGCATCTCGTGGTCGTGCGGTAGCGTTCTCGCTTACCACGCCCGGGTTCCCGGGTTCGATTCCCGGCGGGGTCAGGGATTTTCTCTGCCTCGTGATGGCTGGGTGTTGTGTGCTGTCCTTAGGTTAGTTAGGTTTAAGTAGTTCTAAGTTCTAGGGGACTGATGACCATAGATGTTAAGTCCCATAGTGCTCAGAGCCATTTGAACCATTTTTTTGATCGCGGTAGCTTCACCAGGTACACCGCTATGGGCAAACACTTGAATCGGCACCTTACAACTAGGATCAATGGATAGTGTTAGTTTCGATGCGTAAAATAAAACTCACTACAAGTTTCTGTCTTATTGCACGCGGAAAATGTATTCTTGTTAAACTGAATGAATCTCTTTGAAAAATCCTGTGCACCGACTTCTGCGCAGTACGATTTAGAGTCACTTGTCTCCAGTTCGGAACTTATAAAATTCGTTTTTTGCTGTTCCACTAAGATGTTTTAAACTTGCGTTGTGTTTATTGCACCAAATATGCAACTGTCTTCTTCCGTTCAGCTCCTCCGCTTTCCCATTTAAAATTCCTTAGTACCCTACATTTACCGCAGTAATGCTTAAAATTTCGCGCGATTAAACAGATTTGTTTAGTAATGCTTATATTCGTTCCTATGTTCGACAACGGCAAAGCTACAGCCACGCCTCGTACTGCGAAACATTCCACGCACGGCCTATAATTCATTAATTTGGCGACAACACGAAGTTCCGTGGAACGCTCGAGTAAGCCAGGGTCTTCACTTTTACGGCGGCCGGTTACTTTCACAGGCGTTAGCACTAAGCGCTTCTTCACTTTATTAACATCTGCGCTGTGGCGCTAAGTTTTGTAATGCGACGGAAGTGCGCAAGTTTCCGCGGGCCGTCGCGCGAGCAGCGAGATCGAACCCAGAGGCGTCGTAAGTGGGAAACCGACGCGCCGCCTAACTTGCTTAACTCGTAATTATTATCGCCGGAGGCATTGCTGCGCGCTGTTTGTCTTTACTGCGGCTGCGTAATCGCGGTTCGCGGTGCCCCTTCAGCGCCAGCTTGTTGCGCGCAACTTTTTAATGGGAATGCGAGTGCCTTTTTGAGTCTAGAAGCGCGCCGACGCTCACAGGACTTCCGACATTTGTGCTGATAACGCCAATGTTTGTTACGCCACGTGCTGTTTATTCTCCGTCACTTTCCCGTTCACTGTCACGCACAGAGTGCATTGAAAGCAATGGCGAGGTTTACCACCGTCAGGATGACATTTACATACGAGAGTCACTTCAAAAGTTCTGCACACTGTATGACAGAACTGAAGAAAATAATTTATTTTACAAAACACCATTACAGGCCTTCAATATAATCTCCATACTGGCTTATGACAACTTACCAACGTTTCGGCCACTTCTCTATTCCGGATAAGGTACCTTTATTGTTGAGCTGTCTGATTACTCGGGTCACCTCACTGGAAGCTGCATCAGCTGTATTAAAACGTTTTCCACGGGATTGTTCCTTCAACTTGGGAAACAAATCTGAGTCAAAGTCATATCAGGACTATAAGGTGGTTGGCGAAGTATTTCTCATCTATGAATGTCGAGTGTTTGTCTCACTGGTAGGACAATATGGAGTCTAGCATTGTTTTGCAAAATGAGGACACCAACTGCAAGCTTGTCAGAGCTTCTTTACCGAATTTTCGGGCGCAAAACATTTTGTAGAAACAGCATATAGTACACGCTATTACAGACGTCCCTAGGGCCACTCTATATGAAGCTATAGCTCCATTCACGTCACACGAAAAGACCATCATGAGTTTCGCCTTTCATTGTTGGCGGAGGAGTTTTTTCGGGCGCGAAGAGTCGGAACTTCTCCATTGTGACGACGGAGACTTTTGTTCTGGCTCAAAAGCTCGTATCCAGGTTTCATCAACTACAACAATAATTTATCCTTCTGTTTGATAATGCTGGAGCATTTCTTCTGCAAGTCTTTTGCGACCTGTTTCTGCTCGTCACTCAGATCAAGCTGAACCCATCTGCCAGTATCTTTTATCATCTTTAACTTTTCAGTTATGATACTGTAAACTATACTGTAGCGCCAAAGAAACTGGTATAGTCATGGGTATTCAAATGCAGATTTATGTAAACAGGCAGAATACGGCGCTGCGGTCGGCAACGCCTATATAATACAACAAGTGTCTGGCCCAGTTGTTTCATTGGCTACTGCTGCTACAAAGGCGGGTTGCCAAGATTTTAGTGGCACTGAACATGGTGTTATAGTCGGCATACGAGCGATGGGGCACACCATCTCCGAGGTACCGTGAATATCAGAAATCCGGTAAAACATCAATCCTCGGACATCACTGACGTCGGAGAAAGATCCTGCAAGAACGAGACCAACGACGACTGAAGAGAATCGTTCAACGTGACAGAAGTGCAACCCTTCCACAAATTGCTGCAGATTTCAATGCTGCGCAATCAACAAGTGTCAGCGTGCGAGCCATTCAGCGAAACATCATCGATATGGGCTTTCGGAGCCGAAGGCCCAATCATGTACTCTTGATGACTGCACGAGACAAAACTTTACCCCTCGACCGGGCCCGTAAACAACAGAATTGGACTGTTGATGACTGGAAACATGTTGCCTGGTCAGACGAGTCTCGTTTCAAATTATATCGAGCGGATGGACGTGCACAGTTGTGGTGATCACTTCATGAATCCATGGACCCTGCATGTCAGGTGGAGATTGTTCAAGTTGGTGGAGGCTCTGTAATGGTGTGGGGCGTGTGCAGTTGGAGTGATATATGACCCCTGATACGTCTAGATACGACTTCGACAGGCGACACGTACGTAAGCGTCCTGCATGATTACCTACGTCCATTCATGTCCATTCTGCATTCCAACGGACTTGTGCAATTCCATCAAGACAATGCGACTCCCCAGACGTGCAGAATTGCTACAGAGTATCTCCATGAACACCCTTCTGAGTTTAAACACTTCCGCTGGTCACCAAAATCCCCAGATATGAACATTACTGAGCATATCTGGGATGCCTTGCAACGTGCTGTTCAGAAGAGATCTCTGCCCCCTCGTACTGTTCCGGATTTATGGACCGCCCTACAGGATTCATGGTTCCCTCCAGCACTACTTCTGACATTATTCGAGTCCATGCCACGTCGTGTTGCGACACTTGTGTGTGCTCGCGGGGCCCGTACACGATGTTATGCAGATGTACCACTTTCTTTGGCTCATTTCCTCGATCTTCTCTGAAAATATCGTTAAGAAAAGCCTGAGGCGTGTAGTCTGTTGCAGTTGATGTCCTTCCATTTCTTGGGTTCTCCTCATTGCCTACCCACCTTCACAGAGAGGAGTAGACCACAATGACACTTTTCTACGATCCACTACACTATTCGCACACACCTCTCTCAAAGTGTTGTAAACTTCCGTTGCCTTGCTTCCACGTAGAAGTTCGACTTTCATGCAGGAACTCAGGTCACTATGTGTAGTCCGACCTGATTCGGTTACAGCTTCAATTTTAAAACTGAATTACTCACAACACAGCCACGGGTTCCAGCAAACACATAGTCACGCACAAAGTCACACTCATACCTGACATGAATTTCAACATGATCATGCCAGCGTAACTGTCGCTCAGGCGCGGTATGAACAACTATTGGAATGGCCTTCGTATTTCCCGATAAAAGATGACTCTTGCTGAAGTTAATAAAGACTTCTCCTGAGCCTATACACTGCTGTCCACAAAAATTTCAGCACAACTAAGAATAACAGTTAACGACATGTCACTTGATGAGCGTAAATATTATAGCGTAAATAATAAATTAGCGAATTTATATGTGTTTTTGGGGTATACAGGGTGCGAAAGCTAGTACACAGAGCTGCCACCTCTGGCAGCAGTAATGGTCGAAACTCGGCTAGGCATCGAGACGAACTCAATTTGGATGACAAATACGGATATTTCATAAGACACTTCTTCAGCCTTGGGCCAGAGCTCATCAATCGTAGTGGCTGGCAAGTGTTGGAGTGTTAGTGTCTTGGCATCCTGTGACGAAATGTTTACAGTGGGTGAGAGATATGAAGAGCATGCTGGCCAGGGCACCAGTCGAGCACCCTCTCTTAAGGTAGGTCACGATTATCTGGACAACAAGTGGTCTTGCGTAATCATGTTGTAAGATTAAGTTATGGAGCTCTCGTAGATAATGCACAGCAGTGGAAGCAGGGGAAGCAACTGAAGCACTGTTTCGGTAACAATAACTGTAGCAATATATTATGTAATTATAATCACACGGTTAGTCAACAGTACCTACGAAGGGTGTTCAATAAGTAATGCAGCCAGTTTCGATTGAAAAACGCGAAATTTGCTGTGGAACATTTTGAAATATTTCCTCTTCAGCCCCTTTAGATTCATGAAGTTCCGATAGGTCTCCGCGCTAAACGCAGCCTTCAAAATGGCATCTGTAACGGAGGTGCGTTCCATGAAGAGAACTGCCTTGAGTTTTTTTGGCAGAAAACCAGATCATCGCACGTATTAATTGGCGTTTGCAGAATGTCTACGGAGACGTGGCAGTGAACAGAAGCACGGTGAGTCGTTGGGCGAGATGTTTGTCATCATAGCAACAAGGTCGCGACAACCTGTCCGATCACCCGCGGTCGGCCGGCCGTACCCTGCAGCCGGGATCTCGCACCTTCCGCTTCCATCTGTTTGGCCCAATGACGGATGCACTCCGCGGGAAGCAGTAAGTGGATGATGGGGAGGTTATTGATGCAGAAAGATGTTGGCACCGACGTCGACCAGTAGTGTTGTACCATGCTAAAATACAGGTACTCCCAGTAAGTTGGCGTAGGGCCGTCGCACTGAACGGAGATTATTTTGATAAATGGGTTTTGTAGCCAAATGAGTGGGGAATAATATGATGTACTGAAGACCTGAATGAGACCAACCTGCTTTCAGAAAAAAAGTGGTTCATTACATATTGAACGCCCTTCGTAGATAAAAATCGTTACATTTTTTCGAAACATATAGAACTGATACTTTCATTACATTATATTATTGACAGAGCATTGTAAACCGATCCGAAGGAATGTCCTTGCAGCTTAACTTCGCAGCGCGGAAGTTGAGCGAGCACCTCTTTTGGTGCTATTAGTCCATCTCCTCCTTATCACCTCACTCTCCATCTCCTCCACCCCCTTTCTCCGTCCAGTTCCTCCGCCCTAATCTGTGTCGATCTCTTCCCCGCCCCTCTCTCTGTCAAACTTCTCCTCTCCCCCCCCCCCCGGAACTTTCGACTTCCTTCCCCTCCTCCACTTCCCATTCTCTGTCGATCTCCTCCTCCCCCTCTCTCTGTCGATATTCTCCCACCTTCTCTTCCACGTTATCACCCTCACCCAAATACGAGTCCGATGGTTCTTATTCCACGAGTATTTCTTCCTAAATCGTAACTAATACGTGAACCAAATGTGGTTGAAATCTTTAAAGGGGTTAGGATGAGCTTTTTATCCACGGCTTTGCCCGATTACGCCTATCTCAAATATATTTTCACGTGTATTTAACATATTTCACTCTTATTCTTACACATATTTCACCAGTATCTGTAGCGAATTTCACCCCGCAGTTTCATTTTCATGCAGCTCAGTGTTTATGACGTCGCATCTGCTGGACTATATATTGTACAAGGATGTTATTTGCTGGTACACTCGGAATTATACGTGAATACTGTCTGCAAAAATGTGTCGTGAATACAGTTAGTCGTAAGTAAATAATGAATTAAAACGTCACGCTTCATGCGCCAGTTTTACTGCATGAACAGCGAAAATGTAGCATACGAGAAAGTGTTTTCATCTCATCGTTTTGTGTGTATTGTCAGCGAGGAAAGGATATTACGTGTAAAGTTAGTCGGAAGTCACAAAGTGCTCTCATTCTGAAATAATGGATGAATGAAATATGGGTATTTGCGCGTCGTGGAATATACCACTACCCATTTGATATGTAGGTGTATACAAGGCAGCCTATGTGTTAATTCAGAGTACAACCTGCCCCATCCCAAATTTCTTTCAAATCCATCTAGCCGTTTCATCGTGAAGGAATAACAAACATACTAAATTACACACACAGACCCACTCACCAATTATCGTATATGTAATATGTACGAGATGTCTACATGTACAGGGTTATTACAAATGATTGAAGAGATTTCACAGCTCTACAATAACTTTATTATTTGAGATATTTTCACAATGCTTTGCACACACATACAAAAACTCAAAAAGTTTTTTTAGGCATTCACAAATGTTCGATATGTGCCCCTTTAGTGATTCGGCAGACATCAAGCCGATAATCAAGTTCCTCCCACACTCGGCGCAGCATGTCCCCATTGATGAGTTCGAAAGCATCGTTGATGCGAGCTCGCAGTTCTGGCACGTTTCTTGGTAGAGGAGGTTTAAACACTGAATCTTTCACATAACCCCACAGAAAGAAATCGCATGGGGTTAAGTCGGGAGAGCGTGGAGGCCATGACATGAATTGCTGATCATGATCTCCACCACGACCGATCCATCGGTTTTCCAATCTCCTGTTTAAGAAATGCCGAACATCATGATGGAAGTGCGGTGGAGCACCATCCTGTTGAAAGATGAAGTCGGCGCTGTCGGTCTCCAGTTCCGGCATGGGCCAATTTTCCAGCATTTCCAGATACACGTGTCCTGTAACGTTTTTTTCGCAGAAGAAAAAGGGGCCGTAAACTTTAAACCGTGAGATTGCACAAAACACGTTAACTTTTGGTGAATTGCGAATTTGCTGCTGGAATGCGTGAGGATTCTCACATTGTGTCTGTTCACTTCACCATTAAGAAAAAATGTTGCTTCATCACTGAAAACAAGTTTCTCACTGAACGCATCCTCTTCCATGAGCTGTTGCAACCGCGCCGAAAATTCAAAGCGTTTGACTTTGTCATCGGGTGTCAGGGCTTGTAGCAATTGTAAACGGTAAGGCTTCTGCTTTAGCCTTTTCCGTAAGATTTTCCAAACCGTCGGCTGCGGTACGTTTAGCTCCATGCTTGCTTCATTCATCGACTTCCGCGGGCTACGCGTGAAACTTAGCCGCACGCGTTCAACCGTTTCTTCGCTCACTGCAGGCCGACCCGTTGATTTCCCCTTACAGAGGCATCCAAAAGATTTAAACTGCGCATTCCATCGCCGAATGGAGTTAGCAGTTGGTGGATCTTTGTTGAACTACGTCCTGAAGTGTCGTTGCACTGTTATGACTGACTGATGTGACTGCATTTCAAGCACGACATACGCTTTTCCGGCTCCTGTCGCCATTTTGTCTCACTGCGCTCTCGAGCGCTCTGGCGGCAGAAACCTCAAGTGCGGCTTCAGCCGAACAAAACTTTATGAGTTTTTCTACGTATCTGTAGTGTGTCGTGACCATATGTCAATGAATGGAGCTACAGTGAATTTATGAAATCGCTTCAATCATTTGTAATAGCCCTGTTTTACAAAAGAGCTTTACCGTTTCTCTTGCATTCTTTCTCAAAAAAAAAGTGTGTGAAATCTTATGGGACTTAACTGCTAAGTTCATCAGTCCCTAAGCTTACACACTACTTAACCTAAATTATCCTAAGGATAAACACACACACCCATGCCCGAGGGAGGACTCGAACCTCCGCCGGGACCAGCCGCTCAATCTATGACTGCAGCGCCCAGACCGCTCGGCTAATCCCGCGTGGCATTCTTTCTCAGAAAAAAATTAAATAATTGAAAAGGAGCGGCCAACACGAGAGCTATTGAACATCTTTTGACAGACCAGTAAATTCTCTAGCCGTCTCCAGTGTAATATTTATACCATGTGACGGGCTACCCGGCAGCGGTAATGATTTTTTTTCCGATTTTGACTGTTGTTTGGAAAGGATAGAGATATTATTTGAACGCAAACTGAGTACATGCATTTTGGAAATTTAGGGAAGTCGATAACCAAGCACGAACTGTCTTTTACCCATTAACGGTCGTCTGCAGTTACAGTTCAAAATGGCTCTGAGCACTATGGGACTTAACTTCTGAGATCATGAGTCCCATAGAACTTAGAACTACTTCAACGTAACTAACCTTAGGACATCACACATATCCATGCCCGAGGCAAGATTCGAACCTGCGACCGTAGCGGTCGCGCGATCCCAGATTGTAGCGCCTAGAACCGCTCGGCCACCCCAGCCGGCAGTTACAGTTCCTTTTGAAGGCAAATAGAATAGGAATTGCCCATTATGACGAACTTATAAATGAAAAGGCTTATTAGTGCAGTGTGTTTCCTGTGATAACAAGATTTAGCCTTCCGAGGACACAATGAAACCGCAAATTCTACTAACCAGGAAAATTACGAGGAAATGTTGAAGTTCACTGCAGAATGTAATCCTCTCCTAGCGGAGCACATGAAAACTTCTATTGTGTTTAAAGGAATTTCTAATCTAATCCGACAAAGCGGAATATTGTGGATGTTTCTTTTGTAACCGTCATGGTAGACGAAACTTCAAATAAAGCACTGTTTTCTATTGCCATGCGTCATGTACATGAAGGAGAGATAAAGAGAAGATTTTTGGAGTTCTGTGATGTAGGTATAGACAAACATCAAGGAGTTATTGCAAAACTTATTCGGAACTTCTTATCAGACTTCGATCATAAAGACAGGCGGGAAATGTGAATGGGCTTCAAGCATTACTCAAAGTTACACATTCTGAAGCCATATTTGTCCACTGTTATGTTTACATACTAAAATTCGTTTCCCCTTCAAACGCCAGCCGAATATCGTAGCGTAAAATATTTTTAGATAGTTAAATTGACCTGCAGTTTTCTTTAAAGATCTATTAAACGTGTTAAAATATTCGATAAATTTTTGCAACGTCGTCTTCCATACGTCTATCCAACGCGATCCAGTTACTCGTCAAGACTGGTAAACACTGTGTGCGGGGATCAGGACAAAACTCCGCGATAAGTGTAGTGCTGTGCTAGAATATCATCAAAATATTGTCCGCAGCTCGTGGTCTTGCGGTAGCGTTCTCGCTTCCTGCGCACGGGGTCCCGGGTTCGATTCCCGGCGGGGTCAGAGATTTTCTCTATCTCGTGATGACTGGGTGTTGTGTGTTCATCATCATCATTTCCTCATCATTGACGTGCAAGTCGCCGAAGTGGCGTCAACTAAAAAGGACTTGCGATACGGCGGCCGAACTTCCCCGCAAGGGGCCTCCCGGCCAACAATGCCGTACGATCATTTCATTTCATCAAAATATTAAGATATTATAGAGCAAATTAATGACATCTTTACACTTACAGAAAATTTCAATTTTTTTTTCTCTTGAAAATATTCATCGAAATATTCACCCTCACCGATGTGCTCTACAGCATCCTTCTGAACCAAGCAAATAATATTTTGTACTGTGAATAGAAATTCCAGAACTCGCAGCTCCGCAGCAGCGTTAAGTGACGACTGCGAACAAGTTTTCTAAGGAACTGTTTCTCAAGTAGGAGAAACATTTCAAAGGAAAAATATCAACTACAGACGCATCTGTTGCACAGTGACTGATAGTTACTTGGATGTAAGATTTCACGATTATTCTAAACAGAAGTAATACAAACAAACTT
Organism: Schistocerca nitens; assembly: GCF_023898315.1. NCBI lineage: Eukaryota > Metazoa > Arthropoda > Insecta > Orthoptera > Acrididae > Schistocerca > Schistocerca nitens. Next base: position 837,886,226 of record NC_064616.1, on the reverse strand, counting down.
TTCCTTTCTTATGACAACGCAAGGCCTCTCACAAGTCTGCGCACCCGAGAGCAGCTCACAAAAGTTTACTGGACTGTTCTATCTGCCGGCCGATGTGACCGAGTGGTTTTAGGCGCTTCAGTCTGGAACCACGCGACCGCTACGATCGCAGGTTCGAATCCTGCCTCGGGCATGGATGTGTGTGATGTCCTTAGATTAGTTAGGTTTAAGTAGTTCTAAGTTCTAGGGGACTAATGACCTCAGAAGTTAAGTCCCATAGCGCTTAGAGCCAAAGGAAAAGCCCCAAATGTTCTTCCTGATCCACCCTACAGCCCGGAACTCGCCACCTCCGATCTCCATCTGTCTGGCCCACTGGACGATGTACTTCGTGGGAAGAAGGACGTGGATGGTGGGGAAGTTATTTATGCAGCAAGACTTTGCCTCAGACTTCGACTGCCAGGGTGGTACCGTGCACGCTACGCAAGCAGCTGCACAGCCAGCAATCTTAACAAATCAGGAATGTGACGGTTTATGGCCAGAATACCGCCTATACAAATCACAGGGTATCTCGATGAGTACCCAGTACCATCACGACATGTGCTGAGCCGCTATAACGATGACGTATGCAGTGTGCAACGGTCTTTTCCCGACAGCCTCCTCACATGGTAATGTACATTTTGAAGCTGTATGCAGAACCTTGACTAGCCCGAAAAGACGGCGTAGTGACACCTTCACGCAATGTTGCCGTTGGACGTACAGGATGCACCCATCTGCAGGTGGTCGCTCATGTCGACACCAATGATGTGTGTCGCTAAGGATCGGAGGAAATCCTCTCTGGCTTCCGGCGGCTATCTGATTTGGTGAAGACTGCCAGTCTCGCTAGCGGGATGAAAGAGAGCTCACCATCTGTAGTGAACTGTTAAGGCAGCCAGTCCACAGTGAAGCAGCCGAAAGGGCACGCGTCAACTCACGCCGTCTGGCGTGAAGTCTGGAACAGGATACGTGATGAATGTGATAAAGAAAAGAACGTAGCTACTAGAACACTTAACTTTTATATTGTCCTTTGGTATACAGCATTCTGGATGATACAAGTGAGACTCTTTAGATTCATGAAGTAACTAATGGCGCCTTGCTAGGTCGTAGCCATTAACTTAGCTGAAGGCTATTCTAACTGTCTCTCGGCAAATGAGAGAAAGGCTTCGTACGTGTAGTCGCTAGCAACGTCGAAGTACAACTGGGGCGAGTGCTAGTCCGTCTCTCGAGACCTGCCTTGTGGTGGCGCTCGGTCTGCGTTCCTGACAGTGGCGACACGCGGGTCCGACATGTACTAATGGACCGCGGCCGATTTAAGCTACCACCTAGCAAGTGTGGTGTCTGGCGGTGACACCACACCATCTGCAGCATCGTCGACAGGACTGACTGCGAGCTCACCATCTGCAGCATCGTCGACAGGACTGACTGCGGACCTTTGGTACAGAGCCGAGTGGAGGGTCTGAATCAGAGGCTGAGACGGTTCTGCGACCGTGTGGGCTGCAGATTCCTCGACTTGCGCCATAGGGTGGTGGGGTTTCGGGTTCCGCTGGATAGGTCAGGAGTCCACTACACGCAGCAAGCTGCTACACGGATAGCAGGGGTTATGTGGCGTGGACTGGGCGGTTTTTTAGGCTAGATGGCCTCGGGCAAGTACAGAAAGGGCAACAGCCTCAAAGGGTGCGGGGCCAAGTCAGGACATGCGGGGACCGAGCAGCAATCGGTATTGTAATAGTAAACTGTCGAAGCTGATAGAAAGCACCGAAGCTGGAATCGTTATAGGTACGGAAAGCTGGCTGAAGCCAGAGATAAATACTGCCGAAATTTTTACAACGGCACAGACGGTGTTTAGAAAGGATAGATTGCATGCAACCGGTGGTGGCGTGTTTGTCGCTGTTAGTAGTAGTTTATCCTGTAGTGAAATATAATTGGATAGTTCCTGTGAATTATTATGGGTGGAGGTTATACTCAACAACCGAGCCAGGTTAATAATTGGCTCCTTTTACCGACCTCATGACTAAGCAGCATTAGTGGCTGAACAACTGAGAGAAAATCTGGATTACATTTCACATAAATTTCCTTAGCGTGTTATAGTCTTATGTGGAGATTTCAATTTACCAGATATAGACTGGGACACTCAGATGTTTAGGACGGGTGGTAGGGACAGAACATCGAGTGACATTATACTGAGTGTACTATCCGAAAATTACCTCGAGCAATTAAACAGAGAACCGACTAATGGACATAACATCTTGCACCTACTGATAACAAACAGACCCGAACTTTTCGACTCTGTAAGCGCAGAACAGGGAATCAGTGATCATAAGGCCGTTGCAGCATCCCTGAATATGGAAGTAAATAGGAATATAAAAAAAAGGGAGGAAGGTTTATCTCTTTAGCAAAAGTAATAGGAGGCTGATTTCAGACTACCTAACAGATCAAAACGAAAATTTCTGTTCCGACACTGACAATGTTGAGTGTTTATGGAAAAAGGTAAAGGCAATCGTAAAATGCGTTTTAGACAGGTACGTGCCGAGTAAAACTGTGAGGGATGGGAAAAACCCACCGTGATTCAACAACAAAATTAGGAAACCACTGCGAAAGCAAAGAGAGCTTCACAGCAAATTTAAACGCAGCCAAAACCTCTCAGACAAACAAAAGCTAAGCGATGTCAAAGTTTGCGTAAGGAGGGCTATGCGTGAAGCGTTCAGTGAATTCGAAAATAAAATTCTATGTACCGAATTGACAGAAAATCCTGGGAAGATCTGGTCTTACGTTAAATCAGTAAGTGGATCGAAACAGCATATTCAGACACTCTGGAATGACAATGACATTGAAACAGAGGATCACACGCGTCAAGCTGAAATACTAAACACCTTTTTCCAAAGCTGTTTCACAGAGAATGACCGCACTGCAGTTCCTTCTCTAAATCCTCTCACGAACTAAAAAATGGCTGACATCGAAATAAGTGTCCAAGGAATAGAAAAGCAACTGAAATCATTCAACAGAGGAATTCCACTGGACCTGACTGGATACCAGTTCGATTCTACACAGAGTACGCGAAAGAACTTGCCCCCCTTATAACAGCCGTGTACCGCATGTCTCTAGAGGAACGGAAGCTTCCAAATGATTAGAAAAGAGCACAGATAGTTCCAGTTTTCGAGAAGGGTCGTCGAGCAGATGCGCAAAACTATAGACCTATATCTCTGACGTCGATCGGTTGTAGAACTTTAGACCTTTTTTTTTTTTTTTGCTCGCGTATCAACCATGTCATTTCTGGAAACCCAGAATCTACTCTGTAGGAATCAACATGGATTCCGGAAACAGCGATCGTGTGAGACCCAACTCGCTTTATTTGTTCATGAGACCCAGAAAATATTAGATACAGGCTCCCAGGTAGATACCATTTTCCTAGACATCCGGAAGGCGTTCGATACAGTTCCGCACTGTCGCCTAATAAACAAAGTAAGAGCCTACGGCATATTAGACCAGCTGTGTGGCTGGATTGAAAAGTTTTTATCAAACAGAACACAGCATGTTGTTCTCAATGGAAAGACGTCTACAGACGTTAAAGTAACCTCTGGCGTGGTACAGGGGAGTGTTATGGGACCATTGCTTTTCACAATATATATAAATGACCTAGTAAATAGTGTCGGAAGTTCCATGCGGCTTTTCGCGGATGATGCTGTAGTATACAGAGAAGTTGCAGCATTAGAAAATTACAGTGAAATGCAGGAAGATCTGCAGCGGATAGGCACTTGGTGCAGCGAGTGGCAACTGACCCTTAACATAGACAAATGTAATGTATTGCGAATACATAGAAAGAAGGATCCTTTATTGTATGATTATATGATAGCGGAACAAACACTGGTAGCAGTTACTTCTGTAAAATATCTGGGAGTATGCGTACGGAACGATTTGAAGTGGAATGATCATATGAAATTAATTGTTGGTAAGGCGGGTGCCGGGTTGAGATTCATTGGGAGAGTCCTTGGAAAATGTAGTCCATCAACAAAGGAGGTGGCTTACAAAACATTCGTTCGACCTATACTTGAGTATTGCTCATCAGTGTGGGATACGTACCAGGCCGGGTTGACAGAGGAAGAGAAGATCCAAAGAAGAGCGGCGCGTTTCGTCACAGGGTCATTTGGTAAGCGTGATAGCGTTACGGAGATGTTTAACAAACTCAAGTGGCAGACTCTGCAAGGGAGGCGCTCAGCATCGCGGTGTAGCTTGCTGTCCTGGTTTCGAGAGGTTGCGTTTCTACTTATACCTCCCGAGGAGATCACGAATGTAAATTTAGAGAGATTCGAGTGCGCACGGAGGCTTTCCGGCAGTCGTTCTTCCCGCGAACCATACGCGACTGGAACAGGAAAGGGAGGTAATGACAATGGCACGTAAAGTGCCCTCCACCACACACAGTTGGGTAGCTTGCGGAATGTAAATGTAGATGTAGACGTCCCATTGTCAATAAGCCTTCCTCTATACCGTGTCAAAGCAACCTACAGATATAGTCGCTGTGTTGGCAGTCCATTCTGCTCCAGACGTCGCTGTCCGTGAAGATGAGTGGTTCCCAACTTAGGGGTAATTAACCCTTGAAGAGTAAAATGAAATTTCCTGAGGGGTAGAAACACAAGGATTCAATTATGTTTAGGTCACAAAACTAATTTATTTATAAGACATTTATAAGACATTATCACTGTTTCATAAGACTGTAATCTTGGTTACGTAAGTTACCAAAAAGGACATTTCTTTTTCAATATTATCCTTAACATGTGATACAATGTGGTGGAGGTTACAGCTTGTGAAACGGATGCATGAAAAACATCTCTTACGTAATCTATCCATCACACACATGCATTGTAACATACATCTGTTATAGTGAAAGTAAGACACATGCGTCAGAGATGCTTGAATATCTGATGAAAATGCCTTCTCCAAGTTCCAGCAATGGATCAGAAATTGCTTCATAATTTACTTCGCAAAGATAGACGAACTAGTTGATAGCATAACATAATACTACCTGTGTAATGGTTAACCTAGAGCTTGTTGTAGGGCCTACACAGGTTTTTCTTCTTCTTATTATTATTATTATAATTATTAGTGTCAGTTGCCAGGCACAAAGTACTGGGAGCTTGGAGTCTTTCGGTTTCTGTCATTTCAGAATCAAGGAGTCCAGAAATGAAGTGATTAATAAACAATAAGTACAGAGCACACATTTCGAATTCATTAATTTAAGCGGGATGCAGGGTGTGGGCGAAGTTAAGCGTCGTTAGGGAGAGGTACGGTGCACGGTGCAGAGGAAGCATGTTTTGGAACCACTGACTGCCATCAGTCTGAACAGTTAGTTTCCTTTCCTGAGAAGGGGCTTGGGTAGTACCAGTGATGCAATGAAGATTGCTTCATCATTCCATAAAAGAAGGCTGTTAGAAGCGAGAAGTAAGAAATGTATCAAACACCTACAAAAAATTAATATCAGTCATCTTACGTCATTTTAAAAATAAAAGTGTTTGAACATGATTCTTTTTCATTCTAAAGTTTAGACAGGTCCTAATATGATGATTTTGGAGGAGAGAGGGAGGGAGGGCTATTAAATAATATATGATTACACTGATGGGTAATTGTCTCAGAAAGATTGAGAATCACTGGTGTAGATGCTTGTTTTGAAGCAAACCAACCCATCATGACTGGAGTTGTATGACGTGTATACTGCAAGGCCAAGTGTAAAATACGTCTGCCCTCTCGCGCTCAATGACTGACGGTATATTTATAATTGTAGCCCATGATGAAACACACAAACTTAATAGCGTTTTTTGTTGCACCTCTGTTTCTTAGAAACACTGCGCATTGTACTAGAGCAGAATTCGTTACAGCTAAGTACATACTAAAATTGTGGATAGATGAGTAAACTGGGTGAACCATTGTGTACATTCTTCTGCTTACCGATATGGGACATATCAGGAAAGAGAGGCAACAGAGATTTGTTACTCGGTAAAAAATAGAAGCAAACTGACCATGAGGTCGCTACGTCATTCGGTACTTCCAAGAATAACAAATATGGGATTTGAGAGCACGCACAACGACGTCCGTGAACATAAACGTACTCTAACTACTCTGACATACATCGATTTCGCCTTGATTTTGATTTGCAAGAAACATGAGAGGCAATGCAGTGAGAGGAAATGGAATGACATTCGGAAGGAACTGGAATCATACCGCAGTCTGGATATTCTGATTTAGGACCTCAGAAAGATATTCGTGTAATTACTTCGACGAAAGCAATAAACTTCCTTCCCACATCCTCGTCGTCAACTTTTTATCCTTAATTCTGCCTGTTTTGGCCATTAATGTTTCAAGAAGATCCCTACAGTACCACAATTTCGTAGCAGAAAAGAGGTCAACAAATTTCAGTAACTTGAAAGTGTCTCGGGACTACTCTAAAAGATTACTGAATTCGAACGATTGATTTTAATTGAACTAGTCAGTAAGTCTCGTCGGTCAGTTCAGTTTTTCTTCTTACCTCAAAGGATATTACACGTGAGATATTATTTCATTGTCGTAGACATAAAAAAACGACTTTCAATTTAGTCTCCAGAAAATACTATACTGTGAAAACATTTGCAATTTCTATAGAAAGACGTAAAAATAAATTTTAATAGCTACAACATATCCCACAGTGGTGGAATGGAGTAATAACAGGCGTATAACACAGGTTAGTACATAAGTCCAGATGCATTTCAAATTTTTAATGGAGGCATTTACATAGTACATAATTTTACAAAATATTTCTGATGGATCAAGTTAAAATACATAATTAAAATCCATTTCTGTAGTTAACTGGGGCAGTTGTCTTTTTTTTCTTTCAGGATAATCAAGAAGGCTGCTTACGATAGAAGACCGTCTAACTGCTGTTAGGAGTTGAATCGAAAATTTCACTAGCCAGTGCCAATAAGAGTAAACATCCTGCTAAATGTCAATACGCTCCAGGTATCTGGAAACATTGCGATGAATCACGCTCCGTGAGGCCTCCTGTAATACGAGAGACGGTTCAGCGAATCAGAGAAGCGATCGAAGTAAGTTTGCACGTATCAGATCATCATTTAAGCAAGTATTGAGACATACGAAAATCAGCGATTTTGCAAATTCTACACCTTACACGAAAGAAAAAAGCGTAGCAGTTACGGGTGCTTCACAAGTTAGATCACGAAGACTACGCAGCTTGTCAAACTGTGAGCTACGATTTGATAAAAGCTAAACAAAACGAACACCTCGTATATGACATTTTGTTTTGCTGATGAGGCCAAATTCCCTATCTGTAGAAACGTTTACAAGCATAACTGCCACATATGGGGCATGGAGTCACCTGACGCTGCCACTGAACGGCACACACACCAAAGATGAATGTACGGCTTGGATTCACTAAGACGTCTGTCTATGAATCCTTTATGCAGTTATTTACTTTTGCTTCCATGAACCGACTTCGAACTATAAAACAATCTTCAGACCAAAGGCCCCAGACGAGGTGCCGGATGATGAAGCATCTGCATACTGTCTGCTTCTTCCTATCGCAAAGGGCTCAGGAATTTCAGGATGAATTCAGTTCTGCTCTTCAGCGATAGGATCCATGCCTAAAAATAGACCATTTTGAAATGTGATGAAACTGTTTACATAGACTGAAAGTATAAGTACATGCGTATTATATAAATGCACCCATTATGTAGTATAAGTCGATCGTGGCTTTGTGCCCATCCTTTATCTGATTAAAAAGTTAGCAGAAAGCAGAAATACAAAGAAAAGGTTTGCTTAATTCTCTACGAGAATTGTATGTTATAGAACAAACCCTCAGAAGCATTGGAAATAGCGCACCCGGAGGGAAGAAAGTTACAAACGCGAAACTTTGCAAATAAAGTACAGTGAGATCCAATACGCAAGTAATCGAAGGTTGATGCCAATGCGCATTCCCACAGACCCTATAGGCAATTTTCCAGCAAGATAACGCTCAGCCGCATACAGCTCGTGTTGCTTAAGGCTTCCTACGTTATGTTACGACTCTTCCGTGGCTGACCCTATAGAGTATGTGCGGGACCAGGTGTAAAGCCAAATGTCGCCGTATCACTCTGTACATGATTTGGAGATGGCTGTTCAAGATTTCTGGACCAATTTGCCTCAGTACAAGATGAGACGTCTAATCAATTCGATGCCAGACTGTGTTGTGGCGTGTTTCGCGGCAATACGTGGTCCACTCTGTTATTGACGTGGCACTGTATATGTCTACTTGTACTCATTGTACTGTATTTGTTACTTGTCTTGATTCTGGGATCAAGTGAATCTCTCATCTGTATTATTATGTCTAATAAGTTTCATTTCGATATGATGCTTTCATCTTGGTGCACTATTTTCAACGTTCCTGAGTGTGTAAACTGAACAAGAACGTTAGCGTCTTATTTATTTCCTAAAAGTAAATAATGTCTGAGATAAATACCGGTAGAAAGTGCCATTAAGATACTGACAGAAAACGTCGTTAAGATAAGTGTCAGAGGTAGTTCAAAACTAGTCATCGAATGACTCTGTCGCTCACATCAGTTACCAACTCACTATTTCCCTTAGGCTATTTCACACTAGGCCACTAATTTAGCCAAGTGGAAAGTGATTTAGGAGCCCCATTTGACGACTAAACGGCAAATAAGCAAGTGCGCGTTCACACACGATTTATTTTGCAATCAGATGATGGCAGTTGTCGAGTCTGTACTGCAGTATGTTTCAGAGAGCTAGAGCTAACGAAACTATACGTATTACAGCTAGGGTTATATTGGAAGAGGCGGAAGAAGAGATTGAAGCCTTAAAGAAAAGAAAGAGAAAGTGGATACGAAAATTGATTGGCCGAAAAGACTTGCATGAAGCATCCGATGTGCTAATGAAACTAGTCGCCACTGAAGACCCAAAAGAACACATTTCGACGCTGAGAATGTCGGAAAGTTGCTTCAATCTCCAATTAGAAAAAGTGCACAGTAGAATCCAGTGTACTGATACTCACCTGAGAGAAGCCACATCTGCAGAAAGTAAACTGCAGCCAGTGTTGTATCTTCTTGCTACTGGATGTAGTTTTTAAGGACCGTAAAACATCTCGTTCGACTAGGTAAGTCAACTATTCCCTTACTGCTTCTGTTATAAATTTTCTTGCACGCTGTGTGGTTCTTTAGTGGATACAGGAGCGATGAACCGATGCCATTCATGAAACGGAGAAGTCAGATATTAATTTATTCTAGATCTAATATCAAAAAGTAAAACTAATACTTAATCTTGTTGCTGTAGTTGTAGTGTCAGTTGCTAAAAGTAGCTGTGATTGTTAAAACATATACAGATACCGCAGATTTACAAATCAGTCAGTCTTCAATACAGTAACTATGCAGTAGATCACGAGCACTGGCCACTACGAAAGTCTGTAAATGTTATTCAACGGGCAGACACACAAAATGACCTCCGTGCAAGTACTCCCGCCGATGGAGCTTCGGAGAGGGGATGCTAGCATCTAATTGGCAACAGCGTAATCGTTCGTGGCAGCGCCCTGCACTCGTGTAGCACTGGTGGCTGTAGTAAACGCGACGGCGTAACTTGTGGCGCTCTATTTGAAAGTGCAGCCGATCGGATAGCGACCGTTACCGAACCTTCGAGAATTTTGTAATGCTGTTTATGAAGTTCTGAAGGATTTCATCAAGGTAAGGACTGACAAATCGTCACATATACTTTCATGTATTTACTATTTTAATTATTTTAAAACGATGTATTTTTAAATTAATATTTGGGGCCTATATGCGGTAATATGCACTCACAAAGTGTGACATAGACGAATATCTCTATGCCACTGTACAAAGACAAGAAACTTTATTACACAACATCAAATGAAATCCAGATCACCAGCTGTCATTCCTGAAGTGAGAATGCCTGTTGGAGAATATGGCGAATTCAGTGACGAATTAGGTGAAGGCGAAACCATCAATGTGTGGGTGATGATCTCCATTTTGCTTTCCTCATCGAAGTTTTGCAATATATGCTGTCGAGGAATCCTGTTTGCGATACAAAAAGCAGTGATATTAGCTGGAGTTCATGTTGCTGATATATTGGAATCAGATGAGAAAAAAGAGAAGGAGACTGATATTAGTGAGTGCTACTAAACAGACGGTGTACACTCGTGCCCAGTGGCGCGCCAGTGGTAAGTGAGCTGGTGTGGGGGAAGCTATTTGACCATCTACTATTTAACTTAGTGTACCGGGTGGACTATTCGTTTAATTTTCCAACATTACCAGACAGTGCCGTTCAGTCACGTCTAGTTACTAAATCGCTTGCCATTTGACGAAATTACTGACGTAGTGTGAACCAGCCTTTAGGCCCTATATACGGTAATACGCACATACTTACAAAGTGTGCCACAGACGAATATCTCTATACCTCTAAACGCAGTTTCTGAAGAATATATTGTCAGACGCTGGGTAGATAAAGTAATCACCAGCAAAATGTATCGGAGCTACTAACTACAAAGAGGACCAATCCTTTCTTTTCAGTAAAGGCGTAGGTAGGCAGCAATGACTCCCAACGTTGAACTGTAAGTTTAATATTTCTGCTCAACGTAGGTGGAAAAGATATATAGTTTTTTTGTCGTAATCAACTAATGTGTTAAATCAACTACGTAAGGTCATAGTAGTTGTCCAATATGACGATCAATAGTCTCATTATTTTCATTACAAAATAATATACTGAAGCTACTAAACCCTGGACTTAAATTAATTAGCCCTGCTACTTGCATTCGTTGTTTATGACGTGAATGTATGCTACAACAGTATTCTTCGCACTGTAACAGCGTGCGTTTCATGAACTACGAGGCCTGTTCAGAAAGTAAGCTCCGATTGATTGCCAAATTGAAACCACAGTGAACATCAGAAATGCTTTACTTGTAGCAATTAGCTACACCTTTCAGCTACTTTTCTACGTAGTCGCCGTTCTGACTAAGACTTTTGTCATAGCGCTGTACCAACTTTTCAATAGCCTCATCATAGAAGGCAGCCGCCAGTGCTTTCCGCCAATTCTCCACGCTGGCCTACACCTCGTTGTCTGTGTCAAAATGTTGTCTTCAAAGACAGCGGTTCATGTGACCAGAGATGAAACTCAGGGAGAGACAATTGCGGACTGTATTGTGGGTAATCTCACATTTCCATTTGAAAACGATGCGGGAGCATCTTCATTGCCCCTGCAGAATGCGGCTGAGAATTGTCTTGAAGAAGAAACAGAACGACAGTTATGTAATGTTAGCTGCATAGCTTCAGGCGAAATTTCTCACCAGGCCCTCGTACTTGGCGGCAGACACTATTTTCTAGACATCTTTACGCACTCACTGCGAGCTCAGAAATGAGAAGAGCGACGTGATGCTAACTGGGGTTATACTAGAGACACTACCCAACACATCTGTGCAAAGCTTTATCGGATTTTCATAGTCGTTTCCATTTCGCGACTGATCGGAGCTTACTTTCTGAACGCCCCTCGTAGTTAACGGATGCCTACTGTTGAATTTTCTCCCACACTATCCAACGCTGTCACCTGAATCCAAACATAACGCTACACGATATACCCATACATTACACTTACCTACACCCCACAAATACACATACGACATAACTCTTATATGTCCGCAAGGAAAGTGCCCCATGTGAGCGAAGCAAGAACACACTTTCCGAAGAGCGGCTGAACCTACCCCTTAGGATATCCGAGCCAACAGTGTCACACGGCACTTAGAACTTAAATATTAAAGTTCTTTTGTACGAACTTTTCTATCTCAAGAAACTTAATAAGCTCTCTGTGGCTTGAACGATTCAGTTCCTGTCTCCGGAGGTAAGTGCCTTCTAATAATGATGTCGCCTACCGTAAGAAATTACAGTGAAGCAAATACTGTTCTATATTTGTAGTTTTGGCCTTAAGCCACTGTTTAGTATGGACATGGTGTATGTTTCACCATACATGTGTAACTTTAGTTATGCTTATTTAACGTTTCATGGCCAGAAAAAACAGAAATGTCCCTTGGATTGTACTGAAAATCACGTACACTCGTTCACTTTCCTCAAACCAAACTTGTTTATATACAGGGTGTGTGGGGAGGAAAGGTCAATATTTTATATAGTGATAGTGTAAGTAATTCTGAACAAAAAATTTTATATGAACATAGGTCTGCTAATGCTTTTTTTAGGGAGGTATGGGTACTGAAAGGAACTTTAATTCAACAAAACTGATGTGCACAACGTGAACGTATAAGCAATACGATTGGACCGTAACGTGATTTCCTTACAAACAGTGCACGGATACATGTCACGTTCACGCTGTGCAACTTAACACGTTTTATGGTCATGTGACGTATGTAGTACGTAGTAGAATCACCCACCCGTTTTTTGTCCAGTTGTGCCGTGTAGCCGGCCTGGGTGGCCGAGCGGTTCTAGGAGCTACAGTCTGGAACCGCTCGAACGCTACGGTCGCAGGTTCGAATCCGGCCTCGGGCATGGATGTGTGTGACGTCTTAGGTTAGTTAGGTTTAAGTAGTTCTAAGTTCTAGGGGACTGATGACCTTAGCAGTTAAGTCCCATAGTGCTCAGAGCCATTTGAACCATTTTTTGTGCCGTGTAAATCGCATTGTGTAGTGTACCGGCGACGGATAGGTTGGCTGTGTAGTGTATGGTGTTACCTGTGTTCGTACAAGAGCTGCTAACAATGCCACACGTCTACAGTAATGAGGAATGCGCAGATATAGTATATGTTTATGGCTTCTGCGACGGTAGTGCTACCGCTGCAGGAGAGGAATACCACACGCGCTTTCCGACTCGACGATAACCTGGTCGCAGGGTGTTTACCAAAGTGTTTATCACTTTGCGTACAACAGGCTCTGTTCCAAGTAGACATTTTTCGTCCGAGCGTGCACGTCAACAAACTTCGAAAGAACAGGAAGAAATTATCGCAAGTGTTGAGCGACGTCCCGGTACGAGCATAGGAAGAATGTCCCTGTGTATGAATGTCCCACTAACACGTGTATGGGAAACATTACATGCGGGAAACCTGCAGCCATTTCACATACAGCGAGTCTAAAATCTCCACGCTGGCGACAATGCCCAACGGCTTCAATTCAGCACTGGGTGATTTGGAATAGTCATTTGCTTCGATACATCTATTCACTGACGATCCTAGTTTTCACGACATGGAATAAACAACACATGCAATAATCATCGATGGTCGCGGGAAAATACGCACGCTTCAGTGGATAGCAATTTCCAAGTTCGTTTTGCGATAAACGTTTGGTGTGGCAAGACCGGTAACCTTTTCATACGTCCATTTATTATCAATCAGTGACTGTCGGGACAGAGGTACGTGCATTTTTCAGAAAATTCATTTGTGGAACTACTGAAAGACGTTCCTTCAGCCAAGCGAAGGGGAATGTACTTTCAACATGACGATGCCGCTCCATTTGTAACCTTATGTGTGAGGGACCATCTCAGCCGAATCTACCCTCATCGCTCGATTGGTCGTGACGGTGTTATTAACTGGCCTCCAAGATCACCTGACCTTACACCTTTAGATTTCTGTTTATGGGGTTGGATGAAATCAGAGGTGCACAAAGTGAAGGTAAAGACACGAGATGAACTGCTTCGTCGCATCATGGACGCTGCTGAATTGATTAGGAACAAACCACAGGCGATTGAACAAGCAACACACGTTATCGCTAGAGCGCAAAAGCGCACTGGCGTTGATGGTGGGATATTTGAACCTGTTCTGTGAACTGTACAACAGCTGTATGGTAAGTGTTAAAGCCGTTTGTAAAAGACGTGGCACGTCTTTTTCAACTGAATACATGTAACATGCATGTTGTAGTGCGTATGTACTAAATGCAAAGTAAATAAACATTATATAAAAATGTTAACATAACCGCACTTCTTAGTAACATTTTTTTTTTTAAGGATATCGCGTTGCGGTCAAGTTGTATTGCGTATACGTTCACGTTGTGCACATCAATTTTGCAGAATTAAAGTTCCTTTCAATAGCCGTATCTCCCTAACCAAACATTTGCGGACCTATGTTCGCACAACATTTTTTGTTCAGCATTACTTATACTGTCACTGTGTAAAATATTGACTTTTCTTCCCCGAACACCCTGAATATACATAAAAAACAAAGGTCTCTTTGATGCATCATGGTAATCGGCTATACGTGCCCAAGCACGAAGAATTACAACAGACAATGATTTTCAAATGGGAGATGATAATATTAATGATATGCTAGATGTTTCAGAAACAACATATCAAAATGGATTGATGGCTATGAACCGAATTACTGCTGCCAATAGTGCATATACAATGATTTAAGCTTAAGGAAGGTATACTCGCACTTCTTTAATTGAAAATGTGATAAGTGTTTGCTGGTAATACGATCATTGATGACATCCCTACTGGTTAAGCTCAAAGGTGTCAAATGTTATTTGAGAGGCGTTTTTGTTGTCTGTCTCCGATATTAAGGGAGAGTCACTTGTGACCCTCCGCGGATAATAAGCGGTGACAAGCGGAGTGGGACCTGTGAGCTGCTTCCGTATGTTCCAGATTCGCCTAAGCTAATAAGTAAACCCGCCACCAGGGGCTGAGGATTTGGATTACGTTAATAGAAGCTACCCCCCTTTATTGGCCTTCCTAGGGGTTCTCGCGTAACGGAAGAGGAAGCCAGGGGTGGCCAAGGGCTGCCAACCCTCATTCTACAGTGATATGTGGCAGCGCTCCACTGAACTTACACACATCAGAAAACAACGTTTTCCTAAAGTTGCAAGCTCCTTCTTTCAAGTGGCAGTAATATTTCTGAAGGAAGACGGTCTTATCATGTCACTCGAAACGCTTTATCTAACTTAGCTAATGTGGACCGTCAGCAAAGCACATGTAGGTTTATGTTCGAGAAGAAAAAAAATCTTCCAGTGATTTCATGAGCAAGTGGTCGTGTCGTATATCCTAACTTATTTCTCTCTTTGACAATTCAATTCAATTTTCGTTACGAGATCGGATATTTATGAAATCGACGAGGTTCAAAACAGGCGGAAAAAACGTGTTGCCTTGTTTTATTAGGCTATATACGGAGTGTTCAAAAAGTCTCTCCACAGTGCCGTATGATTGTTAGCCGCGCGTGCCGTATGATTGTTCGCGTGCCTGGGTTTTTCAACGAAACAATAAACGCACAACTAAACTGCTGTGATACTCTGTAAATATTCATAGGAGAACTTGTGTTAAATGAAATACTGAACGGTTATTTTTAACAAGACGGTGCAACCGCGCATACAGCACGCGTTTCAATGTCACTGATTGCTGACGTTTTTGGTGATCGCATAATTTCACAGGGACTTTGGGCTCCACGATCGCCTGACCTAACACCACCTGACTTTTTCTTCTGGAGTGCAGCGAAAGCAACTGTCTACAAAAACCGTCCAAAATCCATCGATGAATTGAAAACTGCAATATTCACTTTCACTGCTTCTGTTACAAAAGGAATGTTACAGCTTGTGTTTGGAAACATGATTAGACGAATTGAATTGTGTATTCAACAATAGGGGGGACACTTTCTAGATTTAATGTGATAATTTGTGAGTAAAACGGAGTAGTCAATAAATTAATAACTTGCATTTCACTGAGTTTCATTTCGGTATATTCACTGCGGCATACGACACACACGGCTAACGATCATACGGCACTGCGGAGGGACTTTTTGAACACCCCGTACCACCTGAATTTAGCTGTGAGATCTATGCAAGTGTTAACAAGGGGTAAGGAACGACCGACAAATTCTAAACGACTGTAGCATGTTAGTTTCGAATACGAATCCCTTTTATGATGAGTCAAAAACGACAGCAAAAACTAACCAAAGTTAAACGTGAGAGGCATCAAGGTATGCATGATGTAGTAAACCAGCGGTTCAAAGGTGGATGTGATTATTGTTTGTGTTTTGGTATCCAGAATATTAAAAAAATGTACATTAATTCGTTAACAGTGTGGTTGGCAAATTACTACGTTGTCGGTGCACAAAATAAATGTTCCACGCGACTAAAAAGTAATATATGTAGTAACGTTGGAAAAATATTGGAAACAGTAGACTGACATGTGAAATAAATATCATTCCATTCTATTTCTGTTTCTTTGTTTTTGACACTTTTGTGAATGATTCTACCGCTGCTGTAGCCTCCAGACCGGGTTGACGCAGCTCCCAATGCTTGTCTGTGCTGCGGAAATCGTTCCGCATATCCATAACTACCGCAACTTACATGCACTTAACTTGCTTAGTGATGTCCAGACTTGTTCTCCCTCTACAATTTTTAACACCACACTTCCATTAAAACGATAGTACTACAGTGATTATCATTATTATTTTTATTGTTCATTTCCAATGAAACGTTATTTGGTGGAAGATTACTAAAAACAAAACAAAAAATAAAATGACGTGGCTCACACGCTGCGTAGGACAGAAGTCTTGTCTGCTACCTTTGACTGTGTTCACAGAGACCCCGAGAAAGGTCGCCAGACGCCGTCGCCAGAGGTCACCCGATTGGCCGACAGATTGGTCACAGTGCGTTCGATCTCCTTCGTCAGTTTTTGGTGGGATGAAGGAGGCCAGAATCTATTCTGACGTATATCTATATCGAAAAGGACGTGCAGAGCACTGTATACGCTTTCCTCGGTTATTGAAATAACTAGATATGTTTTACGAGTGTATGGGATAAAGAGAGAAGGGTTACGTCACATACTCAAGATGATTCGTGGTTAGATTGAAAAATAAGATTATGAACACTCTGTATAACTTAAAATAATTTCGGCAAGGCACATACATGTCAATTAAACTTCAGTGACTCCCATTCTGCATACTCATGAAAGACACACATAAATATCAGGAAAAGTTCCTCTAAACACCTAAAGCACATTTGCAACCAACTTCATAAAACAGAATCACCACCCTACTAGCATAAAAATCTGTAAGCGCTAATAATAGTTATCAGACAGCTAATGTCCACCTACCACAACCCAAAAATCGTTCACTGCAGTAACTTCAGGCATCAAAATTCATATACATCACCTTTCTCCCTTGAACACTTTTTTTTTGAGGTTATAATCTAGGACAAAATTTCAGATACAGATTTTGCCTGTACTGCAAGTGAAGGATGAAATGACTAAGCAGCCACACAACACACATAGTTTAATTTAAGGTAACGTTCAATTACATATTATTAAAATTTGGAAGTTTTCGAAGTTAATGTAGCGATTTCAGCCCATAGATTTCGATACGTATCTACAACAATAACTGAATTTTTCTACTGATAGACTTATAAATTTCTCCCAATAGCCGTTTTGTGTGTGGGAATGCCGTCCGATTCCACCGAAGAAAACTAACTGATTTCACCTGCGCTGACAGTCGTTCGAAATCTGAACATTCGGGCGTTGAGATCGACTGCAAAGAGATCACATACGTTCTGGCATATTTGTTTGAAAATATCAGCCGTCTTTGGCCGCTGTTTCTCGAGGCCAGAATCCGCCGTTGTTGGTGCTACTATGAACACAGCCTTATTCGGTTTCAATATCGCAACTATACGACGGCTAGTGCTCGCGTATGATATTCAACATGGTCGTAAAACTTTGAACCTCAATTTCTCGAAATTGCTTGACACGCGCATTGTATTAGAACAGTATTTCTTATATCTGTTTATGTATTACAAAAGTGTGAGCAAAATCTGTGACCATTTGGGTTCATGCCTCCCTTGTGAGCCGTTTGCAAGCACTCCAGTAAACAAGGCACCATTAAAACTCATACTTCTGCATTCTGCACAAAATGTGAACATAGTAGGCTGCGACTGTTTTTATTGGAAGTATTCTGTCTCTCTATAGCTCTCCTTGGACCTGTGTGGAAGTGATCTTGAGGTAAATAGCGTTCAGGGCATGCGGCTATTCCCGTGTTGGAGGCAAACTAGTACCGCAATCTATGATATCGAATTTCTTCTGTATGCTGAAGACAATGTGTCCAGTGGATGCTCAGGAGGAATTTACTCGAGTTTCTTACACTTCTGTAAGAGAAACTCCGTTCAAAAACATTTTCACGCCCGCATCTCGTGGTCGTGCGGTAGCGTTCTCGCTTCCCACGCCCGGGTTCCCGGGTTCGATTCCCGGCGGGGTCAGGGACTTTCTCTGCCTCGTGATGGCTGGGTGTTGTGTGATGTCCTTAGGTTAGTTAGCTTTAAGTAGTTCTAGGGGACTGATGACCATAGATGTTAAGTCCCATAGTGCTCAGAGCCATTTGAACCATTTTTTTAACATATTCACGACGTACTTGCTATCTAACTCCTCAGTTCGCCCTCGACGCAAACTGTCCACCAGCTGACGGCTGCAGAGTCCTGTTACCCCGAGGTGTGTCAATTGCATCACAGGGACGCCTACAATATACAGTGCCTCCTAGTGATTTTCCTTTTGGCAAGTGTAAGGCTATTTTTGTAAACATATGCCTTCCACTTAAAGTGTCACGATAAACAGAGCGAATATCATACAGAGCTTGCTCGATGGAGTCCCAGACAGGCCTTGCAATTTTTACTTCCAGACATGGAGACATGAAAACCCGCCAGGATAGCCGAGAGCGCTAATGCGCTGCTTCATGGACTTGGGTAGGCGCGCCGGCTCCGCATCGAATCGATTAACGACAAGGGCCGGTGTGCCGACCAGCCTGGATATGGTTTATAGGCTGTTTTCCACATCCACCTAGGTGAATACCGGGCTGGGCCCCACGTTCCACCCCATTTACACGACTCGCAGACATGTGAAACATGTTCTCACTATTTCCAGATCTACAATAGACGCAGACAGTTGGGGCACACTGATTCCGCCCCAGAGAGGTACAAGGTGGCGGCAGCAAGGGCATCCGGCCACCTCTTCGCACTAACCATGCCAAATACGATTGTAACAACGACGACCCTGCCAAAATTGCAAGACAAAGGCGGAAGCGGAAGAAGAAGAAGAAGAGCATGGAGACTTCAAAACACAAAATGAACAGGAGCAATATGATAGATACTAACCTAGATTTTATCCCAAACTAATTTTGAAACTATTTAGAACAGGATAAATGAGAAGTTAGTGGTGGTCAAAACTTACAGCAGAAAATTTCAGCATACGGATACTTAAGCTGTGGCAAATGATCATGAAGAAGCCAGCCTTAAAGTGTATGCAATTAACGAATCATTCGCATCAAAAAAAAAAAAAATGGTTCAAATGGCTCTGAGCACTATGGGACTTAACATCTTAGGTCATCAGTCCCCTAGAACTTAGAACTAGTTAAACTAACTAACCTAAGGACATCACACACATCCATGCCCGAGGCAGGATTCGAACCTGCGACCGTAGCAGTCGCGCGGTTCCGGACTGCGCGCCTAGAACCGCGAGACCACCGCGGCCGGCTCATTCGCATCACGCAGTATCAAGCAAATTGTGTATAAAAATTTAAAATTCTCCTGCCTCATGAAGAAAAACATATCCAGATATCAAGTGTGCAGCTTTAAATTTTCTTGCGTTTCTGAACACCATGTCTACCGCAGGGCAACGGCAGTCTTTTCTTTTTAACTTTACCTGTCTGTGTGCCACAAGCTCGTTAAATTTAAAGAAATGTCAGCGTGTCCTCCAGGCAGTACTTCGGTAAGTATGACGAGGTGGTTTCCACATCCACCTTACAACCATCCATTTAACCATAAAATAATCACAATTACTGCAGATGGACCACAATTACCTTGTCCGAGCGTGTTAAAGTGATACATAAATAATTTTTAAGGATTAGAAATGTTTACGACGCATGTTTCAGACCGCATGTGACAAAGATAATATATCACAAGTATTTCAAAACAATAGTTTCATTCATACTGGAAATAAAATCAAAATAAAATATATTTTTGTGGAGTGACAGTATAAACTAACAATTTTTGTTTTTAAAACACTTTCTGAAATGCAAAAATAATTAAGTATCTGTGAACAATTTATTTGTTTTTCAGTGGCAAAAGAAAATTATTATTAACAGGACAGGTATTCTGAGGGTTCCGTACAAAATTAATTATGTATATATTTATAGTGGATATATCAAACCTTAAGAGCGAGTTTCCGAATATTGAAATATGTGACATAAATGGCCATATGTTTTGATTTCAGTGGCTTAGATACTTAAATTTTAGAACAGACCGCAGACTTTAGTATCTTACCAGACGACCGTATGTTTTAACTGCGCTGACTGAGAAGCTTAAATGTTTTTCCACAGCGAAGAACATCTACATCTACATCTACATGGACACTCTGCAAATCACATTTACGTGTCTGGCAGACGGATCATCGAACCACCTTCATAATTCTTGTATAGCGCGAGGAAAGAACGAACATCTATTTCTTTCCGTACAAGATCTGATTTTTTATCATGGTGATCGTTTCTTCCTATATAGGTCGGCGTCAAAAAAATATTTTCGCATTCGGAGGAGAAAGTTGGTGATTTGAATTTCGTGAGAAGATTCCGTCGCGACGATAAACGCCTTTCTTTTAATCATGTCCATCCCAAATCCAGTATCACTTCAGTGACACTCTCTCCCTTATTTCGCGACAATACAATACGTGCTGCCCTACTTTGAACTTTTTCGATGTTCTACGTCAATCCTATCTGGTAGAGATCCCACACCGCGCAGCAGTATTCTAAAAGAGGACGGACAAGCGTAGTGTAGGCAGTGTCCTTAGTAGATCTCTTACATTTTCTAAGTGTCCTACCAATAAAACGCAGTCTTCTGTTATCCTTCCTCACAACATTTTCTATGTGTTCATTCCAATTTAAGTTATTCGTAATTGTAGTTCCTAGGTATGTAGTTGAATTTCCGGTCTTTAGATTTGACTGATTTATGATGTAACTGAAGTTAAACGGATTCCTTTTAGCACTCACGTTGTTGAACTCACACTTTTGTTATTTAGGGTCAATTGTCCATTTTCGCACCATACAGTTATCTTTTCTAAACTGATTTGCCTTTTGTTTTGGTCTTCTGATGGTTTTACTAGTCGATAAAGGATACCATCATCTGCAAACAATCTAAGACGGCCGCTGAGATTGTCTCCCAAATCTTTTATATAGATAATAAACAGAAAATAAAACGCCAGAAAACACTTCTGTCTTACTCGAAGGCTTTCCGTCAATTACTACGTGGTGTGACCTCTCTGACAAGAAATCATGAATCTAGTCACATAACTGAGACGATATTCCATAAGCACGCAATTTCACTACAAGCCACTTGTGTGGCAGAGTGTCAAGAGCCTTCTGGAAATCCAGAAATACGGAATCAATTTGAAATCCCTTGTGAATAGCACTCAACACTTCATGCGAGTAAAGAGCTAGTTGTGTTTCACAAGAACGATTTTTTTAAAATCAGTGTTGACTGTGTGTTAATAGACAGTTCTCTTCGAGGTAATTCATAATGTTCGAACAAAACATGTATCCCAAAATCCTGCTGCATATCGATATTAATGATATTTGCCTGTAATTTAGTGGATGACTGCTACTACCTTTCTTGAATATTGGTGTGACTCAGCGGAAGCCAAAACCCAACCATCCTATGGCGCAAGTCGAGGGATCTACAACCTACACGGTCGCAGAACCGTCTGAGCCTCTGATTCAGACCCCTCACTCGGCTCTCTACCAGAGGTCCGCAATCGGTGCTGTCGACTAAGCTCCAAATAGTCAGCTCTGCTTTCATCTCGCAAGCAAGACTGTCAGCCTTTACCACTTCTGTTAGCCGCTCGAAACCAGAGAGAGTCTCTTCTGGTCCAAAGTGACACACATCATTGGTAACGATGTGAGCCACCACCTGCAGTTGGCTGTACCCTGTGCTCTTCATGGCATCCGGGAGGACCCGTTCCACGTCTGGAATGACTCGACCCGGTTTGCATCTTCGGCCTTAGTATTTGACATACATTTCACCTTTATACCTCTTTACACCTCTTACTGATACAGAAGGATCTAAACAGACGGACAGACAGACGGACAACCAAAGGAAAAGAAATATTCCTTTATGTGGCATAGTTACAAGTTTACAGTTTTCTTAGCTTTACCTTTACTTTTACTGTGAAAACTGGCTTCTTGACAAATTTCATTATTCTAGGTCAACGTGAAGTGCCCTAAAGGTTTTGATAATTGAATTTGTGAGTATCAAAATATGTGACACTAATGGCTTTATCTTTCGACTAAATTGACATAGAAGCTTACATTTCTAACGTCACCAATAGACTGTAGAACGTAGTATTTGACAAAAATTTCAACTTGATAATTCCACCTGTTCTCGAGAAAAATGGGTCTTAACAGATGGCTGTTACCTTTCGGGTACAATGGCGTGAAAGCTATAACCTGTTAGATCTTAGTATTTCATATAAATTTCAACTTGATACTTTTACCCGTTATTCAAAAAAAAGTTGTCTTAACAGACGGACAAACAGACTGACAACAAAGTGAACCTCTTATGGTTTCGTTTTTACCGATTGGGGTACGAAGACCTAATAATGAGTATATCCTGGTTATTACTGTTTGTGTGCTTTTCTTTCGTATTATTCAGGCACATCCTGCACTTAAAAAGAAAACAGTTGATTTGTCCCATCTTACTGCTTGCCTCATTCACAACTGTCGGTCTCACGTACGATCAAGAAGAAGAGGCGTTGCCTGAGTCACTCCTGGCTAAATTCCAAACGAATATTTGATATGATGACCCATCGTGGTTCTATTAAGTTGTCGTACAGTGGTCACACTAGAATATCTATTTGAAATGAGGTGTAAAATCACCCTCTTTTGTTTATTCTACGTGTTACGCTTTTACTTCTAGGTCATTCTAACGTCTTTCCGTACACATCTTGATATTAAGTGTAATCTCGAATGGTATTCAGTCTGTTCGGCTTGAGGAACTTAGAGATATTTAGTGTAACATAATGACTAACTTTTACCTGGAAACGCAAATAAATTTCTGCTTTCATCTTACTAGCAAAACATGAAATTTTTTGTAATGAAAGAAATAGAACCGCATAACGAGTTTGCCCAAAACGCAGATACTACGCCGATTGTAACGTGCAGCCACAAATAGGGCACTCCATACCGTAGCCGCGTGTTTTAACAATTACACTTGGGTAATTTTCAATCTGATTATACTCATATCGCTATGATAACAACGCCGTTTTGGCTACCAGAAGCTAAAGTAGGAAAAAAACTGAACTGTCTGTGTTGCAATTTGTGCAAAACTCATTCAAAGCTTAGGTTATCAATTTTTTCCGGTAATTAATTCTGCCTTTAGCATATGCAAATTAATAGCCTCATTCACCAGTCGCTTTTGTTTTAAGCGAATAAAGATCTACAGTGTCTATGGTGCAAAAATTGTGATTCGTAATCAGTCTTAGTTATTATGATTATTATAGATATGACGAAAGTTTCGTTTACGAACACCGTATTTAAAAATTACTCTGAGCAGTTCGTGTTGCTCTTCAATGTTCTACTAAAACACAGCTTTTCCTTTCGTTTTCACCAGAGGCTGGAATATAAATTACGTTGCACACATTCACAGAACTTGCACTGGAAACAGTGACAGATTTAACTTCTTTCTGCTTCCATAAGGCCTATTTTTCTTTCATTTCACATTTTTCTCTTGCTCAAATCAACTAAATTCTCTGCGGATATTCGTATTTTTCACATACTGCTGTATTTGTGTTATTTCATTTGTTTGTCAGTGTTTTGAGGGTAATGCTAGTGTGACCACTCAAGAGCAAAAAGGTTTTTGGACCTATAAGAATAAAAGGCATAAAATTTATTTCGTAATAATAGTGTTTCCAGTATAGCTAATGGTGATGGAGTGTCAGAATAAAATTATTTGCCTTTTGATGAACTTTTTAATTTTCGGTACGATTAAAACAGAAAAAAGGGAACATAATTATAGCACTTGCGTTTTAACAACACAATACCGATGCCGAGCGAGATAGCGCAGTGCTTAGCACACTGGACTCGCATTCGGGACGGCGACAGTTGAAACCCGCGTATGGCCATCCTGATTCAGGTTTTCCGTGGTTTCCGTAAATCATTTAATGAAAATGCCGGGATGGTTTCTTCGAATGGGCACACCCACTTTTCTTCTCCAACCTTCCCTAATCCGAGCTTGTGCTCTGTTAGTAATGACCTCGTTGTCGACGGAACGTTAAACACTAATCTCCTCCTCCCTCCTCTAACAAGACACTAACACGGAGTAGGCTGCGGCTGTGCATTATTCCTATCAACAGATTATCCCGTGATCCTAGCTACATACATGTCAACACAACTCAGTAATGCATTCGATGGCCTTTCATGCACTTTTTCGGTGTCCGTCGCTGCCATATATCCGCTAGTGGCGTCTCTAGCAGTGCGAGACTTTCGGAACCGCTCATGCAGAAATCGGCTAAGGAGACCCTTTCTTCATGCCCCTCTAACGTAGTTGGTAGTTGCAATATCGAAGGAAATGCCAGGCAGCTCCGACCCTTCACTGATTTACTGGCGTGATGATGAACTCACTTGGTATTCTGTGGCACTGAATAAATAAGTTCCATTTCTTGAGCACAAGATGGTCCTTCTACGAATGAGAAGTAGTTGCTCCAAGGTTTCGACGCTGAGAACTGTTTACCCAAATAAACAGTATATCAATGAATTAGTATCTTTTCCATCAGCCCCTCGTTAGCTTAGTGGTAACGCCGTGGTTCGAGTAAAGGCTACCTTATAAGTCCAGTTCTCTCTCACTAGAAAACCATTACATGTTGTCGGCTCTTTTTAAAGTATTTTTATCCTTCAGCGAGCCTACATACGACCAGAACGAAATTCAGTAATTAAATTTTAAAAATACAACCCGTAATAATTTTTCTCGCTACATAAATTCAGCACCTCATGTGAATTATGATAGGTATTAGATTCGGTTGTATCAAACTGAACTACATAAACAATAAGTATCTAAAAAATCATCGACAATGTTTATGAGACAGATTTTAAATTTATGTAAGTCAGTTAAGAAACATTTATCTCTGGAAAATTACAGAAAGAATGACCACACTGAGTAACACAGTGTCGAGAATACATATAGAAAAACCATATTCAAAAGCTTATTAAACAATTCAGTTCTTTTACTTTTCCCGCCCGTGTCACTACAAGTCTTGAAGAGAAGTGAATCAGTAACTTAACATACTTCGCTTATTTTCATTCAGTATTATGGTATGATATTATATTAACGGCTAAATCAACTTTAACATATTGTTGGACCCTGTCAGGTTGGCATTCCAGATTTCTGAACAAATTTGCTATAAAACGTTTTTAAATAGTACTTCTAATGAACTTACGACTCTATGATAAACATTACGTTGAACAGATAGACGTGTATCGTCAATCACTAACACAGGAATTGTAGATGTAAACCTTAAGATAAAAGTTTTACGTATTTATAGTTTTTCCCCAGTTACACATTTCGTCGTTCGTATGAGAAGACAGGCCATGAATTTAAATCACTAGTCACACATTATTTAACACTCCATTTTGAATAATGCGTTTTACAGTGCAAGTTTAACGATGCAGAAAATATCACTTGCATATATTTTTTTAAGCTGTCGCGATTACAAAGAGCGGTGTACGTGACCTAGTACCTTGTCTCATTCCACACTATGTTTTGTTTTAGCTCTCCCTTTTACGACGTACTGTATATGACAGATAAAAACTTGTGCATTTCGTTATTCATAATCCGTTCCCTCTTCCCTGACCGAGGCACACTTAAAATTTGTTGTCTAACGCAAATTCGCTGTTTTATTCCAAAAAAGATCCATTTTTCCGAGACATTATAAGGACAAAGGGAATGGACGTTTATAGGCCTTAGTCGTGAATAGAACAATTACGGCAAGCTAAGCTACTGCTCTCGCATCACAAAAACGTAAAGCAATCGTTTAAATAAGAGCTGCAAAAGTTAGTAGTGGAGAACATATGACATACAACCTTAGGATTTAAGGCTACAAAGTAGTGATCGTCTCAAACGCATTCATCGGCTATACGCTTTCAGTGTGCAAAAGGATGCCACATGAAAAATATGTGTTCAGCCATTATGGTTTTGTAGACAACAGTTTAAGGATATAGGCATTATAACTACAGTACCACAACATGTGTTGTATTCCATAAATTGTTTTGCAAATTATATACTAAAGTTCAGAAGGAATAAAAACGTCGATGTTCTCAATACTAGATGAAAACGGACGTACATTGCTCTTTATTAAAACTGTTTTAGCTCAGAAAGGAAGGAATGACACTGCACCAATTACCAAAGGAAATTAAATGAGTGACAGACAGAAAAATCAGATATCGCACTAAGATAAAAATAGTCCTTCCGGGAAATAGCTGGGTTCTATAGAAGAAATGTTATATAAAATGTTTCTCATTTACTGCAAAACTACTTGATACCTACAGTCATTAAACCGAATACTCGTATACTCTTTTCTGTTTTGAACTCATCTGTGAATGGTCAGACTGTAATTGTATTAAAATAAAAGCTATGTTAATAAACTGTGAATTGATTTGCTCTGCACCATTGCGATATATCGTGCAAGTGACGCATGTAACAAATGTTCAAATGTGTGTGAAATCTTATGGGACTTAACTGCTAAGGTCATCAGTCCCTAAGCTTACACACTACTTAAATTATCCTAAGGACAAACAGACACACCCATGCCCGAGGGTGGACTCGAACCTCCGCATGTAACACATAACTAAATAGATACATAACTTTTACTTTCCAGAGTGAGAGCCGTTACAGATTTTGCATTCATGTCGAGTAGTGATACGGAAACAAAATGGTGTGAATGGCCGCCGGACAGTGATCCGGAAATAAGGGCCACAGTTTGTGTTTGTGGGACGAGGTGGTCGGCGCGTGAGCGCAGAACCAGAATAAACAGTATGAAGGTGGTATCTGTACAGATACCATTGGTGATCTTGCAGCTCTCTAAGAATGAAATTATAATGAAATTCCCACCTTTAGATGCTTACAGGCGTTGATATGTGCTTGCAAGAATGTTTGGTTCAAAGTGGTTCAAATGGCTCTGAGCACTATGGGACTTAACAGCTGAGGTCATCAGTCCCGTAGGACTTAGAACTACTTAAACCTAACTAACATAAGGACATCACACACATCCATTCCCGTAGCATGCGAACCTGCGACCGTAGCGATCGCGCGGTTCCACACTGAAGGGCCTAGAACCGCTCGGCCACACCAGCTGGCGACTGTTTGGTGGAAGAGTTCCTACACACTAGTGGGCGCCACCGCCAAAAACCGGGAGTCAGCTTTGATCACATCGGTTGCAAACACTTATCACATAGCTGCACTGCACATGACGAACATGCCCTCGATTTTACTCTGTGTGAGAGGATTATTCCTAAGTCTGGGCTACCACCTCGAGAAAATATAAAAATGATTCAAATGGCTCTAAGCACTATGCAACTTAACATCTGAGGTCATCATTCCCCTAGACATAGAACTACTTAAACCTAACTAACCTAAGGACATCCCACACATTCATGCCCGAGGAAAGATTCGAACCTGCGACTGTAGCAGCAGCGCGGTTCCGGACTGAAGCACTTAGAACCGCTCGGTCACAGCGGCCGGCTTCCAGAAAATAAAGTTATGATATTTTTTATGAACGGATCTGCCAAATGGCGCATGCAGACTATCTCTCCGTGTATACCAAGGAATCACAAGAGAAGTGAAAGCCCAGATGTTCAGCGGTGTATCACAATCGAGGAAATAGTGTCGACCATAAAAATAATACTTGGGTCACTTTTAAATATAATGCGCAACGTCTGGAACGTGACAGTTGTAGTCTCCCATTGAGTTTTGCCACTGGTCACGGCCATTCCAAATGTCTACCGATCCTAAGCAGCAGCTTAACTGTTGCTGGTGTATCAGGCCAATCCATATGACTTTTTTTAGTCCCTAATCACCACCGAGGACTAAGAGGTGTACGATTATGACCAAGACGCAAATCAGTAAAGCAAACAGTGGAAACCCGTGTATCCATCACCCAACCATGATCTGGGAAGGTGACGCTGGGACTGCCAGGATGTGGTGCTAACAGATCTCATCTGTAAGGGGCAAATTGTCATAGCAGCGTAATACCGAAGTCTGCTGACGAGGTGACGGCATGGTGTGAAGACGATAAGTTCTAGGAAGCTGTCCGGGGGGGTGTTTTTGCTCCGTGACAGATCCTCAGCTCTTCTACGGAGCACATATTCACATATGTTACTTCTTTGGCTGTCAAATAGCGCCGCACTCCCTGTATTCTTCTGATATGGCACCCAGTGTCTTCTTCCGCTTTCCTCAGACGAAGAAGCCAATGTCCGGCAGCCATTTCCAGAATGACGTCAAGGTGATATTAGAGGGGAATATAACTTTAAGCTTAAGAAAGTTTATTCTGAAGGTGTTTGTCTGGAGTGCAGTCTTTCACAGAAGTGAAGCGGGGAGAAGCTCTTGAAACGTTGTGCTGCATAAGAATGCTGAGGACTAGATCAGTGGATTGAATAACTGAAGAGGAAGTACTGGATTGAACTGAGGAAAAAAGAAGTTTATGTCTCAACTTTTCTAAAATAAGGGGCCTTGAGACATTTAGGAATTGTCAGTTTGGTAATGGTGTGTAATGGAGGGACGTGAGGAGGGTAAAACTTGTAGATGGAGATTAAGGCTTGAATACAGTAAGCAAGTTCCATTAGACGTAATGTAAAGCAGTTTTGCAGAAATGAAAAGGCTTGCACAGGGTACACTAACGTGGAAAGCTGCTTCAACCCAGTCTTCGCACTGACGATCACAACAAGAACGCTTCGCATTCCCCTTTTCTGACTAATGTTGTGGAGTGTTTGCCGTTGGTTGTACGGCGTAAGACGGAAGTAGAGACCCCCTTGCAAATATTCCTAGTTGGTACTCTCCCTGTCTGTCTGCTTGTCTGTCTGTCTGTCTCTCTCTCTCACTTTATCTCTCTCTCTCAGTACCACCGTCACAGTGATATTGGCCATCGTTAGATACTATGACTCTCAAACAACAACGTGAAGTAGTTCAACACCATACCCTGGCTTCCATCAACTTTGGTACGCTCAATGTTCACCAGCGTATCAGCCAGTATTTTTTGAACTGGAACTGGCTCTAAGCACTATGGGACTTAACATCTGAGGTCATCAGTCCTCTAGACTTAGAACTACTTAAACCTAACTAACCTAAGGACATCACACACAACCATGCCCGAGGCAGGATTCGAACTTGCGACCGTAGCAGCAGCGCGGTTCCGGACAGAAGCGCCTAGAACCGCTCGGCTACTGCGGCCGGCGGCAGTATTTTTGGATTCGTGTATTTCACCTCGAGCATCACTTTGAGGGAATCGCCGCTTACGCGCGAAACTAACTATTCTGTCAGCACCTTGCTAGCTCGAGCTAATGAGCAGTTTTACTTTACACCGAGGTGACAAAAGTCATGTGCACATATACAGATGACCGTAGTATTGCATACACAAGGTATAAAAGGACACTGCATTGATGGAACTATCATTTGTACTCAGGTAATACATGTGAAAAGTTTCCTAGGTGATTACGGCAGACGACGGGTATTAATACACTTTGAATGTGGAATGATAGTCGGAGCTAGACGCATGGTATATCCCACTTCGGAAATCGTTAGGGGGTACAATATTCCGAAATCCACAGTGTGCCGAGAATACCAAATTTTAAGGTATTACCTCCCACAACAGACAACGCAGTGGCCGACGGTCTTCAAGAAACGAACGAGAGCAGCTGCGTAGAGTTGTCAGTGTCAGCAGGCGATGCGACACTGCTTGAAATAATCGCGGAAATCAATGTGAGACGTACGATGAACGTATCCGGTAGGAAAGCGCGGTGAAATTTGGCGTTAACGGGCTATGTCAGCAGACACCCGCCACGATTTCCTTTGCTAACAGCATGACATTGCCTGTAGAACCTTTCCTGGGCCCGTGACAATATCGACTGGATCATGCAAGACTGAAAAAACTTGGCCTGGTAAGATGAGCTGCGATTTCAGTTGGTAAGAGCTGATGGTAGGGTTCGGGCGTGGCGCAGACCGCACGAAGCCACGGACCCAAGTTGTGAACGAGGCACTGCCCAAGCTGGTGCTGGCCCCGTAATCGTGTGGACTGTGGTGTGTCCTCTGGTCCAGCTGAACCGATCATTGTCTATAAATGGTTATACTCGGCTACTCAGAGACCATTCAAGGACTTCATGTTCCCAAAAAAACGATGGAATTTTTATGGATCACAGTGCGCCATGTCACTGGGCCACAACTGTTCGCGATTTGTTTGATGATCTCTCTGGACAGTTCGATTGAATGATTTGGACACCCACATCACCCAACATGAGTCCCATCCAATATTATGGGGTGTAACGAGAGGCTGTAGAAGTAGTATTGATCAATATTTCTGCAGGGGACTTCCAACGGATTGTTGAGACCATGCCACGTCGAACTGATGCGCTACGCCACCAAAAGAAGATCCGACACGATGTTCGGAGGTATCCCATGACTTTTGTCACCTCAGTGCACATACACTGATGACACTACGACTATGATGCTTCTACTTTGCCAAGTTGAGTGGTAGCTGCTCAACAGCGTAGTGACAGTACTTGCTGTATCAGTAGGTCGCACCTGATGTAAGAGCCTTGCCAGGCTTGGTCATCAGGCTCTAGCATTACCCATGGAGGTGTCCACTTCATTAAGCTGTGACGAGAAAATTAGTTGCAACGCAAGACGCCTCACTTCTTTAGAAGGTATGGCCCACAAAATCCAGCTAATATCGACTGCACAAAATTTCGACACATACACTACTGGCCATTAAAATTGCTACACCGAGAAGAAATGCAGATGATAAACAGGTATTCATTAAACAAATACATGATACTATAACTGACATGTGATTACATTTTCACGCAATTCGGGTGCATAGATCCTGATAAATCAGTACCCAGAACAACCACCTCTGGCCGTAATAACGGCCTTTATACGCCTGGGCATTGAGTCAAACAGAGCTTGGATGGCGTGTACAGGTACAGCTGCCCATGCAGCTTCAACGCGATACCACAGTTCATCAAGAGTAATAACTGGCGTACTGTGACGAGCCAGTTGCTCGGCCACCATTGACCAGACGTTTTCAATTGGTGAGAGATCTGAAGAATGAGCTCGACAGGGCAGCAGTCGAACATTTGCTGTATTCAGAAAGGCCCATACAGGACCTGCAACATGCGGTCGTGCATTATCCTGCTGAAATGTAGGGTTTCTTAGGGATCGAATGAAG
Source organism: Schistocerca nitens (assembly GCF_023898315.1). NCBI lineage: Eukaryota > Metazoa > Arthropoda > Insecta > Orthoptera > Acrididae > Schistocerca > Schistocerca nitens. Next base: position 837,854,793 of record NC_064616.1, on the reverse strand, counting down.
GGTAGAGCCACGGGTCGTCACACATCTGAAATGTAGCGTCCACTGTTCAAAGTGCCATCAATGCGAACAAGAGGTGACCGAGACGTGTAACCAATAGCACCCCATACCATCATGCCGGGGGATACGCCAGTATGGCGATGTCGAATACACGCTTCCAATGTGCGTTCACCGCGATGTGGCCAAACACGGATGCGACCATCATGAAGGTGTAAACAGAACGTGGATTCATCCGAAATAATGGCGTTTTGCCATTCGTGCACCCAGGTTCGTCGTTGAGTACACCATCACAGGCGCTCCTGTCTGTGATGCAGCGTCAAGGGTAACGGCAGCCATGCGGATAAGATGCCTGTCATCTCGACTGCTAGTGATACGAGGCCGTTGGCATCCAGCACGGGGTTCCGTATTACCCTCCTGAACCCACCGAATCCATATTCTGCTAACAGTCATTGGATATCGACCAACGCGAGCAGCAACGTCGCCATACGATAAACCGCAATCGCGATAGGCTACAATCCGACCTTTCTCAATGTCGGAAACGTGATGGTACGCATTTCTCCTCCTTACACGAGGCATCACAACAACATTTCACCAGGCAACGCCGGTCATCTGCTGTCTGTGTATGAGAAGTCGGTTGGAAACTTTCCCCATGTCAGAGCGTTGTAGGTGTCGCCAACCTTGTGTGAATGCTCTGAAAAGCTAATAATTTGCATATCACAGCACCTTCTTCCTGTCGGTTAAATTTCGCGTCTGTAGCACGTCATCTTCGTGGTGTTCAATTTTAATGGCCAGTAGTGTAGTTTGGTTCTACTTTCATGACAGTATCACTTGGAGCTAACAATGTCTCCCCGAGTTTGACGGAGAGGTGCAGAAGTCACTTACACAAATTTTACCTACCCTCATTACCTATAACATTGCAAGTATCATCAACTTTATGAATCTCCTGATCCTCATGTACACACTACTAAAAGTATTCAGTCATAGCGGCCCAATAATTAGCGCTTTAATCGTTTTTACCTTATCTTTTCTTCCTCCCTCCTCACTTCTGAGGACGCATTGACATGCCAGGTAGCGGCGAATCTTTGTCCCTAGTAATTAAATACGCCTTTGCTACTTTATTATCCACAACATTTGCAACGTAACTGACATCGTTAATAATGTGCCTGCAGTACATCTTGCCAAGACTCCAGGTTATCTAAACAATGGTTTAAATGGCTCTGAGCACTATGGGACTAAACATCTGAGGTCATCAGTCCCCTAGAACTTAGAACTACTTAAACTAACTAAGCTAAGGACATCACACACATCCATGCCCGAGGCAGGATTCGAACCTGCGACCGTAGCAGTCGCGCGGTTCCGGACTGAAGCGCCTAGAACCGCTTGGCCACCGCGGCCGGCTCTAAACAATAACCGCTATCACCCTGTGGAGTATATACTGTTGCAACTGAATCAGTATCCTCCATGGTGTTACACACGCACTCATTTACATCAGTACAGCGCCCATTCATTTCGTCTGGCACTACAGCTAACTGAGACTCAGCATTATCATTGGAGCTGATAAATCCATCTTCCTATCTGTAACTTCTGCAATGCTAGTATTTTGCACATTACTTCTTTTGACATACTTTCTGCATCCGCGCAAGTAATACTCCTTCCTAATCTCTCACACATCCTGTAAAATTTAATATTCTTTCCTGCTAGAGAAACATAATAATCTTATTGAACCCACCAGTTGTCCCAAAAATGTTCGAATGTGTGTGATATCTTATGGGGCTTAACTGCTAAGGTCATCAGTCCCTAAGCTTACACACTACTTAACTTAAATTATCCTAAGGACAAACACACACACCCATGCCCGAGGGAGGACTCGAACTTCCGCCGGGACCAGCCGCACAGTCCATGACGGCAGCGCCCGAGACCGCTCGGCTACTCCCGCGTGGCCCAGTTGCCCCATTCCTGCTCCCTCTCCTCTGCCTCTCCTAGAGAAACAGGACTGCACTGATCTCCACGTCTTTCCCTTTTTAGTACCACTACGCACTACTATTATATGGAAAAATTTATGGTAATATGCTGGTGAAGTAGTGTAGCAACCGCTGGCCACTAGCGAGCGTAAGGGTTTTGACATTCTCGTTACAGTAACAGAGTTGTTGACTGATTTTGAGACGGGTTTACCTCAGCTCGGTGAAATTTGACAGCACTGTAGCAAGACACCGTTCTTTCAGTAGAGATAAGGAGATTTCTCAGCTGACAGGTTTCTATAGTGTTGTTGAAAACGTGACAGGAAGCAGAGCATTGATATAATATTAGCGCTGCTATGTTGTATAAACAATTCTCAGGTAGGTAGCAGATTCATTCGAAACATAGGAGTTCTACCAAGACGTGGGAGCCACGCCAGATGAAGGACTGACATGTCATCACTGTGGTACCTGCCTCCGGCATTATGACCACTGGCCAGACTCAGTGTCACGGCTATTATAGGGGGCAGCAGATTATATCCCAGGCATGGCAGCCGCCAACTACCACTGCAGTGTGGGCCACAGACGCACGATCATCCTCTGCAGGGCTGGCTACCGCTACAAGAATCCTAACCAGCTTCAAGCGTCGCTGACGGATAGTGTTTGTGGGGCCATGTATTGACCATTGGCGTCAGTAAACTGGGTTGCGCACACTGGCCATCACCTCCTGATCACGCAGCCCTGCCATCTTCTGGGGGGAGGGAGGGGGGGGGGACATGGTCGCTACACCGGCTGGCATAGCGCAAATGTTTGAGTGAATAACGTGTTATTTTTATAGCCAAGTTTCGCTCAGTCACCACCTGGATGCAATCCTACATAAAGTCTCCGCCGCCAGCCATCCTGCTCCATAGTCACCCAACCGCCCAGAGTTAGCTGCAGTTGGAGTCAGAAATGGTGGTGTGGCGTCTTCTGTCATCGTTCAGCGCCGTGACATGCGCGGGTTTTTGCAAGTACAGTGCCGCGAAACTTTCCCGCTGGACGCCAGAGACGTTATACACAAGCGACGTTTGTTCTGTGATTTACTTTTTGATTGTTGATTTCTGTTCCACGTCCTACTTCTTGACGAAAAGCGTGAATCCAAGTGTTAGATACGGAATAATTTACCGTACTGAACTTTTCTTACGCATTCGCACGATTTATTGATTGCAGTGTATTATGGTCTGTTCTGCAAGCAGGCCTTCGTTAGTAAATTGTTAGATCAAGCCAAGCGTACTTTCCTTATTCAGCCTGCAAGCACACCCAGATGTTTGAAACTGAGATGGCGAATCCACCAGAGCCGAAAAATACTCCTGTGACGCGTCTAGCGGTGCGACTACCACCCTTCTGGCCACACAATCCATCCCTGTGGTTTGCGAAGGTTGAAGCAATTTTTTTCTACGCGGGTATCACGGTCGACGCCACGAAATTCGCGCTAGCGGTCAGCCAACTAGATCACCAGTACACTGCTGAGGTTCAAGACATCATAATTAGCCCGCCGGGAACGAACAGCTGCGACCGATTGAAAGCAGAACTAATTCGGCGCCTGTCTGCTTCGCAAGAAGAACGAATCCGGCATGTGCTTACCCAAGAGGACATAGGCGACAGAAAACCTTCACCATACATACGTCATCTGCGGAGTAAAGTAGACGCAGGTACAGTCCCGGACAGCAGGTAACCACCACCAGTGAAGGCAATGGTGGTGTCGCAGACTGGCGCGTCTTTAGATGCGGTGGCCGAATTAGCTGATAAGATCCAAGAGGAAATGACGCCGTCAATAGTTAGCTCCGCCACCGCGGCGTGCGCCTGCGCGGCGACAACTGTTCCACGCGCGGATTATGATGTTTTCGCCAACAAAGTGGATTTGTTATCACAGCACATCAGCGAGCTATTACACTAGTGCCACGACAAGGACAACAGGAGCCGTCATCGAGTCCGTCGTCGCCCATGCAGCCGACCATCGACAGCCTCGTCGAAGACAGGGACAGAACAAGCAGCCCGTTGGTAACATCGCAAGTTTGGCGAGCAAGCACGTAAGTGTACGACGCCCTGCGCCTACCCCAGACGGTAGCGGCGATCGGAAGTGAGCGCCTCCTCCGGTTGCTGTCCGGCATCCAGGCGCCTGTTTGTGAGTGACCGAAGTTCCACCTGGAAGTACTTAGTAGACATGGGTTCCGATTTGTCAATCTTTGCTCGAACCATGCTGCACCCATTTGCCTCACAGCTGCTAATAACTCGCGGATTACGAGGCGCTTGGAACTCGACCTCGGGTTGCGGCTCGCCTTCGCGTGGGACTTAACCGTCCCGGACATCGCCGAACCAACCATCGGAGCTGAATTCCTCGCCCACTACAACATGCTGTCTGACATGAGGAACTCTCGCCTGGTCGACAACACCACCGGCCTAACAACTTCCGGATTCCAACGAGACGCCGCAGTCCATACTGCCAAGGTAATCCAGGTAGCGCATGCCGAGTACGCGGAGCTTCTGCGAGGATTTCCAGCCTTGATGCGACCGTCCGGGGCACCTAAGGAGGTAAGACATGATACCGTGCATTATACTGAGACTATTGATGGACCCCCTACCTCTTGTAGGCAGTGACGTTTAGCCCCAGATCGCCTCAAAATAGAAAAGGCAGAATTTGACTGTATGTTGCGCGACGGTGTAATCCGGCCTTACATCTAGCACCAAAGAAGGAAGGTGAATGGAGGCCGTGCGGTGATTATTGAGCCCTGAACGCGCTGACAATACCCGATCGTTATCCCGTACCCTTGTTGCGGGATTACAATTACGCATTGAGTGGTTCAGTAGTGTTCACTGTGTTAGACTGTGCAAAGGCCTACACATAGATACCTGTAGCCGAACGTGACATTCCAAAGAGAGCCATCATCACTCCTTTTGGTTTATTCGAGAGCATGTTCATGACTTTTGGACTGGGGAATGCCGCACAGACATTCATAGATTCCGTGCTACAGGGTTTACCTCTTGCGTTTGCCTACCAGGACGAAATTTTGGTTTTTTCGTAGTCGCCTGAGGAACGTCGCCACCATGTAACCGAAGTATTCAGGCGACTGGAACACTATGGAATCGTGCTCAATACCTCAAAATGTGTCTTTGGCCAGCCTGAAATAGACTTTCTCGGACATAGAATTTCTGCGGCAAGATCGCTACCACTACCTGAGTAGGTGGAAGCCATTTCGCGAATTCCGAGGCCCGATACAGCCAAGGAACTACGGCGTTTACTCGGGATGTTAAATTTTTCCGCCACCATTTGCTACACTCTGCTGATCTACAGGAACCTTTAGTCGCAGCGCTAATTGGTCCGAACGCCAAGGGTATTGTGCCCATAACTTGTACTCACGAAATGACTGTCGCATTTGAAACGGCCAAGAAAAGCATCATCAACGCAGCCCTGCTGGCACATCCAGATCCTACCGCCTCGTTAGCACAGGTAGTCAACGCTAGCCAGACCGCAATCGGCGCTGTGTTGCAGCAACAATGTAGTGACACTTGGCAGCCACTCGCATTTTTTTCACGCAGGTTGACAACCTCACAAAGACTTTGGATCGCGTACGACAGAGAACGTCTGGCCATTTACGAATCTGTCAAGTACTTCAGACTGCAACTAGAACCACGTGACTTTGTTATCTTTACCGATCACAAAAGATGGTTCAAATGGCTCTGAGCACTATGGGACTTAACTTCTGAGGTCATCAGTCCCCTAGAACTTAGAACTACTTAAACCTAACTAACCTAAGGACATTACACACATCCATGCCCGAGGCAGGATTCGAATCTGCGACCGTAGCGGTCGCGCGGCTCCTGACTGTAGCGCCTAGAACCGCTCGGCTACTCCGGACGGCTTACGGATAACAAGAAACTAACATATGCATTCTGTCAGAACAGTACGAACTGTTACCCCAGACAAGACAACCAGATCTTTTTTGTTTCTCAGTTTACCACTGATATACGTCATGTGTCTGGGATAGACAATGTAGTAGCCGGTTGTCTGTCCAGAGTCAGCAGCATCGCCAATACGATCGATTACGCCAACCTCGCTGCAGCACAGCAAGCTCATGCGGAATTACAAGCGATTCTGTGAAATGGCGAATCAGTGGTGGACCTGCAGCTGTTAGACACTCCATTGAAGCGACGTAAAGCTATGTTGTGACATGTCCACATCGAAGCCGAGACCCTTCCTACATCTGGAATTTCGTGAGCACATTTTCCATTCGTTGCACAACTTATGTCACCCAGGCATACGAGCTACGACACGCTTAGTAGCAACACGTTATGTGTGTCCTGGATGCAAACGGACTGCCACGAATGGGAGAGATGTTGCTTGAAATGTCAGCGTAGCAAGATAAATCGCAAATCGCCACGTCCAACTGTAGGAAGCTTTTCAATCACGACAGCACGATTCACGGATGTCCACCTTGGCACTGTTGGCGCACTGTCCTCATCCGATGGTCACCGTTACGTACTTACGATGATTGATCGGTACACTCGATGGCCGGAAGCAGCACCAGTGGACAATTCTACGCCAGAAACTATCGCTTTCCCTTCATCACGCACTGGGTGTCACGTTTTGGTTGCCCGCTGCACATTACGACGGACAGGGGACGCCAATTTGAGTCCGATTTGTTTCTAGAGTTGACAAAATTCTGTGTCACACTTCACCTCCGGACGACGAGTTATCACCCGGCCAGCAATGGTTTAATAGATCGATGGCACCGTACCCTAAAAGCTGCCCTAATGTGTTATGACACTGGATGGACCAAAGCACTTCCTGTGGTATTACTTGGACTCCGAAGCACATTCAAGCCAGACCTGGATGCTTCTTCAGCTGAACTGGTTTACGGCGAAGCATTACGCCTGCCGGGAGAATTCGTGGCTACCGAGGCTTTGCCTAATCCTACGGGCGACCAACCGGAATTTCTCAGCCAACTGCGACATGTGGCTCGCCTCCGTCAGCGGCAACCTCACCGACACGGGACTCCTGCCACGTTTGTCCATCGTGATCTATCCTCTTGCACACACGTCATGTTACATACGGAAGGAATTAAACCCTCGTTCCAACCACCATATTCCGGCCAACACCGTGTCATAACCAGAGGAAACAACACTGTAGACATCTTGATCAATGGGAAACCGACTACAGTCTCCACGGACCGCCAGAAACCGTCTTTCAGGAAGCAACGACGCCTGACCTACTACGACTTCTGCCTCACTCAGCAATCACTCCGTCAACGCCGCCGCCGACACAGAAGCAGCCGTGGGCAGCAGCTGACCCACCACCACGCACCTCAACATACGGGCGACATGTCAATTTACCAGCACGCTATTTAGAATAACGCTCCGCTTCCATCATGGAGACTGGTGTGGCGTCTTCTGTTATCGTCCAGCGTCGTGACATGCGTGGGTGTTGCAAGTACAGTGCCGCGAAACTTTCCCGCTGGACGCCAGAGACGCTATACACAAGCGAAATTTGTTCTGTGATTTACTCTTTGATTGTTGATTTCAGTTCCATGTCCTACTCCTTGACGAAAAGCGTGAATCCAAGTGTTAGATACGGAATAATTTACCGTACTGAACTATTCTCTTGCCTTCGCAAGAGTTATTGATTGCAGTGTATTATGGTCTGCTCTGCCCGCAGGGCTTCCTTAGTAAATTGTTACATCAAGCCGAGTCAAGCCTACTTTCCTTATTCAGCATACAAGCACACGCAGATATTAAACCGGCGATCGCGGTAATTCAAACCGGTACCGACAATGGCATCATCTTTAATGGGCAGCAGTTGATTCATCGTCCATGTAGCACAACATCTAGAACACAGCCTGAAATGTCATCGCAGTTAGGTAGGCGAGAGGACTTCTATTTATTTTGTTGTGTGTAACAGACACAGGACCTAGGCGGGAGTGTCACCGTAACTGAAAGGTTATTTTGATTTGGCAAAAGGAACCAGTTCACGTGTCTGAGTTCCAGTGTACTGCAAGGAGGGGTACTTGGAGCCTGTTACATGTTCGCAGTGCAAAGTGATTGGGCATTGTGTGCCGGGTGCAGAATCAGTGGCAATAAAGTGCTTTACAAGCCACCGCTACGGTCATGCTGCAAGGTAATGCAGGGAGTCAAGCCCTTTGACTGCTACAAACGTGCTCGCTGCATTCCGCGGATAACGCGGCTTTGTTGTCGCCTGCATTGGGAGACCGCTTTCTAGCCGCTATCTGCGTGCTGGTTCTGTCGCACGCTCCAGCTCCCCTGAGCTGAATATTCCTGGAGCACTTGGCATGACAATTACGTCTGCTGCTCTGTGTTTCGCCGCCACCGATACAACATAGATACAGCTATTCTAGCAACTTTAATTTTTCGCTTTAATACTCCTCTATTAAAGAATGGCTCCATAGGCTAGGACACAGGTATGTCAATATTGTTTCACGCATCGGGATTACCTATTTTCTGTAGCTTTGTTTGGATGTTAGAAGCCATGACGAAAGCGTCGTTTCACTTTGGATTCGTCTCAATAACTTGGTGTTCTTAGATAATTATTCCTCCATAAAACTGCTGTCCTGCATTCATTCATAACTGCTATAACTAAAGGAAAAGATGAATCTATCAAAGATAATGCTCTGATACATCGTCAGTCGTTATGAACCATAGTAATAAATTTTTCGCCACACTTTTGTTACTTCTGTTCACGAATTGTCAGCTAGGTATGAAATATTTATCATCAGATTTTAAGAAAAGTATTTGGCGAAAAATAATTGATTCTTCCACACCATGCAGTATGTTACACCGATGAGCCACTTGTTTCATAGCGTGTTCTTACTCTTTTAAAACACAACACAACAAAAATTCCGATTGCAATGCATTTTACAAGTCCTTGACAGGATTCCAGAGCTATTTGGCACAAGATATTTACGAACAGGTCAAGCAATTCCTGCAAATTACGGGATGAAAGTTTACGGGCACGCAACTGGTACCTGATATGTCTCCCAATGAGTACAGAGGAGTCACATTTGCTGGCGAAGACATCTGTGTGAGTTTACTATAATGTTCTTCAAACCACTGTAGCATGATTCTGACCTTGCAACACTGACTGTTATCCTTGTGGTAGATGTCATCACCAGAGTGGGAGACTTCAAACACTAAGCGATGCAGGTGGTCATCAATAATTTTCACGTGGTTCATTGCAGTAACGATGTCTTTGGTTACCACCATAGATCCCATGGCATCCCAACTCAATATACCCACAGCATAAGTCTGCCCTCACCGGCCTGCGTCTATAGCGCGGTGCATGTTTCGCGCAGCCATTCGCCTGGATGACAGCGTGTAAGAACCCAACCACCGACGTGGTGTAACAAGAGATGCGATTCATTCGGCAGGCGACACTGTCCTATCGATCCACGGTGAAAACTCAGTGATGCTGTGGCCACTGCAGTCATGACAAACGATGTCGTAGGGTCAGTAAGGGAACACCAAGGGGTCGTGTGATGGGGAGGTGCATGTTCAACAATGACATTTGAACGGTGTGCTCCAAAACAATCATGACTGCGCCAGCATTGCATTCTGTCGTCAGATCTGCCACATATCGCTGCCTGCCCGTATTACACAGAAGAGGATCCCTCGATCTCTGTGTTTATGGTGAGACGTGGTCGTCCAATATCATATGGCCTAACCGTTGTTTCACCATCCTTCAGTCACTCTCCATTGGTGCTCACGACAGTAGTACGCCAACAGACGACCAGTTTCACCGTTTCAGAGATTCTATTTTCCAGCCGCAGTGACACAACAGCGTGCCCTTTATCAAAACCGCTTTTAACAGTGGATTTCCGCATTAGCGACCCGTATCTTCGCTATCATGACTGCCCATTCGTCTCTCTTCCACTTACATCCTTAACTTACTGCGTCACCTTCCCCCAACACCAACAGGAAGTATTCAACCACGAGGTGGGCAGTGGTCATAATGTTTCGGCTCATTAGTGTATCTTCGCTCGATAAAGGCAGTATTTGTTTTCTTTATTCATCTTAGTTGCTGTGCTGTAACCACTTACATAAAACGTTGAACTACATTTTAGGATTATTGCAGAAGTAAAAACACATTCAGCAGGCTTTGGGTACGCTCCGTTTTACGTCACTGATTGCTGTTTATGAATGTAGCTAACATATCGAAAAAATACTTAATGCTCAAGGCCCAGCTATATACACTACAGTTTTCAGGATACTGATTTTTTTATCTGCAAGAGGGTTGCACGAATGTCCCCCATTGTCCTGTCCATGCCCAACATGAACCATGTGGTTGTAATACCCGTTGTATTTTATAAACGGTGGGAGATATCGAAACGAGGTTTCTCGCAAATGATAGCATTCAAAAAGGTGGATATGTTGCCATATGATCAATACTCTAAATTTTTTTATCCGTTGAGATATAAGAGTAACTATAATTTTTCCGATGGAGACATGTGTTTCTTTAAAAAAAATTACTATCTCGTCAAAAACGAATTTTGTGGAATTGCAGAGACTAATACTCACGATGTTCTGTGAAGGATGCTGGTCTTCCATCGTAACCTCTTTGGTGTTATGTCACAACACGCAATCGCTAAATAACTAAATGTTTTATTATTTCAGTTTCCATCGGGATCTTGTATTTACAATGTTTAGAATACTTTACAGCCACAAGTAATCGTATCATCATGCCAACTGGTCTCTCCAGCAACTCTACTGCAAAAAGAAAAATGGTTCAAATGGCTCTGAGCACTATGGGACATAACATCTGAGGTCATCAGTGCCCTAGAACTTAGAACTACTTAAACCTAACTAACCTAAGGACATCACACATATCCATGCTCGAGGCAGGATTCGAACCTGCTACCGTAGCGGTCGAGTGGTTCCAGACTGAAGCGCGTAGAACCCCTCGCCCACTCCAGCCGGCAACTCAATTGCAATGGTTTTTATGTGGAGGCATCTGATATTCTTCTTCAGTTCTTTTTTTATACAGTGGGGCCAATTACGAAGTGGAACTGTCTTTCGCCATCTTCGTGATTTCTTCCTCTGTACAACCATAGCGGCGTTACCATATTCTCAGTCAAAAACAAAGATGAAAACAGCAACATAAATAATATCAAAGAATCAAACGCACTTAGGACGGATGATGGAAAGCTGCTGAGCACTCTGGGCGGAAATACTGCTACTTGGCCGCTCTACCTGGCCGCTAAGAGTTTTGCGCGTTAATGTGTGCGGACTACACACAGACCAGACCGGCTGTCCTTGTTAACATTGGGACCACAAAGGCGGTGGTAGGAGAGCGCGCTTATATAGGTCCAGGGCACCTGATGGGAGGATAAAAAGTGTGCATAAACGCGTCCAGAGCGCTTGGATGTAGTAGCAGTGGTGCACATTAAAACGTCCAGAGCTGCCAAAGGTCTAGTTGGTGAACGATAAGGTGTAAGGTATAATTTGTTAGTAATTTTCAGTCTGTGAGTTGCTGTGTATGTTATGTATGTTATGTATGAACGAGGGATGAAGGTTTGGTAATGAGAAAGTAAGAGACGCAGGACATTTTGGAGCCAGAGAGAGTACGTCTATTGACATGAAATGTTACACAGCCGTTGGCAGACGCCTGTGAGGACAATTTGCAGTTGAGGGTCAACAAACAGCATTCCTCCAGATGCCAGAGCATGGCGTTGAGCCAGCTGCTGCCAGTATAATCATTCACTGTTCTGGAAGGTTGGCCGATATAGGTGATTTGTCTGATGGTCAGTTGTTACGGATGATGAAATTGTGTCTCGTGGGAGAGGCGAAACCTTATTGCATAGAGCTGGGTTTTTGAGTTTTTGTACCAACAACATGCCAAAATTAACCTTTGGCGTCATGTGCTGGAACACAATGGGAAAACATTCTAGCTACGGGAAGCTGTTTCCAGCATTAAATTGTCACGAGACGTATCAGTAATACTGGGCAACCCTTTTAAACTGCAATCAAATTCACTAATGCTTCATTTATTCATCCATTCACTGGCTGAGTACAGAATCTGGCTTAACTGTTGAAATGGCTGCTGGAGCCGAATGGTGTGTTGGATGTTGCGAGTTGTTTTGTGAAAAGGAATATTTCATGTATACAGGAAAAAGATAGTGGTAAGGTAGTACCTTTAATCTAAATGATTTCGGCGCTGGAGAGGTGAAGTCAACAAAGGGTGTGTAAGTAGCAAATCTGGACATTCCAGACAAGGATTGTTGCTGCACAGAGGGTGTGAACCATGGGCAGCCCAGGGTCACAGCTAGAATTGCATTATGTAAGAAGACAGAGCGTGTAAAGGGAGTAGGTAGAGTACAAATGGAGGAGTTGCTATTGGATTATTTGAATGCACAGCGTCTGTTCTGAATCAGCGGCGACGAGTGAAAATGTGCACTGGACAGAGATTCAAACCCATGCTCTGCTGCTTGCTAGGTAGGTGCTTTAATCGCTACACCATCCAGGACAATGTGTTATGGCAATTGTGCATACTGTCTCGGCACACCTCATGGCTGATCCACTTTCAAATGGTTCAAATGGCTCTGAGCACTATGCGACTTAACTTCTGAGGTCATCAGTTACCTAGAACTTAGAACTACCTAAGGACATCACACACATCTATGCCTGAGGCAGGATTCGAACCTGCCACCGTAGCGGTCGCTCGTCTCCATACTGTAGCGCCGAGAACCGCACGGCCACGCTGATACATTTTCCCACTCAGCACCACCTATCTGCAGTCCATGTTCATTTCCTCCATGTTCGCTATTGTGAGACTCTCACAGGGGCTCAGATGTATTTGTGCAACCGCACTCAACAAGGTGGATCCATTGCCCACCTAGGCGAATGGATCCACCTTCTTCAGTGCCGATGCACAAATGCGTCAGGCCTGCTGTGAGAATCTCAGAGTAGCGACCATGGCGAAAAAGGACAGGGACTACAGCTAGGTGGCACTAGGTGTGAATGTGAATTGGCCATGGGCAATGGATCCACCTTCTTCAGTGCGCATGCCCAAATACATCCGGCCTGCTGTGGGAATCTCAGAGTAGCGAGCATGGAGGAAATGTACAGGGACTGTGGATAGATGGCGCTCGGTGGGAATGTGGATCAGCCATGGGCAATGGATCCACCTACTTCAGTGCGCATGCACAAATACATCCGGCCTGCTGTGGGAATCTCAGAGTAGTGAATGGAGGAAATGGATAGGGACTGTGGACAGATGGCGCTCGGTGGGAATGTGGATCAGCCATGGGCAATGGATCCACCTTCTTCATTGCGCATGCCCAAATACATCCAGCCTGCTGCGGAAATCTCAGAGTAGTGAATGGAGGAAAAGGACAGGGACTGTGGATAGGTGGTGCTCTGTGGGAAAGTGGATCGGCTATGGACAATGGATCCATCTTCTTCAGTGCGCATGCCCTAATACATCCAGCATGCTGCGGGAATCTCAGAGTAGTGAGCATGGAGAAAAAGGACAGGGACTGCGGCTAGGCGGCGCTAGGTGGGAATGTGATGAGACATGTGGTGTGCTGAGACACCAGTCTGTACAGTTGCGATAACACTGTGTTCCGGATGGCGCAGTGGTTAACACCCCTGCCTAGCAATTAGGAGATCCTGGGTTCGAATCCAGATCCGGAGCACATTTATATTCAATGCCATTGATACCACGTAATGTCCCGATGCAACTGACTCCCTTCCTTTTCCTTTTCTTTCTCCCTACATCCACCTTCAATTGGCATATAAAGTTACTGTTGAAGATCGAAGAAGTGTTTTACCTTCAGGGTACACTGACAGTAACGTCTGTCACATCATACGATATTCTGATAGGAACTGAAGCACTTGTATGCCAGAAACCTTATAGGATACCTCAATGTTTACCACTGATTATGGATCAGTTCATCAACCAGCAGTCTGCCGATGGGATAGCAGAAGAGAGCAATATTCCATGAGGATCAGATATTGCGGCTACGCCTAAGAGGTTTATGAATGGTGCTAAATAGTGCAGGTACTTTGGTGGCTACTATCGTCTTAATACTAAGACAGTAAAAAAGGGGTACCCCATACCCAACATCATGGAGAAAAATTCTCCTGCAATGTTTCAGCGATTATTGGACAGAGTACTTAGGGGGCTGAAGCATCGCCATGTCTAGTGTACCTGGACGATATAGCATTGTTCTCCATAGATATGAAGGAACATAGTCAATGGCTGAATGAAGTACTTAAGAGATTGCACGCTGCGCATCTTACGTTAAGCACGATAAAGTGTCAATTTTGCTTGAGAGGCAGCAGGCTACTAAGGATAGACGTAGGACAAAATACATTCTTGTACTTAAACATCTTATCTCCGAAATTATTACAACTAAAATAGTAAAACTTGATACTATTATGTACAACATAATGATTAATATTCCGTGCAATTTTTGTTTGACAACGAGCATCGACATGCGTTTTATAAGGATTTGAATTTTTAACTATCATTGTTTCTATAATGTACCTTTTATCGTAATCTAATCAGGCAATAAAGCTGGAATTTCACAGTTTACATCTGCATAAAAGGCTAATAAAACGTGTGGAACAATTTTTTTTTAAGGTCATAGTTCCTTTGAAATTAATTTTTTATGCTTTGTATTACCCGAGACTGCTCTGTTTTTCTGAAACTTTAAAGGAGAATATTTCTCAGAGAAAAATTAATGGAAAATTGCTGCACAGAATTATTCAGCATTTATTTCTTAAGAACTATGCAAAATTTCAGGATATTAACTCTGACAGTTCCTGAGGAAAGGTACATTATAGCTCAAAAAAGTCATTTACAGCAAATCGCATTTAAAGCTTTTATTTCAGTTTTTGACAATATTACTATACCTCTAGTAACTAATAATCTTTATTCACATTTTCGTCCACCTGGAGTAATCTCTTGCTCTGGATCCTTAGACTAGCAAAATTTTGCATTTTCTCTTCTGCTGCCTGAGCTTTGTCCAGTCGATCTTCACTGATGCTTCTGAGTATCTTCAGTGGAAATGCACCTGCAAGGAAGCCTAGTCTCGGCAGGCACTTAATTCTACCTACATTTCCACTATCGAATACTAGACAGGCATCACATTGTGCTATCTTCACAACAACCGAGAACACAAATACTGCTTTTGGAAAACGCATCCATACAAGGTGACTGTAGCTCTCAAAAGCGGGGGGGGGGGGGGGACTCTGAGCACTATGCGACTTAACTTCTGAGGTCATCAGTCGCCTAGAACTTAGAACTAATTAAACCTAACTAACCTAAGGACATCACACACATCCATGCCCGAGGCAGGATTCGAACCTGCGACCGTAGCGGTCGCTCGGCTCCAGACTGTAGCGCCTAGAACCGCACGGCCACTACGGCCGGCTGTAGCTCTCATTTATATTATGTGTTTTCCCATGTACACATTTTTTCAGCAGTTCACAATTGACTATGTACCTAAAACTGGTTTATAACATCTAAAACAGCAAGTGGAAGGCCTTGTTTGTGGGTGTATGGCTTTCCACTGGCTTCTGCCTGAAGATATTTGCACCGCGGTATGTCACAAAGGGAAAGTGGAGGATTCACAATTAGGACCCCCGTCTATAACACTGTTATTTAAATTTCCTGTACGTATTACGCGTGGAATTCGTCTTTTCCTTAGATTTTTGAATGTGTGTCCAATGTTACAACCCATTTAGAGAAAAATAGATTGATATATGCTAAACTAAAAACCGAAATAAGTTTGTAGCAAGCAGTATTTAAAAAAAAATGTTGTAAACAGAGTAACAAGCAAAGATAATCTTTCTCACGGTTTTCTAGACTCATCTCCAGTTCTTTCGGATTGTGTGAACGAAAAATTAACGGATAAAAATTTCTAGCGTAGAGAGGGTGTGGATCACAGCATAGAAAGAGGGAATGTGGCAGACGCAGACACCCAAACAAACATTTTTAAAACATGTTTCTAGCCAGAAATCGATTATGAAACTTTGCGATGTTATTCTTAAAGAATCAGTCAAATAAATTATGCAATAAAAAAAGTTTTCCGCAACTTTGCCTTACATCTACCCTTAAAGCATATAAGTGACGAAGCTGAGGCGAAAACGGATCCTAGACTAATGTGAGCATTATGAAATATTCCAGAACCTAAGAAAAGAATGGAGCTAAAATCGTTTTTGGGACTCCCAAATTATTATAGGAAATCTGTGAAGGAGCTTACTCGTATAGGACAACCATTCACGCAGCTATTGAAGAAAGATACTTTTTTTTTTTTTAAGGTGGACAATCATTCGGCCATGTTTGAAGGTTGAAGAAAGTTTTAAGATAAAGTCAGTATCCATTTTTCCAGATTTTTCAGAAGAAATTGATACCATTGCGTGATGTATCTAACAGTGGTTTAGGACGCATCTTGAACCGAGAGGTCCAGGCTGAGGAGGATTCTGTGGCTTGTGCATCAAGACAACTTAACAGAGCACACAAAAACTATTCTTCTACGATAAAAGAGATATTTCGCGTTGTATGTGGTGTCACACATTTTCGGTGTTACTTGAGTTGGGAAGAAATTCAAAGTAGTGACTATCAATGCCACTCTGAAATGGGTATTGGTGTTGAAGGACCCGTCCAACAAATTAACGCCGGCCGGGGTGGCCGAGCGGTTCTAGGCGCTACAGCCTGGAACCACGCGACCGCTACGGTCGCAGGTTGGAATCCTGCCTCGGGCATGGATGTGTGTGATGTCCTTGGGTTAGTTAGGTTTAAGTAGTTCTAAGTTCTACGGGACTGATGACCTCAGAAGTTAAGTCCCATGGTGCTCAGAGCCATTTAAACAGATTAACGAGATGGGCCTTATGACTCAGCGAATTTGAGTATGAAGTAGTGCATAAGCTGTCGAAGAACTAGAGAAATTCAGATGCTTTGAGCAGGAAGTAGCAGTAGTAGAAGCAGTGGGTCACAGTCTTGCTGAACGGCAACCAACACAGAACAATGACAGTGAATGCAAGCCATACAGGACGAAACTGCGGTTAAGCACGTGTTATGGCCTATTGTGTAATGTAATCACGTTAGGGCTGTGGTTGGTGGTGCGGGCTAAGTTGCAGAAGGAAGTACTGAGGGAGTTGCATGGTCACATTCTCGCTGGTCATGGAGGGTGCATAGCAACAAACCAAAGGATGGCTGAAAAGTATTGGTGGATGGGAAGAACGGTAGATGGGGATCAGTACGTGAGAAATTGCGTGCAGTGTGTACAGTGCGTGGTCTTGACTCATCAATGAATACTATTACAGGGACTGGCAGAAACATCAAAGCCATTTGAAATGAATTACTAAGATATGTTAGGACCATTTCATCAAACTTCGGCAGTCAATCGTTTTCTGTTGATCACTTTTCTCAGTATATGAAGATGATCGCTATGCTGAACCAGAAATCAGCTGTAGGTGCACAAGCACTTGTGCATGTAAGTTTTGGGTGCCGGAAAGGATGATTACAGACCAACGGATAAATTTTGTCAGACTAGATAAAGTAGTTATATCACCTGCTGCGTGTGTAGAAACAGAGAACGAGTCTGCTACACTCACAGACAAATGGTAGAATAGCGTGAGTGCATCTTACGACAAGAAGGATGTTAAGTTACTATGTAAACTCCCTTCATAATGGCTGAGCACATTTCTCTCATCTCTCATAGCAGCATACAGAACGTTAATACAGGATTATATCTGTATGATGTAGTGTATGGCAGGAGAATGCTGTGAAATTTTGATATGCTTTATGCAAGAAGGGTGGAGAGTTGGTCTATAATTTCAGTATGGCAGTGAGAAAAGTACGCAAACGTGTGCAGAAAGCAAATATGAGGGCATTAGAGAGGCAGTAGGCAGAAGGCAGAGCATGAAAATCTCACAGTGCTTAACACTTTAACTTAGGATAGTGGAAAATGATACTCAGCCCTTATATGCTGAAGGCAAAACCATCAATGGACGCTAACTTCAGTTTTTAGTTCATGAGAAATAAGTTATGAAGTGAGGAGGCTGGGGAAGTATTTACTGAGCTTCGACAGGAAGCCAAGAATAGGAATGTCCTCAGGGAAGTACATGGGGAACGTGAGAAGCGCCATGAGCCTTATGTACGGCTACAGAAACAAATGCAGTGGAGGTGGTCCCACATTCGCTGTGTCAATGGAAGCGGCGTTGGATAGATTCTGGGGGGGAAATCTTTGAGGATGGTTTTTGGGATTACAGATGCCAGTGACCTCAGAGACTTCATCGAGACTGTAGAGGTGGTGAGCAATTGGCAGAGCATAGCAAGTCGGTGGTGTAGTGGCATACCATGCAGACATCAAACTTGGTAAGTTAAGTGTTGAACAATATGCATATGCTATGGCAGCTGATGAGTGGGGTGATGAAATACATAATGGCATCAGAGGATACTGTATATCGAGATCTGAGAATCATGCAAGCACAGGTGGGTGTGTGGAATGCAAGGATGACAATGACAAGGCTGTTACAGTCACTAACATACAATACATGGGGTGTAAAGGTGGTGATGGCGAGCTTCGTGGATGCTATTAATTGCACAGTGTATGGGGAGCTGACTCACGTCCTAGTACCATCAGAGCAACGCTTTTTTTGGGCTACAAATACTGCAAGGTGAATTGCCACCAGAGTTAAGACTGGTTACAGAGCACAGCAGGCAAAGCCTATCTTTCTATTACCAGCCCACATCGGTGGAGATAAGATCTGACCAGACACGGTGAAAAAGACTCTTATTTACCTGCTTTGGGCTGCCTTTTCCAGATATGACGTGTTAATATTCTAACAACTTTTACAATTGTACTTGATAAAACTTAAAAGACGAAATCTATATTGTATAGAAGAAAATGGCGGTGTATTCAACAACAAAAAAATCTGTGTGTACATATTTACGATAAGACTACTGCTCAAAAAGGTAAGTTAAAAAACATAAGTCCATATGTAAGAACATCTCGTTATCATCAATATTTTTTATTTTCCCCCAGCAAAAATTTAATCACACTCGACATGTGTTTCGTATTGACATCCAAGTGTTATCATACCCTGCATTAAAATTACATATGACATATTTAGTGACGAATAATGTCGGTGTCGACACTGTAATCTGAGTGTCTGTCCATCTTGGGGAAAGAAAGAATCTAAATAAAGTATGGCAAACGGATGGAGCAATGAGGTGCTAACACATCAAATTACACAACATGATATATTCAATATGACTCTGGTCATAAGTTCCATACAAATTCTTAACGACTCTAGTACTGAATAAATCATAGTGCTCCCTGTTTGTTCTTGTATGAGTTAAATTTGTGTCTCACTCGTGAGAACTGTTATGCAGCAACGGCACATGCATTCATGTTCAGGTTGAGGGAAGTGCAGATTATCACCATCCGTCATCAGCTGTGTTCCTGGACTCGAGTTGCCTCAGCAGCTTGTGCGTTGGGGAGTCATCCTTCCTCCATAGATGTGGCCCATCTCGGAGTCATGTTTTCATCACTTTATCCAATGACATCCGGTGAACGTGTATGACTGATGGAAGGCGATACAAGTTCTGATTCTTTATCGCGTGTGAGAGGCTCTGCGAGGACAGGGTTTTGGCCAGGTTATTATCCCCTGTATAGTGCAACTGTACATTGAGTATTCTACCCTCAGTGGCCTGTTATGGTTAGGATCTTTAGAGTGAAAATGCTGGAAGATACAGAATGGCTCATAGAAGAGCAAACAACTTGTGACAATAGCAGAGTAGTGGTACCTTGCATGATATTGTTATCCATGTATACGTAGGGGCAGATCATGCGTTACTGTTCGAAGCTGCCTTGCATGTTTGGAAGCAGAGGAATGGTTCTCGCTAGAAGATATAATGTCACGGATATTTACCTCTTGCCTACGACTTGTAGGCTGATTCTCTAAACATCCTCCGAAAATAGAAACTCATCTATTGTTTCCCTGCAAGGTTCCTCAGGGTGCATATGCCAAGCCGTAGCATTTCACTGCCCTGCCATGATTTTTTGGTGTCAGCTAATTGTATGTGTCAATGATATGTTGTGGCGAAGTCGCTTGTTTGACAAACAGAGCTGTACAACTCTGTTCCCAAATGTCCGCCACAGTCGCCGTGTTGTAGTGCTGTCACCGTTGATCCCCTCGAGATATGTGCAGGACAGCTGAGTTGCTGACTGCCTGCATTCCCCTGCTCACAGGGCCCATACCAACAGGCGAACACCGTCCCGCTAGGCCGTCAGCTGGATCTCCGTTCACCTCAGCTCATCCTGTGCGTGTGTTTCTCGCTTGTGTTTGCTCCTGCAGCATCATCACATACCGTGCATTGCTCATTATCCCCAGCCCGTATCTGCACATTCGTCAGAGCACATCTTTAACACTGTTATTATAATATCCATTAGTTTTAAACATAATTTCCTATTAGTTTATATCTTTTACGTTCATCCAGGTACAATTCATATTAACGACATATTTCCCTTAGGTTTGCATGATTTCTAGTATATTGAACTAAATTGACTTATTTCCTTATACAAAATCTAGTAATTTACATCTTATCCATATGCTTATGATGAACGATATGTTCAGTAGCATTAAACTAACGGTTAGACTCGTTATTACTGGATAGTGCCGTCAAGCTGCCCATTCTTTACATGCACGCAACCTGTCCTTCGCATTTCCTATATTGAATTCTCCATACATTTACCTTCTAGTTATTTAACATCTAGTACAAAAGAGAGAAGTGAAGATACTATCACCTGTCATGCATTTAGAGCTTGGCTCTTCTCTTCTGCGCACTTATCTCCATACTTCCACATCTTCTTAGCATCTTTTCATACCTTTCGTCATCCCGCAATTTCCACACTTTCAAGGGTACCATGTCCAAGACTGTCCGTTTCCCATTGTCATTACTCCAGCGCAACTATCTCATACCACTGAATAGCTTACGAAACAAAACAAAAACACAACATTACCCTCTAATCAACGTTATCACATCTTGCCTTCAAGCCACGTAGACTGATGGGATAAGATTCCTCCACCACCATCAATGTATAACATAGGCAGTGTAGCTTTCAGGGTTGATTATTCTTGGTTTTGTGACGTTTAGTAATTTTCGTTTGTGGAGGTGTAGACAATGCATATGCTTCTCTAATGTTTATTAACTTTCTGTTCTCTCTTCACAGTGCATGTTACTGCTTTCTACTCACATGGAACAAAAAACAAAAACTTATATTTCACACACATTCAGGTTCAATTTCTCGGTCAGAAGCTCATTCGGACCCACTTTACTATTATTCCACTAGCACTCCGTCCGCTCTTGAGTACTTTCAAGGTAGAGCACTTGCTCCTTAATCTGAGACAAACGCTTTTATAACATCAACCCATTCCTTCCATAATACATAAGATAGTAAGACATGCATTTTTGAGATGGGTCATAATATTTGACCTCACACATTACGTTCCGGCACTCGTTCGGTGTATACCAATACAAAAATAAATCATCTACTAATACCCTCTAAAGTATTCATCCTCTCATTCACTTACTAAGGTGTCAAATTAAAATACAAGTTATCCGGAAGTCACGTGCGTTCCTTTACATCCCAATACTCCATAATGTCTCATAACAGACCTTCCTCTCTTCTATTCGGTCTCATAGGGCTCCTTGCAAAGTATATGCAGATGGCTAATATTCCTCGTTCTTATTAACGCTATTCTCACCTTTACCGTATATCTGAAGCTGCGCACTGTCTCCCAAGCCGGGATTTTCTTTCCAACTGCCTACATTTACTCCCAATAGCTACTAATGTAATTTGAGTTAATACATATTTCGCAAACTATTCTCTGATTCAACTTGCACCTGCTCGGTTCAGCCATTCCTTCCTACCCCAAAAACCTTGCCTACAGTTTTAAGCCATTCCCTAAAGGATTTACTTTTGCTGATATGGTGCTCTCCCCTATATTTACCTGACTCGAGTGTCTCCATCTCTATGACATTTGCACGTATAACCTGCTGAATCCTCATTGGTCTATAATGTAGTGGTAAGAATTTATGACACACCGCCTTCTGATGGCTTGATTGTCTATGAAACCGTATCAAAACCTTCTGACCTAATTCATAACTTTGCGTTTTCTCATTCCTATCAATTCTACCATTTCTTTTTGACACTGTTGCTCTTATCTTCTTTATGGTCAACTCAGAAACTTCTCTGTGCCATTGGTGTTCCTGTTCGGGAACTCTACCATGTCAGTAACCTAGTCTGCTACTTGCTAATTCTTCAGGACGGCATGAATTTCACGTCTGGTTAGTCTCTTTGTCCTCTAACTGTAACTCTCGCAAATCTTCATGTTCTGTGTAATTTATACTGTAAGTAGGCTGTTTAGGTTTTTATGTTGGTGACGTCACGTAGCGCTCTGTATGAAAATCACTGGCTGTGCTGTGTGCAGTCTGTGGCTGGTTGGCATTGTTGGAATATTCGCTATTGTAGCGTTGGGCAGTTGGATGTGAACAGCGCATAGCGTTGTGCAGTTGGAGCTGAGCCGCCAGCATTGGTGGATGTGGGGACAGAGATGGCAGGATTTTGAGAGCGGACGATCTGGACGTGTCCATCAGAAAGAGTAAACTTGTGATACTCGATATCGTGAACTGATATATATATGGACTTTTGAATATTATTAAGGTAAAGACATTAGTGCCTTCAGTAGTTAGAATCTTTTATTTAGCTGGCAGTATTGGTACTCGCTGTATTGCAGTAGTTTGAGTAACGAAGCTTTTTGTGAGGTAAGTGATTCATGAAAGGTATAGGTTATTGTTAGTCAGGGCCATTATTTTGTAGGGATTATTGAAAGTCAGATTGCGTTGCACTAAAAATATTGGGTGTCAGTTTAGTGTTGATCAGAATAATAAAAGAGAGAAATGTCTGAGTACGTTCATTTCTGCTCAGCTGTTTGAAAATCAAATAACGTAAGAGGTTTATCAGCACAGTAATTCATAAATTTTTCTGAGGGGAGGTTTCAATACATTCTGTTTCTGTGTTGTGTAGGGGTGTCCTATATCTCATACCTGTAAAGGTCCCAAGTCATTGTCCACAGGATAGCCCCACAAACGGGCTTATGCGGGTGGTAGCTTATGGCACTTGCAGTATCTGTTCTGATTGTTTTCTTCACATCTGAAATCTGCAATATTATTGCTATTATTGTAGCCATTGTGACCATCCCTTTATTGACCATCTGTATTATTCAATCTCCTACAGCTCTGAGGGGTCAAGTTTAAAATGTGCTCAGCCATTGGGATGTGAATTGTTATTTTTTTCTCGTGTTGAGGTCGTTCTGGCCAGGAAAATTATTTCCCCGATCTGTTAGCTGAAGTGGTCTACAACTACCACAATGCACCAATTCTATTTCTTGCAATAGATCCTTAAATTCAGCTATTTCATCAGTGAAGTGTACAGAAAGAATGATTTGGTATTGTCTAGGTAAGCTTTGGAATCATAATCTGACCATCTCATCTGAACCATACGGTACATCCAAGAATTCATTCTTTTTCAAGATTTCTTCTAAAAAATTTACGACTACTCAGTCCTGTCCCTTTGAAGTCATGTTCCACAATAATTTCATTCTCTACTCTTGTCTGCTTTTGGTTTGGCCAGTAGTTGGCCAAAAGCGCCTCTGTCAGTTTATGATAGGTTGCACTTTTTGCCCGATTTGTCTTGTTTTCAAAGCAAGTTCTCGCTAGAATAAACTGTAAATGTACTCTGAATTGTTCCTCAACATCTGTAGCGTGGATTTAAATTGTCTAACTGTTACATACAGGCTTTGGGATGGAACATATTTCTGTTGTCCTTAGTCGCTGACACGAATCAAATGACTTGAGCTCAAATCTCTCTGCCTTTCCATATATCTCCACATCCACGTGCTTCATTGTTCCATTGCGACTCTGAACTGATTGATCACTAAGCACTTTTTCTTTCTCTGTCTGAAATGTCTTCATATTCTGTGGCTATGGGGTGGCATACAATTTTTGATATGCTCCGTACTTCTGCATAAGATCCTAGCGCCCATCACTCGTTCTTTGAAAACTGTCGTAATCTCTCTGTAAATACTCTACTTGTTGTTGACGTCTATGGTTAATATATATTTTTTTTGTTTCTCCTTGAATTGTGTAGTAACCACACCTTCTGTGACTCACCTATTGAAGCTGTGACTATGCCCTCAGAGTTTTTGCACTGATTCCATATTTCTTTCCTGATGTTGCTGTTCTCCATTCGCAATTATCCATTGCCTTACACAACTATAGCTCAATATTCTCTTCACCAGTGCCAAAAAGATCTCCTGCCATACTTATATGACTTTCTACATCCCTTGGTTCATCCTCAGATTCCTGCGTTTCCTCTACCAATATCCTTTTGAGTCACTGTTGAAAGTTTCGCCAATAGCTGCCGCATCTCCTCCTCTAGTTTTTTAACGCTAGATTCCTTTTGTTTTTCTCTTTCCCTGTCCCACTCTTGTGCTCCCATTTTCCCTATCATCTAAATCTTTTCCCAGTTCCCTTTCTCTTTCCACATCCCCCTAAAGGGGGATAGTTTGGTTTTATTGGATTTATAAGCTGTAATTATGGTTTACTTATTTGCAGCACTGCATCCCATGCCAAGCAAGGTGAGGTAATAAAATGTGCAGGATGTAGTTGATATGTCCTAACTCGGAGGCCGTGAAAGTTTACGGAGAAGACTGCAAGGAGCACCACATCAATTTTCAGATATAAATCAGAATATTCTCCAAGTGTCTTAGCATTGAATGCATTCCATACTCCGTAGGCTGTCTGGTATTAAGCCTCTTTTAACTTTTTACATATTATCAGGCTTTTAAAATCCTCGGTTGAGGGTACGCGATCATCCGACACAACCGATTCTTTGCTTATGTACTTGCACGGATAGATTACCTTATGATTAACAAGAGTGAACTTCCGATCATCAGGAAAATATGCTCTCATAATCTTGAGTTCATTGGTATTTAAGTACGATGCCCATTTCTCAGGGAAGCAAGTAAAAAAGTTAACCTATCAATAAATCTAAAATTTATATTTCA
Source organism: Schistocerca nitens (assembly GCF_023898315.1). Classification (NCBI taxonomy): domain Eukaryota; kingdom Metazoa; phylum Arthropoda; class Insecta; order Orthoptera; family Acrididae; genus Schistocerca; species Schistocerca nitens. The sequence goes on along the minus strand of NC_064616.1, from coordinate 837,829,711 downwards.
GTGTCCTTGGTGCATTACTCGAATATTGTTTGTCAATTATTTATATTTTTCCACGTTCGATGTTAGAAAAGGAACACAACCTGGATTTTATGTAACATCTTCATCGCCATCTGTTGTCTTTTATTCACGTAAGTTCATGATCAATAAATGCCTATCGTAATTGTTGTAATTGTGGAATACAATGGGCACAGTTTAGTTATGCTTGTTGTGCACAGTGGAGCTGAGATGTGCTGAGCAATGACAGTGCGCCTCACCTGAGAAAATTATTCTTCCTGTGAAGTTCTCATTCTCCACTTGTCGAGCCAAGACCCACTGAGCAGATTTGTGTCTCTTTCCACGATCTGCAGCTTTCACCTCTTGTGAAGTTGAATCTTGTAGCATGCATTTTCAGATGTTTTGAAAGCATGCAATGAACTAGGTGTAAAATTCAATTGTTGAACTCGTCGGCGAACCGATTTTCTGGTGCTTACGGTCACATTGTCATACACGACGGCAATGTTTTCCTGTGTGCGAACAGAACACAGACGTCCTGTTCTCCTAACATTTGAAACTGAACCCGTGGTCTCAAACATCCGAATCAGCTTCCGAGCTGATGACTCTGTTGGAGCAGCATTAAGTCTGAGTGTCACACGCAGTTCACGAACGGTTGCAGTAACACTTTCACTCTTTTTGTAATAACTTTTTATCGCTTGAATACGTTGCTCAGTTGTCATCCGCTCCATGACGAAAATAAACTTCAAACAACAATGCTCACCACAATGAAGCTATCAGGCTAATAATGGGAAAGATCACAGATAACAAACATGATGAGCCACGGCTGCCAACCGTCACATGACAAAATGATGCAAAATTCAAATTCGTCCCTACTTCCCGAACAACTGTTAGTTCAGGAGATATGAGATATAAACATTGAGATGCGTGGAATACAACATTGTCTTCAACCAGAACGGTTTTACATCCTTAACGTCAAATATGTAACACATTAAGTCGTTTGTAAAGTTTGAATTTGTTTTGTACGAGGGGATTCGACTCTTTAAAGAAACGGAACTGGAGGAGGGCGTGGTAAATAGTGTTTTATCTAAACGTAATACGGAGATCATTTTGCTTGATAAAACACCTTACGGTATTACGTGTGTTAATCTTGAGAAAAATACGTCTTGGACGGAAGCGAAGTATATCGATGTATTCAAATGTCTCGGTTAAAAATTCTTCACTTAGCACGTTATTTTCTTTTTCAGACTCCCCAACTGCATTAAGCTGTAATCTAACTTACACACGCCAAACTGTTCGTACATGTGTTTTCGATTAGACACGGTTTCGTCTTGTGGGTATTGGTACTCTGTTTCGCTCCCCGTACGTAATTCCAACGAATGGTTTCGGTCACATAAAAAGTTAAAGCTGATTGTATCAGGTCCGGGGTTTGGGCTGATTGGCCAGACGTAGAGTGAAACGGAGATTTGATTAGGGATTCATCAGGCGGCCTGCGCGGTGCGCATCTGTGGAATAGACGATGCCAACTGCAGCCACCGCCCATGTGTGCGCACCTGCGCACAACCAACGGCTGCACAAGGCGACACAGCTCTTTGGTTTTGCATTATTTCACAGCTGCAGTGTAAAATGTTGTCCGTAGAAAAGTACGCGAGCTCCAGGGCCCACATAAGTTCTCCGAGTACACTGCTCATTGAAATGAGAGTATCATTACTTCTGCAGGTCGGTTTCCGAATTGCTGTCACAGCAAAGTAGCTCCGTGTACGTATTGATATATGAGCGGTAATAATTGGTTACAGCCTGTAGATTCTTAAAACTTGGAACCAATACTCACTCTTTGCTGATTTTGAGCATTTACTTATTTATCAGCATGCATAACAGTGCAGTAGGAAACCGTACAGTCAGCAGTCACAGTGTTAAACGCAGCTACATAGTACACTGATGAAATTTAGGGTCAGACATAAGTGTTTAGTGTTGCGCAGGTCTGCTTAGGGCAAATGATGCCGCTTGTACGTAATCTAAGTGACACTTAGTGCCTTAAGGACCCATGCTTATCATGCTAGCTCAACCACCATCTCACCTCATGGAGACAAGTCGGAACAGAATCAGATGGATCACATCCCTCGTGATACCAGTCCAGATGTTGTCAAAATGAATGAGATCAAATAATTTCGAGGACGAGATCCGTGTATTCGTATCAGCAAGCTATTCGTCGACCCTTCTGACGAATGTCTAGAGCTCTAAAGCGGTCACTGACTTCTCAGGACATGTCCTGAACGGTGGTATAGGTGTAGGTCATAAAACATGTAAAAATGAGCTACTTGATACACCCTGTATAGTTGTCTGTTATGGACTATGACAAACACATTAAAGGGAGCAAATGACCTATATTACTATTCCCAAAGCCAAGATACTATCATCGTTGGTATGAATTGTATTCTGCTCTTAGGATGGGTACAACACACAATGCATTTCTCGACGCATTTGTGTCTTCTTACCAGTACGCCCGTTCATATACAGTTACTTATTAGCCCAGACGATGTGTTACTATACTTCGATCTCCTTCCATTTCGATGTTCATACATCTAGAAAGATTTCTGTCTTACACTGAATGTGGTTAGCGTAGGTACTCGTGGTTCAGCTGCTGCCATGTAGGGAAAATGGTTTTGGATGGTATTGCTGATGACGTACCGATTTTGTTGCAGTCAGGCGTCACTGAACTCATGCGTGACTACGGTCTGTCTGTCCGAAACTACACTACCAGCTAAACTACACCGTCTGCTCAAACTTCCTGACAGATTAAAGCTGTTTGCCAGACCACCACTAGGACATTGGCCCTTTGCCTTTCGCCAGAAAGTGCTCTACCAACTGTGTTATCAACTGTCCCCCTCGCACCTTTATTTCCTCTATACCTTATCTTCAACTTTCCAAACTGCACTGACGTTCTCATGCATACTTTTTGGGATTAGCACACCTGGAAGAGAGTATATTGAGAAATATGTCTTAGCCACAGTCTGGCTGATAGTTTCGAAAATTAATTTTCAGCCTGTAGCGCACACTCCACTGAGGAGGGCAAAATCCGTTGGTCGAGATTACGCAAGTAACTTGCTCGTAAGGAGCTTTACTCAGTGACTGAGGTTATGACGATGATTAACGTGATATTAACCACAGGCAAAATCGATGTCCAGTAGATCCAACAACGTGTACAAGCCGAGAAATCAAATAACTGCGCCAGTTTGTGGGAGAAGTTCTCTACCGCTTGAGCAGTCCATTATTGTACGTGCTAGTGGATAGTGGTAAATCGCGCACAAGGTATAGTGTTTCAACCTACTCATTCTGTAGTTGCTTGAAACGGCTTTTTCCCTTTTATGTGTCTAGTCAAAGCATGCACCAATGACCCAAAACATTATGACCACCTGTTTTCAAACACTGAACAACAGAGATTCTGCGTGCCATGGTTTCAACAAGTCCTTCACAGGATTCTACACTACTGGCCATTAAAATTGCTACACCAAGAAGAAATGCAGATGATAAACTGGTATTCATTGGACAAATATAATATACTACAACTGACATGTGATTACATTTTCACGCAATTTACGTGCATTTATCAAAGTCGGAAACGTGATGGTACGCATTTCTCCTCCTTACACGAGGCATCACAACAACGTTTAACCAGGCAACGCCGGTCAACTGCTGTTTGTTTATGAGAAATCGTTTTCAAACTTTCCTCATGTCACCACGTTGTAGGTGACGCCACTGGCGCCAACCTACATCTACATCTACATCTACATCTACATCTACATCCATACTCCGCAAGCCACCTGACGGTGTGTGGCGGAGGGTACCCTGAGTACCTCTATCGGTTCTCCCTTCTATTCCAGTCTCGTATTGTTCGTGGAAAGAAGGATTGTCTGTATGCTTCTGTGTGGACTCTAATCTCTCTGATTTTATCCTCATGGTCTCTTAGCGAGATATACGTAGGAAGGAGCAATATACTGCTGGACTCTTCGGTGAAGGTATGTTCTCGAAACTTTAACAAAAGCCCGTACCGAGCTACTGGGCGTCTCTCCTGTAGAGTCTTCCACTGGAGTTTATCTATCATCTCCGTAACGCTTTCGCGATTACTAAATGATCCTGTAACGAAGCGCGCTGCTCTCCGTTGGATCTTCTCTATCTCTTCTATCAACCCTATCTGGTACGGATCCCACACCGCTGAGCAGTATTCAAGCAGTGGGCGAACAAGCGTACTGCAACCTACTTCCTTTGTTTTCGGATTGCATTTCCTTAGGATTCTTCCAATGAATCTCAGTCTGGCATCTGCTTTACCGACGATCAACTTTATATGATCATTCCATTTTAAACCACTCCTAAAGCGTACTCCCAGATAATTTATGGAATTAACTGCTTCCAGTTGCTGACCTGCTATTTTATAGCTAAATGATAAGGGATCTATCTTTCTATGTATTCGCAACACATTACACTTGTCTACATTGAGATTCAATTGCCATTCCCTGCACCATGCGTCAATTCGCTGCAGATCCTCCTGCATTTCAGTACAATTTTCCATTGTCACAACCTCTCGATACACCACAGCATCATCTGCAAAAAGCCTCAGTGAACTTCCGATGTCATCCACCAGGTCATTTATGTATATTGTGAATAGCAACGGTCCTATGACACTCCCATGTGGCACACCTGAAATCACTCTTACTTTCGAAGACATCTCTCCATTGAGAATGACATGCTGCGTTCTGTTATCTAGGAACTCTTCAATCCAATCACACAAATGTCTGATAGTCCATATGCTCTTACTTTGTTCATTAAACGACTGTGGGGAACTGTATCGAATGCCTTGCGGAAGTCAAGAAACACGGCATCTACCTGTGAATCCGTGTCTATGGCCCTCTGAGTCTCGTGGACGAATAGTGCGAGCTGGGTTTCACACGACCGTCTTTTTCGAAACCCATGCTGATTCCTACAGAGTAGATTTCTAGTCTCCATGAAAGTCATTATACTTGAACATAATACGTGTTCCAAAATTTTACAACTGATCGACGTTAGAGATATAGGTCTATAGTTCTGCACATCTGTTCGACGTCCCTTCTTGAAAACGGGGATGACCTGTGCCCTTTTCCAATCCTTTGGAACGCTACGCTCTTCTAGAGACGTACGGTACACCGCTGCAAGAAGGGGGGCAAGTTCCTTCGCGTACTCTGTGTAAAATAGAACTGGTATCCCATCAGGTCCAGCGGCCTTTCCTCTTTTGAGCGATTTTAATTGTTTCTCTATCCCTTTGTCGTCTATTTCGATATCTACCATTTTGTCATCTGTGCGACAATCTAGAGAAGGAACTACAGTGCAGTCTTCCTCTGTGAAACAGCTTTGGAAAAAGACATTTAGTATTTCGGCCTTTAGTCTGTCATCCTCTGTTTCAGTACCATTTTGGTCACAGACTGTCTGGACATTTTGTTTTGATCCACCTACCGCTTTGACATAAGACTAGAATTCCTTAGAATTTTCTGCCAAGTCAGTACATAGAACTTTACTTTCGAATTCACTGAACGCCTCTCGCATAGCCCTCCTCACACTACATTTCGCTTCGCGTAATTTTTGTTTGTCTGCAAGGCTTTGGTTATGTTTATGTTTGCTGTGAAGTTCCCTTTGCTTCCGCAGCAGTTTTCTAACTCGGTTGTTGTACCACGGTGGCTCTCTTCCATCTCTTACGATCTCGCTTGGCACATACTCATCTAACACATATTGTACGATGGTTTTGAACTTTGTCCACTGATCCTCAGCACTATCTGTACTTGAGACAAAACTTTTGTGTTGAGCCGTCAGGTACTCTGTAATCTGCTTTTTGTCACTTTTGCTAAACAGAAAAATCTTCCTGCCTTTTTTAATATTTTTATTTACGGCTGAAATCATCGATGCCGTAACCGCTTTATGATCGCTGATTCCCTGTTCTGCGTTAACTGTTTCAAATAGTTCGGGTCTGTTTGTCACCAGAAGGTCTAATATGTTATCGCCACGAGTCGGTTCTCTGTTTAACTGCTCAAGGTAATTTTCAGATAAAGCACTTAAAAAAATTTCACTGGATTCTTTGTCGCTGCCACCCGTTATGAACGTTTGAGTCTCCCAGTCTATATCCGGCAAATTAAAATCTCCACCCTGAACTACACTCCTGGAAATTGAAATAAGAACACCGTGAATTCATTGTCCCAGGAAGGGGAAACTTTATTGACACATTCCTGGGGTCAGATACATCACATGATCACACTGACAGAACCACAGGCACATAGACACAGGCAACAGAGCATGCACAATGTCGGCACTAGTACAGTGTATATCCACCTTTCGCAGCAATGCAGGCTGCTATTCTCCCATGGAGACGATCGTAGAGATGCTGGATGTAGTCCTGTGGAACGGCTTGCCATGCCATTTCCACCTGGCGCCTCAGTTGGACCAGCGTTCGTGCTGGACGTGCAGACCGCGTGAGACGACGCTTCATCCAGTCCCAAACATGCTCAATGGGGGACAGATCCGGAGATCTTGCTGGCCAGGGTAGTTGACTTACACCTTCTAGAGCACGTTGGGTGGCACGGGATACATGCGGACGTGCATTGTCCTGTTGGAACAGCAAGTTCCCTTGCCGGTCTAGGAATGGTAGAACGATGGGTTCGATGACGGTTTGGATGTACCGTGCACTATTCAGTGTCCCCTCGACGATCACCAGTGGTGTACGGCCAGTGTAGGAGATCGCTCCCCACACCATGATGCCGGGTGTTGGCCCTGTGTGCCTCGGTCGTATGCAGTCCTGATTGTGGCGCTCACCTGCACGGCGCCAAACACGCATACGACCATCATTGGCACCAAGGCAGAAGCGACTCTCATCGCTGAAGACGACACGTCTCCATTCGTCCCTCCATTCACGCCTGTCGCGACACCACTGGAGGCGGGCTGCACGATGTTGGGGCGTGAGCGGAAGACGGCCTAACGGTGTGCGGGACCGTAGCCCAGCTTCATGGAGACGGTTGCGAATGGTCCTCGCCGATACCCCAGGAGCAACAGTGTCCCTAATTTGCTGGGAAGTGGCGGTGCGGTCCCCTACGGCACTGCGTAGGATCCTACGGTCTTGGCGTGCATCCGTGCGTCGCTGCGGTCCGGTCCCAGGTCGACGGGCACGTGCACCTTCCGCCGACCACTGGCGACAACATCGATATACTGTGGAGACCTCACGCCCCACGTGTTGAGCAATTCGGCGGTACGTCCACCCGGCCTCCCGCATGCCCACTATACGCCCTCGCTCAAAGTCCGTCAACTGCACATACGGTTCACGTCCACGCTGTCGCGGCATGCTACCAGTGTTAAAGACTGCGATGGAGCTCCGTATGCCACGGCAAACTGGCTGACGCTGACGGCGGCGGTGCACAAATGCTGCGCAGCTAGCGCCATTCGACGGCCAACACCGCGGTTCCTGGTGTGTCCGCTGTGCCGTGCGTGTGATCATTGCTTGTACAGCCCTCTCGCAGTGTCCGGAGCAAGTATGGTGGGTCTGACACACCGGTGTCAATGTGTTCTTTTTTCCATTTCCAGGAGTGTATAACGTGGTGGGGAAATCTACTCGAAATATTTTCCAAATCATCCTTCAGGTGCTCCGCCACAACAGCTGCTGAGCCAGGGGGCCTATAAAGACATCCCATTACCATGTCTGAGCCTGCTTTTACCGTGACCTTCACCCAAATCATTTCACATTTCGGATCTCCGTCAATTTCCTTCGATACTATTGCACTTCTTATCGCTATAAACACGCCTCCCCCTTCACTGTCCAGCCTGTCTCTGCGGTATACATTCCAATCTGAGTTTAGGATTTCATTACTGTTTACGTCTGGTTTCAGCCAACTTTCTGTCCCTAGTACTATATGGGCGTTGTGACCGTTTATTAATGAGAGCAGTTCTGGGACCTTTCTATAGACGCTCCTGCAGTTTACTATTAGCACAATAATATTGTTATTCCCTGTTGCACTTTGCCTACTCCTACCTTGCCGCGTCCCAGTAGGCGTCTTGTCGGGCCTAGGGAGGGAATTCTCTAACCTAAAAAACCCCCATGTGCACTCCACACGTACTCCGCTACCCTTGTAGCCGCTTCCGGCGTGTAGTGCACGCCTGACCTATTCAGGGGAACCCTACATTTCTCCACCTAGTGTGAATGCTCTGAAAAGCTAATCATTTGCATATCACAGCATCTTCTTCCTGTCGGTTAAATTTCGCGTCTGCAGCACGTCATCTTTGTGGTGTAGCAATTGTAATGGCCAATAGTGTAGATGTATGTATCACTAGTCCCACAAATTACGCTATAGGAGTTTACGGGCACGTAACTGGCGCCCGATGTGTGTTCGAAATGTACAGATCAGGCACATCTGCTGGCCGAGACAACAGTGTGACTTCACTATAATGCCCCCTCAAACCACTGTAGCACGATTCTGGCCTTGCAACATGGACATTACCTTTCTGGAAGATGTCATCGCCGTAGGGGGAGACTCAAAGCATGAAGCGATGCAGGTAGTCCTCAGTAATGTTCACGTAGTTCATTGCTGTCATCATACTTTCGATTATCACCATAGATCCCACGGAAGCCCAAGTCAACGTACCCCACAGCGTAATTCCGCCGTCGGCCTGCATCTGTGGTGCACTGCATGTTTCGTGCAGCAATTCGCCTGGATGACGGAGACCTGGTGTAACAAGAAATTCGATTCATTCGGCAGGCGACACGTTCCTGTTGATACACGGTGAAAACTCAGTGATGCGGTGCCCACTGCAATCATAACTGCCGATGTCGTTGGGTCAACACAGGAACATGTAGGGGTCGTGCGATGTGGAGTTCCACGTTCAACAACGTCCTTTGGACGGTGTGCTCCAAAACAGTCGTGTTGCATCAGTATTGTACCCCGTGATCAGATCAGCCACAGATCGCTGCCTGTCCTGGGTTACACATTGGGGAACCCTCCGACCTCTACGTTTTGTAATGAGACGTGGTCGTCTAATAACATACAGCATACTCGTTACTTCATCATCGTTCAGCCACTTTCCATAGGTGCTCACGACAGTTGTACGCCAACAACGACCAATTTCGCCTTTTCAGAGGTTCTCATTTCCAGCCGCAGCGGCAAAATAGTGTGTCCTTTGTCAACACCTCATATCTGTGAATTTCCGCATTTGCGAACCGTATATTTGCTATAATGAGTGCCCATCCGTCTCTCTTCCGCTTACATTCTTTCCTTACTACGTTACTTGCCCGAAAAACCACGAGGAGGCATTCATCCTCGCGGTGGGCAATGGTCATAATGTTTTGGCTCGTCAGTGTATTACATTTCACTTACTGAAACGTCAGTTCAAATGGTTCAAATGGCGCTGAGCACTATGGGACTTAACTTCTGAGGTCATCAGTCCCCTAGAACTAAGAACTACTTAAACCTAACTAATCTAAGGACATCACACACATCCATGCTCGAGGCAGGATACGAACCTGCGACCGCAGCAACAGCGCGGTTCCAGACTGTAGCACATAGAACCGCTCAGCCACCCCGGCCGGCGAAACGTCAGTAATAGGGCTTCAGTTAAAAAATATTTTACAAACAGTTGTTGACTAGCAGACTAGAGATCTCTCGACATTCCTCCAAGCAACAGTCACCGATCACTGACTGACGTGTTCGTCGTTGCGACAGCTCTGGGAAATAATGATCATCGTTTTGGCAAGTAAAAAGAAATTTATATTGTTTTTTATGTTGACATTCGATGTAAACACTATAAAAAACCATTCACTGTTGATATAGACGAACGGATCCGCGATGAACTTAAACTAAGCAAAAGTGATAAAATATAATTACGAACACAAATAGGTTTCAACTACATTTGCCTGTTTCCGTGTTTCCTATCGTTAAAGAGTGTAAATATGAGGTTGGTGATAACCAGAGTCTCAAAATCTTCCACGATGGCGTCGACAACTAATCCATTTGGCAATTGCTCATGTAGGACACCGTGGGATAGCCAATTACGCTCGCAACCTATCACCTGAGAATTCAGATGTATTTATCTAGATCAATCGCTGCAGTGTAGTTCGTAAAAAACGAATAGAATTCCAATCTCTGCCGCTGACGATTCCGTGGACGGCACAAGTTTTTTTTTTAATTATCTTGATTGACCCAAATCAAGTATCTATGATTACTTGTGTAAGACACTGAATTTAGGCTGGGCGAAGACTTATCAGTAATATACAAGCTCTCATGGCAGAATAAGGTCTCCAGTAGATAATTCTGGTACTTTGATATCGTTTCTGCGATGTAACGAAAAGTACTAAACGTTTCGTATATGGTCTTTTGCCTGACTTTAGAAAGACAACAGAGTACCGGCGTTATAAAACTTGATCACCAATTTTGAGTTAAAACCGTGGAGGCAGCAGCTGAATCAGCAGTGAATCATTATAGGATGGTCAGGGTCACTAATTCGTGGCTGTCTAGTACTAGAGACAGACCAGTCATTAATCAGTTGTAATTTTTTGAGTAGCATAAGTCGATGTGAATTTATTTAATGTCATGGTAATTAACTAACAGCGTCGTCTGCGCATTAGATCCTTCACCGGCCATCCATTATCAGCTTTTAGGGTTGAAGTTTTCCTATGCCCTCAAGCTAACACGAACTCTCGAGATTAATGTGACTGTTTTTGGCCCAGATTTACGCTATGCTTCAGTTATCCGTGATCCATAACAGGTTTTCAAAATCAAAATTTGTAAATAGGAAACCTTATATGACTGGATTAAAAACAACAATTACAGCATTTTACTGACAATAATAACAGTTAATGAAATTTTTCACATACTAGGATAAGTTCAAATATTACCAAAATGTGATTCTTCGACCTTCACAGCAGTAGAAGTAGGAATACAAAACTCTACTCGTGGCTCCGTCACTGAAAATCGTTCTAAAGTTTTGCAGATGGATTAAAGACGAAGGAAGAGAAATGCTGTGTTGGCAGAAGAGCCAACACCGTGTTGCTAGAGGAGGCCGAAATGCACGCGTTTAATTACACGCAGACTGGCGTGAGGTCTGGAACAATTAAAGGAGTTGCGTCTAATAAGAAAAGAACGTAGTTCTTGGAATACTTAACTTTAATCCATAATCGGTGTACATCTCTCTTGACTGTACATGCTTCATAAGATAAATATCAGTTGAATACGGCGCCTTGCTAGGTCGTAGCAAATGACCTAGCTGAAGGCTATGCTAACTATCGTCTCGGCAAATGAGAGCGTGATTGTCAGTGAACCAATCCTAGCAACGTCGGCTGCACAACTGGGGCGGGTGCTAGGAAGTCTCTCTAGACCTGCCGTGTGGTTGCGCTCGGTCTGCAATCACTGACAGTGGCGACACGCGGGTCCGACGTATACTAATGGACCGCGGCCGATTTAAAGGCTACCACCTAGCAAGTGTGGTGTCTGGCGGCGACACCACAAGAAATGCCAATATTCTCCAGCGCAATTTTTTTACAGCTGAAGTACCCTCCCTAGTCTGATTCAGTAGACGGACAGCGAAACACCAAAAAGATGCTGCTTCAAATACCTTCTTCATTTACATCATACTCCACAAGCCAACTAACCGTGTACGTTGAGAGTCACTTCTGTTACGAATAACTGATATCCCCTTCTCTGTTCCACTTGCGAATGGCGCGTGGGATGTGGGTAAGCCTCTGTATTAGCTCTAATTCCTGGAATTTTCTCGGTGAGGTCATTCCTCAAGATGCATGTGGGGGGGGGGGGGGGGGAAGTAATATGTTGTCCGTCTCTTCCCGGAAAGCGCTCTCCCCAAATTCAAAAGTAAGCTCTCCGTAATGCACAATGCTTCTCTTGTAACGCCTGACACTGCAGTTTGTTGAGCATCTCTGTAACGCACTCGCGTCGACTAAATCACCCCGCGACGAAACGCACCGCTCTTCGTTGAATCTTCGCTGTCTCTTCTATCAATCCTACCGGGTAAGGATCCCAGACAACTGATCGGTACTTAAGGATCGGTCGAACAAGCGCCTTGTATGCCACTTCCCTCTTGTATGTGTTACATCTTTTTAAGATACTTTATATGAACCTCATTCCGGCATTTGCTTTTCTACTGTTTGCTTTATGTGATCATTCCAGATAAGATCTCTCTGGATAGTTACTCCTAGATATTTTACAGTGGAAAACGTTTCCAGAAGATTGTCATCAACAGTGCAGTTCTGCAGCAATGAATTTTATTTCCTATGAATTCGCAGTATGTTATATTTATTTACGTTCAGGTTCAAATGCCCGTGGCTGCACTTTTAATCAATCCTCTACAGGTGATTTTACACATCGGTACTGTCTTCTGGTGTTGCTATTTTCTTTTAGAAAACCGCATCATCTGGGAACGATATTAAAGAGATTTCGATGCTTTCTACCAGATCATTAGTATATATTGTAAACAGTAAAGTTCCTAACAAAAAATGGCTCTGAGCACTATGGGACTTAACATCTATGGTGATCAGTCCCCTAGAACTTAGAACTAGTTAAACCTAACTAACCTAAGGACATCACACAACACCCAGTCATCACGAGGCAGAGGAAATCCCTGACCCCGCCGGGAATCGAACCGTAAAGTTCCTATCACTAATATATTCATGGATAATGTCACGTTTGAGCGGAAAAAATTTGATTACTACATCGCAGTTTGGATTCCAGGCGGACGAGTCAAATGTGAATTACTTACCAAATATTACAGTCTTTAAATAACAGTATTTGGCCAGTGGGTATTTGTGTGATTTGTTGGGGTTTGATTCTGTAGATCATGATAACAGAAGAACTTTTATGAAATTAATCATATTAAGAACAACTTGTTACACTTTAAAAAAAGAAATGCACAGAGAGGAATAAGTCGCGAAACCAATTCTAGAGCGAGAGGAATGTTTAGTAACTGGATAAAAATAGCGTTTGGAGTCCCACGGTAATATCTTGTGCTATGAACTTTGCTTCCAGACACTCGGGAATTTTGAGCATATTAATAAGGACCACAAGCTTCCCCTCATCTCGCTTCTATGCGCTGGAGGTTTCGTCCTTCTTCTGGAAAAACTGCCAGGAAACACCGCATGTCCGACCAATAGTAAGGACGGTAAAAAGTCTCGAAACTTTCTTCGAATAATCCGATTCGCAACCACTCTCTGAATTTCTTCCAGAAAAGATGTAGTAGGACGCTTTTCCCTGTCGGGAAGCGCCTTCCAGGAGCTAGGAGGGAAGTACAGAGCCCTAAGTTCCTCCAGGCCGCCAGCGGAACATCGACAGAGCAGCTCGCCGCCGTGACCCTCGGCTCCCTCTCCACCATTCGCACGTGCCTCCATAATGAACCACGCACCAACTTCTGCAGAATGTGCCACTCAGACCATATCGAAGCGAAATATGTGTGCGTGAACATAACAGACCGAACTCTATTTCCCCGCATTAATTCCTACGCTGGAAACCTGCCGGAACACGTCTCATTTTACTACCGGCAGCTCTGTATAGAACGTTGTAAGTGTGTGAAGCTTCGACTGACGTAACGTTATTATATTATAACGACGTATAAATTATAAACTAATCTTATATTTTCGCCGTCGGGAATGAAAAATAAAAAAAATTGGGACAAATGGTTCCAGATGGGTTTTAAATTAAACTACTGTTTCTCCTAGGTGTTGATAACGTACTACTTGCGATAGTAATTTCAAATATACCTTCAATTAAAAAGGATGCCCTCCCACATACACTACCGATATTTAGACACATGAATCATACCAGCAATGCGATCTGACTAAAAAAACCTGTAGAACACTACCTCGATAGGGAACACTTACTGTGTGCAGCAGCAATTTACAATCGGCACACCAATGGAGAGCTGAATTTACATATTCCTTAGAAATAGTAACAAGCATCTCACTATGCATATAAATGTGCAAGGCAACGTGGCTATTAGGTCCATGTCGTGCTGTGGGGATGTGAACCTACTTTGTTATGATAGCTTAAAATACATGACATCAAATAATCGCATTTTCTATAGCGTCAACTCCTACACATATATTCTGTGCTGAAAAATCATGCATAGAAAAGCGACATGTATTTACAGTGTGTGATTTTAGTTTTGGTATTAATCTCAGTAATAATTCTACAGAAATGCTATGAACTGCTGCCGGCCGGAGTGGCCGTGCGGTTCTAGGCGCTACAGTCTGGAACCGAGCGACCACTACGGTCGCAGGTTCGAATCCTGCCTCGGGCATGGATGTGTGTGATGTCCTTAGGTTGGTTAGGTTTAATTAGTTCTAAGTTCTAGGCGACTTATGACCTCAGAAGTTAAGTCGCATAGTGCTCAGAGCCATTGGAACCATTTAACTGCTGATGCCAAGCAGTAAGTTTCGCATAGAGTGATCGTATGGGACTGCGAAGTGCAGTTCGGTCTAAAGTAGTCTAAATACGTAAGGGATGGCCACGAGAAACTTATCTAAAACCTTGTTTCAAACCGAGCGAGGTGGCGCAGTGGTAGCACACTGGACTCGCATTCGGGAGGACGGTGGTTCAATCCCGCGTCCGGCCATCCTCATTTAGGTTTTCCGTGATTTCCCTAAATCGCTCCAAGCAAATGCTGGGATGGTTCCTTTCAAAGGGCACGGCCGACTTCCTTCCCCATCCTTCCCTAATCCGATGAGACCGATGACCTCGCTGTTTGGTCTCTTCCCCCAAAACAACCCCCCAACCCCTTGTTTCAATATATATCCATATAATTATCTCAAAAGGTAGTTAAACATCAATAGTGCTTATAACATTAATGCTCAGTAAACACAGAGCCCCAACATCGAAGAAAATCAAAGTAAAATCTGTACAGATTGCAAAATATTAACAATGGCTCATTGACAGTGAATGTGACGATTTTAAGTGTTCTACCATTCAGTTGGATTAGTGCGTAACCGATTATACGAGGGTTGTCCAGAAAGTAAGAATCGATCGGTAGCGAAATGGAAGCCCTGGGAAAATCCGGTAAAGCTTTGCACAGATGTGTTGGGCAGAGTCTCTAGTATGCCCGTCGATCGTGTCGCGTCACTCTTTTAAGTTCTGAGTGAACAGTGAGCTCGTAAAAATGCGTAGGGAATAGCGTCTCCCGCCAAGTACGAGGGCCTGGTTAGATATTTCGCCTGTTTCATGCAGCCCACATAACACAACTGTCAAGCAGTTTCTTCTTCATGTCAATAATTCTCGGCCGCCCACTGCAGGGGCAATGAAGACGGTACTGCAGCGTTTCCGATACGAAGTGGTTGATAACGCCCTATTCAGTCCATAATTGGCTCTCCCTGAGTCTCATCTCTGCTCACAAGAACCGCTGGCTATGAAGACAAAATTTTTCCACGGACAATGAGCTGCACACCAGTGCAGATAACTGACCGAAAGCTCAGGCGGTTACTTTCTATGACGACGATATTGGAAAGTTGATACAGCACTACGATAACACTCGAAGTTGGAGCGGCGACTACGTAGAGAAGTAGATGGAAGGTCTACCTAACTGTTTCATATAAAACTTCTCTGTTTTTCACTGTAGTTTCCATTTCGCGACCGATTGGAACTTACTTTCTGGACAACCCTCGTATACAGAGTATCTAAATCTACTCTCTCTACAAAGGCAGGAAGACCAGATCTCCACGAGAGAGACACATTTCCAAGTCATCAAACCTTCAGCGAAATTCACCACCTTAAATTTCGCGATGCCAACCAAGAAAACACTTACATGTCAACCACACACTCGCAGCAAATGGTTAAAAAATCGTATTTCAAATACACAGGATGGTCCATCTGAAGTTTCGGATTAGAGTATCTCGAAAACTATACATCGGATAAAAATAGTGGGTAAGACTAGTTCGTAAGCTCAAATGGGGACATTAAATGATACTATACGTGACCTCCAGCCCCCACCCACTTGGGTGGTTTGGGGGGGGGGGGGCAACTTTTAAATCCTAAATGGAAACGCCCATTTTATTACAGATTCGGATTCTCCATAAAAATTAATCAAGTTTTCTCTGAAACATTTTTTAAACCATTGACAGATGGCACTGAAATCGAGAAAAAGTAAAATTGGGGAAAAGCTGATTTATTTAGAATTATCCGAGAATGACGCATCAAATCGATAAAACATGTGTACCAATTATTTCATTACGCCAAATTAAACTATTTTTGTACAAAATATTCTGTATCCTACTTTTAGCGTTACCCATGAACAATGACATGGACGTAGTAGAATGATGCAACCATGGGGTGCTTCATTAGTGTGAGTCCCCTTGCCTCTCACAATTTGGGATGCTTAATTAATGAAATTAGCCACGAAGAAATTGTTCAAAATTATCCCCATTTGCTTCAAGGCATAAAGTCAATCGTCTGCGAAAGTTGTCCACAGTTTTGAGCAGCACATCCCTTGATATGTAAATGAATCAGAGTTCTTCCCCAATCACTATTTTTCTCGATTTCAGCGTCATCTGTCATTTGTTTAAAAAAATTTCAGTCAAAACTTGATTTCTTTTTTATGGAGAATCCGAATCTGCAATTAAAAAATAGGGGTTTCCATGCAAGATTTAAAAGTTGCCGCGCGCCCCACCAAAGGGGGCGGGGCTGGGGTTCACGTGTAGTATCATTTGATGTCCCCCTTTGAGCTTACGAACTTGTCTTACCCACTGTTTTTACCCGATGTATAGTTTTCGAAATAATCTCATCCGAAACTTCAGATGGACCACCCTGTACTCTTCCCACATACAGCCAAGTGACGTATTACCAATACGTCGTGCCGCAAACAGCATCATTAGAATATAAGCGGCATTTTCCATTAAGTTCGCAGGAACCCAAGTGTCTCTTCAAACATGAAACCCAGAATTCACAACGAGGCCCGCTGTGATCTGATTGTCACCTCAGACGGAACTCAGAGATCACTTCCTGAATAAGCTTATAGACTGACCTAAAGATCAACTATATTTTTCCTAATCAATAACTAGGTGCACGTTTGTATCACTGTAGTAGACATGCATTAAGAAACACATAAAAAGTTAAATAGTGAATGTTGCAAACTGAATAGTGAAAATTTCGAATGTAATAGTCAACTCTCAAATCTTATTTTTAAACAATTAAATATTTTTTGTAACATAAAAATGTTATCCTTTATAACGTATCGTTGTTACATTTGTGAATACACGAAGTAGGTATTTTTAGTTACAAACGTGTTGAATTATTTTTGCAGAAGTCCAAGATAGGTGAGTAGTGGTTGGAAGCATGAGAAGCTATTTCTCTCGTAGGTATTTGTGCAATAACTAGCTATAGATTTCCTGTGGTTTAACGCAATTTTACATCTAACACAAATAGTGATTAAACTTATGTCACTACAGTGATTGTAATAAACCTCTGATAAACGGTAATCGTTGACGTCCGTTGGATGTCGCTTGCGACCACGGTCCATGTGAGATACAGGGTGATTCTTAGTAACGTTTAAAACCCGCCCGAAGTGCCGTAGATTGCTCTGAGACAAACAATTTAATGTAAGACACATAATGTCGAACACGCGACGTCACCAGATGACGCAGCTCGCCACCAGGGCTTTGGCTTGTCGATCCTGCCCTCGCCACTAGGGAGCAGTACTACACACCGCTCCGTTAGGCTATTCTATTTTAGCGTACCTTTTCTAAATGTGATCTGTTGTAAACATAGAAGACACAGAATTATTGTCCTCGCTGTTAACAAGCCAGAGCTGTTCTCATTTCGTGTTTCATTCCTTATGTTCCTATTTATTCATTTATATATTTATTTATTGTGCAGACTTCATTTAGTAATGAACTTTTAGGTCATCTACCGCTCCCATCCAATTCGGAACCTTACACTTATTTATTTGTGACGTAATACGGTAGGTTTTTGTTGTACTGTAATTTGCAATTAACGAGAGGAGACCGCGAGACCGGTAAACAAAATAATGAGTATTACCTCAATGTAAACACAGAATTATCTAACACAATGCAAAAAAATACCACCTACCAGATGCAAGACTGGAACCCTGAGCCCCACATGCTGAAGTCGTGCACGTAGGTCTGGTGCCGCACCGAAGTGATTGTTTCACTTGGGTTACGATCATCAAGTGCGACAGACCGGTAGGCTCTGCCTCTGCACGAGTGGCGAGGTACACCATCTGGCGACGTTACATAACCAACATTTCTCATCCGCTTTTGGTGTCAAGACCCCGTGTATCTTGAATTGCAGAATATTTTTGAAACCAATAGTGAACAATTGTGGCCAAGTGACATGACATGGTTATTTGGGAGCATGAAGTATGTGAGTGGCTACTAATCGCCTCCAAATAGCCGAAAATAACCATTTCGAGTCAATAATCGATTCAGTTGGACCAGGGGAAGCAGTTCACGCCATTATGGAGCTGTCACCACCTTGCACAGTGCCTTGTTGACAACATCGATCCATGGCTTTATGGAGTCTGCGCCACAGTCGAAGCCTACCATCAGCTCTTATAAACTGAAATCGGTACTCATCTGAACAGGCCACGGTTATCCCACCGTCGTAACGGACACCTTCGTAGTACGTCCACAATAATGTCTGCGGTTGTTTCACGCAGTGTTACCTGTCTGTTACCACTGGCAACTCTACGCCAAAGCCGCTGCTCTCGGTCATTAAGTGAAGGCCGTCGACCACTGCGTTGTCCGTACTGGGAGGTTATGCCGGAAATTGGGTATTATCGGCACACTATTGACACTTCGGATCTCGGAATATTGAATTCCCTAACGATTTGCGAAATGGAATGTCCCATGTGTCTAGCTCCAACTATCACTCCACGTTCAGAGTTTGTTAATCCCGTCGTGCGGCTATAATCACGTCGGATACCTTCCAGCATAAATCACCTGAGTGCAAATGACAGCTCCGCCAATACACTGCCCTTTTATACCTGATGTACTCTGTACTGCCGCTCTCTGTATGTGTGCATATCGCTATCCCGTGACTCTTGCCACCTCAGTGTATGTGGACGACATGGAGGTACAGTATTCACAGACAAGTTTGACGATTTAGGTCTGAGATATCGGTACACAAAATTGTCGGAAGAAGTTTTAGCTACCCTCATAACTTGTATAGTTAGAATTTATCAACGATATATTCGCAGTACTCTTTTGAACTCTCTAAATCACATCGTAAAACTATTTGTGTAACTGTCGTTGAGTGACTATAAGGGGATGGAGAATGGTTTGCACAAAATTTCTATTTGATATAAGGTATGCCGACTTGTTTTACAGATATGAAAATTAATGTTAATGCGGATTAGTAGCAAAAACGCAATTTTCGAATACAGTATTAGTGATGTGCTACCTGACATAGTCACGTCAGTTAAACATCGATGGGTAACGTTGCAAAGCGATGTGAAATGGGACAAGTATGTGAGGTCGGCAATAGGGAAGGCCAAAGGGCAGCTGTAGTTTATTGGGAGAAAATTAGTTATCTAAAGCTCATCTATAAAGGATATTGCATACAGAATACTAGTGCGACCAATTCTCGATGCCAACTGCTCGAGTGTTTCGAATTCCCATCAGGTCGGATTATAGGAAGTCATCGAAGCAATTCAGAGGCGTGCTGCTAGGATTTCTACAGGTAACTTCCATCAACATGTGAGTATTGTGGACATGCTTCATAAATCAAATGGGAATCCCTGGAGGAAAGACGACGTTCTTTTCGATAAACACCGTTGAGGGAATATAGAGAACTGGTATTTGCGGCTGACTGCAGAACGATTCTGCATCTGCCAAGGGCTTCGAAGTCAAGGTAAGAGAAATTAGAGCTCATAGTGAGGCATATGGATAATCGTATGCAAGGTAATCGTCCTCCTTGCATCGTATGGTTGCTTGCGGGTTGTGTATGTAGATGCAGACGTAGATGTAATGTGGGTGGAAGTAAACCTGCAGTATCAGTGAAGTTCAGGAAGGGGCGCTATATCTCCCGGAATGAACAGGACGCGAAGCGTTATCAGCGCAACAGGGGCTTGCCAAATGGCATACAGAAGAACGACGTAACATGAAAACCCTTGCGCCACCGTGAGACAAGTGTTATCAACTTATGTAACCTAGGTTCTGGGTTATGTTGTATTGGACAGACTGAGTTGATGACAACTGTGTGTTAAAGCTATGTAAGACGACTTAGAACACCATGCATCCATTCCGTGGCCAAGTCGGCTACTGACAGCCTCATAAGTATTAAACACATAAAAGTTGAATTTATGGATGGAATGCCAAGACATATTACTGCCCCTATCTGTCTGAACACTTTATCGGTTGAATTTAGGGTACATAAGAAACATTATTTGGAAAATACTCCACATCTGTTGATGTAGTAAGAAAAAGAATGGTTCAAATGGCTCTGAGCACTATGGGACTCAACTTCTGAGGTCATTAGTCCCCTAGAACTTAGAACTAGTTAAACCTAACTAACCTAAGAACATCACACACATCCATGCCAGAGGCAGGATTCGAACCTGCAACCGTAGCGTAAGAAAAAGAGAAATACTGAATTTTTTTGAAGGTGATGGTTTACTAACGTCATTTTACAACCACCGATGTATCAAAACAGACATAATAAATTAATAAAAAATTTTTAATAAAATGTCCATTCTTTCTTCAGTCCCATCCTGTCATCTGTGTGATTTAAGAGTCTATAAAGACGTGAAGTCACTGTAACTCAGTGAGAAACGTGTTAGTTTCTTAACGGAGGCTTACACAGAGATAGAGACATTAGCATCCTAACACAAACATGCTAAGCTGCAGTGTCTGCACATATTTTTTAAAAAGAAAGAAATATGTATATGAAGAAATACTTTATTTCTTTTTTTTACAGCCCTCACAGTATAGTTTAATAGGGGGAGTTCCATCAATTTGACTTCGTGCACTCAAATCATAATGCTAATATTAAGGTTGATGCTTAGAAATAATTGTATCACTCTTAAAAGCTTGAAAAAAAACCAATGAAAGCTTGTCCTTCTGTAAGTTCCTTATAAATCTCAAAAATAAGCTTACACATTTTTAGATATAAGCCAGATGAACAGATAATATGCCCTAATACTCTCATCATTGTTCTGGTTGAATCCATAGCGTTCAAGTTGCAGCATGTAACGTATTTGGAAATAGTTATTTCCAGAATCTTCATGATGTTTGTGCTTAGAAGATTTCTTGAATATACCATCACTGTGTTGACATCATTTTCCTTTAGCAGCAAGTGAATGGTTGTGTTCAAAGTATGGACAAATGCTTCAGTGTTCAGATCTTGTAGCACACGTTTATTGCTTCCGAAGATATTAACAACAAGTACTATCACTCAGAATTTATCAGGTTTAGCATCGAGTATCATAACCTTGTTAATTGTCACTGGTATATGTGACAACTCGAGCGGTAGCAATGAACTCATTGTAGAACCCCACCTATTGATTATTTTATACCGGAAAGAAGAGATGATATTTAAACACATTTTGATACTTAGTTACAGAAGTTCAAGAAGCAATTTCTCCCAGTCGCGTGAAAGTTCTCAAACGGTAAACATGTAGAAACGAGTAGCAGCAGCAGTGTCAATCTCATCCTCAATGTATCTGTCTTGTAAATATTCCTGAGGGTGATGGTGATGGCATTAGATGGCAGTCATAGATATGTATGTGAAACTCATTTTCCGTTTCTTCTTCATGCTGATGAGCCAAACACATCATCACAACCACCAATACCAAATGTGAAAACCAATGCTCTGTAATGGAAACCAAATAGTTTAAACAGCAGTGAAAGTAAACATGTTAGTATGAAGCTCTACATCTACATATACATGGATACTCTGTAAATCATATGCCTGGGAGAGGGTTCACCGAAGCACCTTCACAATTCTCTATTATTCCAATCTCGCATAGCGCGCGGAAAGGACGAACACCTATATCTTTCCGTGCGAACTCTGATTTCCCTTATTTTATCGTGGTGATCGTTCCTCCCTATGCAGGTCGGTGTCAACAAAATATTTTCGCATTCGTAGGAGAAAGTTGGTGATTGGAATTCCGTGAGAAGATTCCGTCGCAACAAAAACGCCTTTCCTTTAATGATGCCCAGCCCAAATCCTGCATCATTTCAGTGACACTCTCTCCCGTATTCCGCGATAATACAAAGCGTGCTGCCCTTCTTTGAACTTTTTCGATGTACTCCGTCAGTCCTATCTGGTAAGATTCCCACACCACGCAGCAGTATTCTAAAAGAGGACGGACAATCGTAGTGTAGACAGTCACCTTAGTAGATATGTTACATTTTCTGAGTGTCCTGCCAATAAAACGCACTCTTCGGTTAGCCTTCCCCACAACGTTTTCTACGTGTTCCTTCTAATTTAAGTTGTTCGTAATTGTAATTCCTAGGTATTTAGCTGAATTTACGGCCTTTAGATTTGACTGATTTATCGTGTAACCGAAGTTTAACGAATTCCTTTTAGCACTCACGTGGATGAGCTCTCACTTTTCGATATTAAGGGTCAACTGCCAATTTTCGCACCTTTCAGATGTCTTTTCTAAATCGATTTGCAATTTTTTTTAATCTTCTGATGACTTTATTAGTCGATAAACGACAGTGTCATCGGCAAACAACCGAAGACGGCTGCTCAGATTGTCTCCCAAATCGTTTTATAGATAAGGAACATCAAAGGGCCTATAAAACTACCTTGGGGAACGCCAGAAATCACATCTGTTTTACTCGATGACTTTCCGTCAGTCACTACGAACTGTGGTCTCTCCGACAGGAAATCACAAATCCAACCACATAACTGAGACGATATTCCATAAGCACGCAATATCACTACAAGCCGCTTGTGTGGTACAGTGTCAAAAGCCTTCAGGAAATCCAGAAATACGGAATCAATGTCAAATCCCTTGCAAGTAGCACTCATGCGAATAAAGAACTAGTTGTGTTGCACAAGAACGATGTTTTCTAAACCCATGTTGACTGTGTGCCAATAGGCCTTTTTCTTCGAGGTAATTCATAATGTTCGAACACAATATATGTTCCTAAATCCTGTTGCATATCAACGTTAATGATATGGGTCTGTAATTAAGTGAATTACTCCTACTACCTTTCTTGAACACTGGTGTGACCTGAGCAACTTTCCAGTCTTTGGGTAAGGATCTTTCGTCGAGAGAACCGTTGTATATGATTGTTAAGTATGGAGCTAATGCATCAGCATACTCTAAAAGGAACCTAACTGGTATACCGTCTGGACCAGAAGAATTGCTTTCATTAAGTGATTTAAGTTGCTTCAATACTCCGAAGATATTTACTTCTACGTTACTCATGTTGGCAGCTGGATGATATCAGACCACAAGTGATTGTTAGCCAGTGGTTGTTTTCGAAAATTCGCGATGTAGATTCATGGAGGTGACATTATCCTTGGATGAATGGGGTGGCAAATGTGATATTTCTATGATAATTTCTGCCATGTTCAATGGAAATGCTCAAGCTCTGTCAGTGATATTAGGCACCCATAGACTCACTGCAGGAGACTTTCCATGAACACAAAGTTTTTAATGAGAGAGAGTGCACTCATCTCGTAGCTGTTGCGCGGTTCCAGACTGTAGCGCCTAGAACCGCTCGGCCACCCCGGCCGGCCTTACAGTATGTATACAACTTTGTCCAGATATGGTGTTTATGAGATTTGCTAAGTGCGGATTACAGATTGCTAATTAGTTCGATGATGCGTGGTTGGAACATCGTAAGACATGTAGATTTTTGTTGACAGCTTTTCCCTAAACAGAACTTACCGTTATTAAATTAAAATTTTGATACTCTTTTGACGTACATTTAATATCAAAAATTCGTCTTTTTCACGATTAAGATCTTCATTTATAAATTTAAACTTATGAGTTCATTTATGAGGGAGAAACCACACATTTCCAGTACCTTCTTCTTATTTGTCGACTTGCCTCCTGTGTCTATATAATGAAATTCTGTTAATCTTGCACAACCACTGCGACATCTGAGCAGACCTGGAAGCCAAACTCAGACTTTCAGTGTTACTTTCGTTTGCTCCCTTTTCTTCTGAACTCTTCTTCCTGAGGTTCTCCCAAGGTGCATGTAGCCGCAACACCATAGCAGTAACGCCACCGGGGGGACGGATTGGCTTCTCCTGCTACGTGCAGGACTAAAATCGCTGAACTTGCAGTGTAATTAACATGTGCTCAAAAATGTTCCTTGCGATGAACAAGAGATCTATGTTCGAATTCTTGTCAGACCCAAACTTTTAATTTGTCAAAGTATATTCGTCACATTTGAAATTCAATTTTTCTCAATGAATTACATCGAGCTCATTTGATGCCTTTGAATTTTTTGCCGTTCATATGTATCAGTGGTGTAGTACAGTTGATTATTAATGCATTTTCTGAATGTGCAGCAAAGCAGAGTGCTAAGTATCGAATAAAATCATGAATTTACTTTGTTGCAAATAATTCTCAATAGATATGCCTGATGAAATTACTCATTCCGAAACCATCCTCGTTAATAAGGATAGTGCAGCTGCGGCGAGATTAAGCACTGATAACATGCTCAAGTCATTAGCTGCACCCTCAATATGATCAAAATAATGAATAGAAATACCAAGATAAACTTGTGTAGTAGCAGTATTTCGGAAATTGTGTAGTGTGACCATATGATCTACTAAAAACGTACAAATCATTAACCACTGCCTTCCTTGACATAAAAATATCATTGTGAAACACAACTGAGGACGCTTTCTTGCAATATTTCCTTTAATATCTCGTGAGAAAGACACACTAATTATTTTATATTTTTCGATAAAACCACCCCCTTCCACCTGGTGCATGCGAATGATGCGAGAAATGTTGAGATATATATGTGTGTGTATGCGTGAGAGAGAGAGGGGGGGGGGGGGGAGAGAGAGAGAGAGAGAGAGAGAGAGAGAGAGAGAGAGAGAGAGAGAGAAATTTGAGGGAGACAGAGATGGCAGGCACTCATTACTTGTAGGGAAACAACTGTGATTCGACTATTTACGCAGAAATATATTAACAGAACCGGTTTAATTCCCAGCTGACACAATTGGCCGCGGGGGGCGCCAAGCACACAGCAACGCCAGCAGTGGTGAAGTGTATAATTTGCATAAAGGATGCATCACGACTAGTGACGAAAAGTGACACTGGTGAGAGTAGCCGATAATAGAAACGAAACTTTCCTGTCAACACGCTTTCGTAAAGGTGCCGTTTGCGAGATAACTGCGAATATGTGGTTACGACTTGCCACTGAATGGAGTAGAAAATAGTATAAATGTATTTGAAATGTAGCATTTTCGATTAAGTCGCCATCTAATTGAGCTCAGATTCTTTCTGCTTTCACCAAAAGGTTTTAAAGATCTCAGGAATCAACTTAGATGGGATTTGTTGTTCCTTCGTTTAACGTTTATCACTGAAATAAGATTCACAAAAGAATTTATGTTACAGAGAAATGTCTGCGTAGCATTAATTCTAAAATAAAAAAAATCCACTTCCTCGAGCACTAAATTTATATATATTTCTAAATGTAGGAGCAGGGGCAACTAGCGTATGAGGAAGACAGAACGGGTAGGGGCGGGGGGAGGGGAGTGGGGGGAAAATAATCTCGAACACGTACCGCTTATGAAAGCTCTCAAGTGAACTCACTAAAGTTAGACCACATAAGGTCTTTCTATTGCCCAGCGTCGCAAAGAGCCTTTCCATTTCAACAACCTTCTTGAGTTCTCTCTGGTCCCTCGGTATTTAGAAAACAGTCGATAGCCTATTTTCTTGGTTCTGCAGTATCGCCTGAGTGCCGAGGCCAGGGTCTGCTTTCAGAGCGCCCCATAAACGAGTCTTTGGTAGAAGTAACAGCTGCGTCAGCGAGCTATGTGCGAACTTCAGGAAGTGGACGGCCGGCGGCTATAAAACACCGGCGAACACAGCGTTCTGCACTTACTTCGCGGTAGGCAGCCTCCGCCTGGCAATCCGCCACCACTCCTGGCTATCATATGCCCGTCATTCCTTTTAAAAGTATGGGGTCACGGCAAAGAGAGGAAACAGTTTCTGTGTCTGCACCCAAAACATCTCAAGTGCGCCCTTCCACTCTGCTTTTTATTGCTTCAGAAATTGAACTTCTTCGTATTCCTGCTGCCGAGCTTTTTCCGTCATAATGACATTCGTGGGAAACATATGGAGTTTTCGCTACATATTTTTTCGTGCCTTCGTTGGGGAATTGCGTCTATAATCTTACGTGCGGTGCTGTTTCTGAAAGAGGAACAAGCATCATTCACTGTGGATGCTCTCTTATCTCATTAACCTGTGTCGCCGGTAAACTTGTTTCAGCATTGAAACGAGCGACAGAAACTAGGTGATGGACAAGATCATTCTAGAACTTTCCGTATCTGTCCCTTGCGTGAATCAGATGCATCTGTTCCTCGGTAGAAAGAAAACATTTCCACTTGTCGGTCCATTTCAATGAAATGGAATATGACGAACACTGCAGTGCTGTTATCAGGCAGCTAGTACGTATAACCATACAGCTCGCAACACCTGTAGAGGACAACTCACACGTTTGAGAAAATATTGTGCATAAAATTGTGAATTAAAGAGCATTTCGCTCTCATTTAATTATATGGCTTAAAGAGTCAGCCTACAGGAATTGTGGAACGAAACCTGTCGTCCAGGACCTCGTGCCACAAAGGGCGCAGATTCACCACGAGATGGGGAAACTCACAGGCGTCTATTGTCTATTGAGGCCTAAGATCTATAGTGTGCGAGTGACACAGACGAGAACCTATATCATAGGGAAACCCAGTAGAAGCCATTAATGGCCAAGGAGACCTAGCAGTGTTAAATAATATGGCGGACCTAAGATCGGCAATAAAGGGAAACATTTATGAAAACTATTTAATTCTGTACTAATGCAGGGAATCAAGCCACAGTAAATTTAAACTGTTGTCCTCAATAAATTTTCATGTTGATCCCAATAAAACTTGAATATTCATCACGTCTATAAAAGTGAAGGATTTACAGTTAAAGTGAAATTAACAAGTTTTGTAACAAACACCTGAATTCTAAAATCTGAACGTTTTGGTCGGCATTAACGATCGACATTTCATGTAGATGCGCATCATTAAAACGACAAATATGCTAAATATCAACTCTGTAACTTTGTTTGTTTAAAAGATATAGTAAATTTAAGTTATCAGTATTTTCAGTTAAGGGGATCCGGAAAGGCTCAAAATCATGAAAAGTTCAATTTTTACTTTTTTGCGTTTTCTGAATCTGCAGACTATTACCTTTAAATAGATATATAATTTATTCAATTCAGAAGACTACAACTATTTTTAATTTTTTTTGAAATGTGTTCTACATGGGCGTGACCTACTGTGGCGCTGTTAAACTGCTGTCAAATGGTGTTATTATTAACGTCCGTGTTCATCAGGTACATTTTAGTGATGTGAGATAAAGTATGTGTTGTGGCTAACCTGTGATGGTTCAATATATATCGCTGGTGTGATTGTCGATTGTTTCATGTTTATTTACTCTGTCGTTATCTCGAAAATATTCGTAATTAATTCTGTTTCTTGAGTCTCTGTTTTATTGAAGTATAATAATGAGTAAAAGTAAAGTTATTAGAAATCCTCTGAAGGCTTCTAAGAAAAGGAGAAATGTTGGAAAGCCAAAGGTATGTGTTATTATTGTAAACAATAAAGACAATGAAAATCCCCAACATAGCTTGTGTCCCAAAGAAGAAGACAGTTGGTGTAAATATAACAAAGGATTGCTAACTGGTGAAGTGTACACTCATAAGCATAGTCTGCCTCATGCAATAATGGAGGTGATAAAACCTATTTTCACAGACTTAGCAGCACCTGAACTGTTGAAAAAGTGTATTCACGGAAAAACTCAAAACCCCAATGAAAGTGTAAATAGTGTTATATGGTCGAGAATCCCCAAGACTGTATTTGTTGGAATAGAAACACTTCACTTTGGTGTGTATGATGCTGTTGCGACTTTCAATGATGGCAACATTGTAAGGTGCAAGGTATTTAGAAATATGGGAATGAAGATAGGTTCTAACATGGTACGAGCGATGCTTGCTTTAGACAAGGAACGCCTTCGGGCTGCAGACAGGGCTGTAAAGAGTCTAGAAATACAAGCAAGAGTAAACAGGAGGAGGAACAAGAGGAAGCTGGAGGAGGAGTTTGCAGAGGATGAAGATAATCCATCCTATGGACCTGGAATGCACTAAAAAGTTAATCCAATCTTTGTCGCTCGATTCCCAAAACTTTTATTTTCTCATACTAATTACATGTTTTCTAAGGATCTTCCAAACATATTTGTTTCAAACTTTCAGTAAATGTTACACAGTACCTTTTGCATAATTTAACACAGCCTTTTTCCAAAAAACTGTATATATTTGAATATATAAATAAAAAATTGCAAAAAAATGTTGTGAATTTTCATTACAATTGAAAAAAAATCATCTTTAATAACTGAACTAAAATTTTGTAAAATCCCTGTGTTAAGTTGTAGCCCATATTCCAATAAATAATCTGTAAAAAGTTCAACTTCCTACCTCAAATACTTTGTGAGGAAAGATGTAATTTATAAGCGTTATTTTAACATTGCAAGTATAGGGCGCATCAGATAGTCACTTCCTCCACACAAAACACATTGAACGATGACAGCGTGAAACCTTATTGAATCATTAGGTAGTAGAATATTTGTTGTAAAGTTTAGTGCATAATGTAAACGTAGGCTTACGCAGCCGTTGTCATAGTCAATAAAATTCTTCTGGGTTTGAGGCCGCATTGTCATCTGTAAAATTCCGACGATTCGGCGACTGTTGCAAGGCGCCTTCCTTAGGGTGTATTGCTAACCTCAAACCCATAAGAATTTTCAAATGGTTCAAATGGCTCTGAGCACTATGGGACTCAACTGCTGAGGTCATTAGTCCCCTAGAACTTAGAACTAGTTAAACCTAACTAACCTAAGGACATCACAAACATCCATGCCCGAGGCAGGATTCGAACCTGCGACCGTAGCGGTCTTGCGGTTCCAGACTGCAGCGCCTTTAACCGCACGGCCACTTCGGCCGGCCATAAGAATTTTATTGACTTTAGTGCATAATAATTACTTTTGTTCTTTATTAATTTATCAGAAAGCACATTGGTGCAAGGCTGCTGGCGGTGACATTCAAAGTTAAGAAGGAAATTATACTGGTTGTATGTAAAAGAATTTAACGTTTGTTATGTAGTGGATATTACTGTTACTTTATTTAGAACGTGAAAGTGGTCAAGCTTTGATTATTTAAATATGTTAAATGTAATGTAGAATAAGCTGTAGCCATACAGATGGACGGCTTCAGGAAAGGGAACTGCGCTAGTCAGTTGAGGGAAGATGTTCGGCGCGCGGGAAACACGGTCGGAGACGGGCAGAGGGCAGTTTTGGTCGAGACACCAAAGGGGACAGTCCGAATGGAGGCGCAAAAACGGACAGTTCAGCTGAATACACCAAAGGGTACAGTTCGGATTGAGACGCTAAAGCGGACAGTGGGTATTTAGGCAGCTAGGAAGTGAAACGACTTAGAAAATTTTGCTTTATGTGGTATCGCGGGACTTATTCTCTGACAAGGGGAGGCTGCCAATTGTGAAATTCAGATTCGATTCATACTGCGCATAACAAAAGCTCATGGCCAGAGGTGTAATGTGGCAAAGCACCAAGATGCACTTCTCAGCCGTTGTCGAGAAAATCGACAGTAAAACAAACCGTTGCCGTGAAATACTCTCTACGGTCATCAATTTCGTATAGCGTCGTGGCGCAGCGGTACGCGCTCGGGTTCGTAATCCGAAGATCGCCGGATCGAATCTCGCGCCATGCAACATATTTTTAGTATTAGTTTATTGTAATTCGTATATATATATATATATATATATATATATATATATATGAGTATTCATTAATAGTTTATATATATATATATTAATGAATTGCTTATGCATGTTGGTGAAGGCGGATCGCTCTCCAATTGTACCGCCTCCATTTTTCCGTTTGTTTAACAGGGTGTACCAAAGCTCTCACGTCCGCACTTATTTTCGGCAATGTTATAAGTTGCGCTAGGGACCGCATCTACCTTCTTTCGAAGTTAGCAGGCAACTACGCTGTTATGCGGCGGCTCGTTTCGGCCCATTCAACGTCTGTCCTTCAAGTGTAACGAGCGAGTAACGGAGTTTATATTTCATACCTGCCACAGCAAATTTGTGTTCGTGGGGTTTCTATTCTAATTCGAACGTTTGACTTACGCTATACGTATTCGTTTCGGAATATCGTTTCTACGTCTTCCGTTAACTATACGTGGTTAATATTATGAAGACAATTAATAACATTTGTGAAATACAACTTTGTTTGCGGAAAACATAATGATGTTCGAAGTCGCCAGTTTTTCCACGACAAACGACTTTCAACAACTTATTATATGCATAATTATTGCAACTGATTGCCGGGAAGTGCATATATATATATATATATATATATATATATATATATATATATATATATATATATATATATGAATTACAAAAAGTACTTAAAAAAAGTTGCATTGCGCGAGATTCGATCCGGCGACCTTCAGATTACGAACCCGAGCGCTTACCGCTGCGCCACGACACTGTAGGAAATTGATGATCGTAGAGAATATTTCACAGCAACGGTTTATTTTAACTGTCGATTTTCTCGACAACGGCTGAGAAGTGCATCTTGGTGCTTTGCCACATTACACCTCTGGCCATGAGCTTTTTTTATGCGCAGTATGAATTGAATCTGAATTTCACAATTGGCGGCCTCCCCTTGTGAGCGTAACTTGTAATTCGCGATGAGATAGCGAATGATCGAACTGTGTCAAATGGATTTGCGCTCGAGTGTAACAGAAACTCTAAATACGACCACTTTCACCAATAATTTGCTTTCGTAATAAACATTACTCTAACGAAATCGCAACTGTGTGGCCTACATCATTTATGAGTCGTTAATTTAGTTCCCAATGTTATTATTACTGTTATTATATGTTATATTATCTTTCTATTTCGCAAATTTGCCATCAGCCAGACACTTTATCCAAAGGGTCACAAGTACCTAATTTAGGGCGTGTAATGTGACACGTGCGGTTCAACCCCTAGACAAGTTTGAGCCGAGGCATTTCGATGAAGAGTAACCGCATGTGAGGCCGAATATATTTGGGATGTTAGCTCGCAAAGTGGAATGAAAATTCAACTGCACACCCGAAATCACGCCATTAATCAATCACGCCGCGGTAACCTGGGAGATCACATCACTTCACTCTACACAAAGATGTTATACAACGAAAGAAACTGAGTATACTAACCTATAAGCAAGATCTACATCTCAGCAAGCTGAGGTTCCTAACAGTATATAGAGATTAACACTTAGCGCCTACGTTCAGTCATAAACAGGGGCGTGACACCAATAACACTTCACAGTCCGGTTGCAGCCAAGACAGCAAATAGCGTAACAGCGTCGCACGCAGCACTTTAAGTAGAGACTTGGTCGGTCAACAAGACACCACACATGAAATGGAGTCAGCAACTCGTCCGTCCAGCCGAAAGTACAAAATCAACGAATCAAGCCGTGAAAACCTGAGAAATTGCACCCTCTTTAAATCACCGGATTCGAACAGAAACTTTTATTTACCGATACACAATCCAGTACGTTATAGCTTGTATTTCCTTGATTTTTTTATTATTTTTGATGCCAGCCGGCCGGAGTAGCCATGCGGTTCTAGGCGCTACAGTCTGGAACCGCGTGACCGCTGCGGTCGCAGGTTCGAATCCTGCCTCGGGCATGGATGTGTGTGCTGTCCGTAGGTTGGTTAGGTTTAAGTAGTTCTAAGTTCTAGGGGACTAATAGGGACTACTAACCACAGCAGTTAAGTCCCATAGTACTCAGAGCCATTTGAAACGCATGAAACGTCCGGTATTGGCACTAAAATTCTTCTTTTGTCATGCACGTGTGAACTGGTGTAAGATCAAAATATTTCACAGAGTTTAGAATAAGACATTAAAAAAGGAGTCATCTATTTCCGAAAGTTGTAAGTAATAGCATAAAAGGTGACATGGGAAAGGCAGCCACCCTGAGCTTACGTAATCGATTTCGGGGATGAGCTGGTACAGTTAGCGAGTTATGTTGTTACTTCACACGCAGGCACTATCGTCTTTTGTCGGCAATATTGACAACATCGCAGCAGACTTACTATTGTGGCTCTATATTCGAAAAATAAAGGTATCTTTTGGACAAACAGAGCGCCAAGAAAGCTATACCCCTTGAAATGGAAGAATGATATTAATGATAAACTCGATAATATTACGAACACAACCTATTAAGACAGCAGGAGACTGGTAAGAATTTACAAAATTTCTCCTTGAGGATGTCCTAGCTGTCTACGAGCGGTAATGTCAGCAATAGACACACATGATGGGTATAGATTTTATACTATGGAAGGCCTCTCTTTACTCTGATCGGCTATCCTGCATGATCCTCAACAAAATAGCGATGGCTCGTTACTGATGTCGAAGGGATGGACTCCACACACATTCACCCCTCTTCTTACGAAAAGATCAGTGAAGTCTAGATGTTACTGTAATGTATTCACTGAATCTATCCGACAAATAATACTCCTCAACCTGTACACGAAGACGGAAAAGAGTGACTACCTTGTCTAAATAACGTAATATATTCAATAACTGTAGAGCTGCAAATAACTTTGAGCAAATAAATGTTGCTAATTACACTCGGCTGCAAGTTCTCAAGTAGTAGGTCCGTCAGATCGTAACAACTTTCGATCACCCAGACCGATTCAAAATGTCTAGTGAGAACATGTTTCTTATCGCTGCATAAAGTTTTCGATCAGTCAGAGACCAACGTATTATGCATTGGGTCGTGGAAATACTCTAGCAGCAGTGGTAATAGAACAAAGCACACTTCCGCATACGATATTTTAACATGAACATGGAAGCCATTTGGCCTATGGAGAATTTGCAATGTCACCCCAAAGTAGAGATAGCTTTTGCTCCTTGGGACTGATTGAAAATAAGTCTTTCAATGGAACCACAGTTAGCCCAGCTTAATAATATCGACACCCCATCCGGAGCGCAAGCCCTGCTGCATAGAACTACTTTCTTTCAAGAAATCGTAGTTGTCTTAAAGAGTCACGCGAAAAAGAAAACCAGTCTTGCTGGTGATTTGGACTGTGTTCTTTCGGCCACCGACCAAAGGCCCAGTCCGAACATATGCCTGGAACTGGGAGACTTAATAACGGGACTGCGCCTCATCGACACCTTTCTCTGCCAGGCAAGAGGGAATCCCGTTTTCATCTATATTACAAGCCATTCGGTGAGTACGATAGGTAGAATCTACGCCTCCAGTAGCCTAAAAAACAGTGTATTGAGTCCTGAAACTTACCAAGTCAAAGTTTTTGACCATTTGGCGGTTGAAACTAATATTAACATGCATAGACAAAGGATTTTTAGGGGTATGGGTCTGTGGAAATTCAATATATGACACATAATGGAAAGTGAGCTTGAGCAAGAGTTAAAGTGAGTTTGAAACACGTGTTTAAGGAACATACGGTGGTTGAGAACAAATCTGGTAAGGCGAGTAAAACACACAAAAACCAAAATACAAACAATACATAAATGCAACACTTTTGAAAAGAAAAAGTGGGATAGATGCACACTGAGGTGACAAAAGTTATGGGATACCGCCTAATATCGTGTCGGACATCTCTCTGCCCGGCATAGTGCAGCATCTCAACGTGTCATGGACTCAACTAATCGCTGAAATTCCCCTGCAGAAATATTGAATCATGCTGCATCTATAGCTTGAATTAACTGCGAAAGTATTGTCAGTGCTTTATGCACGAAATGACCTCTCCATTATGTGTCATAAATGTTCAGTGGGATTGATGTCGGGCGATCTGGGTGGCAAAATCATTCGCTCGAATTGTCCAGAATTTTATTAAATAAATCGCGAACAATTGTGGCCCGGTCATCCGCAATAATTGCACACTTCTTTGGTAACATGAAATCCATGAATGGCTACAAATGGTCACCAGGTAGCAGAACATAACTATTTCCCGTCTGTTATCGGTTCAGTCGGACCAGAGGATCCAGTACATTCCACGTAAACACATCCCAAACCAATACGGAACCACCACCAGCTTGAACAGTGACTTGTTGTCAACTTGGGTCCACGGCTTCGTTAGGTCTCCGCCACTCTAGAACCCTCCATCAGCTCTTAACTACTGAAATTGGGACTCATTAGGCAAGGCCACAGTTTTCTGTCGTCTACAGTACAACCTATATGGTCTCGAACCTAGGAGAAGCGTTACAGGTGATGTCGTGCTATTACCAAAGGCACTCGCGTCGGTCATTTGGTGTCATAGCCCATTAACGTCAAATTTCCTCACACTGTCCCAACTCATACGGTCGTCATATGTTCCACATTGCATTGATTCTACGGTTGTTCCACGTAGTGTTACTTGTCTGTCAGCACTGACATGTCTACCCTAAGGCAACTGTTGTCGGCCGTAAAGTGAAGGCCATCGGCCACTGCGTTGTCCGTGGTGAGAAATGATGCTTGAAAACGGTATTCTAGACACACTCCTGACACTGTGAACGATGTAATATTGAATTCCCTAATAATTTCCGGAATGTAATGTCCCATTCATCTATTTCCAGCTACCATTCCGCGTTCAAAGTCTGTTAAATCCCGCCGTGCGGGCATAAACGCGTCAGGAACCTTTTCATATGATCACCTGAGTTCCTATAACAAATGGTTCAAATGGCTCTGTGCACTATGGGACTTAACTTCGGACGTCATCAGTCCCCTAGAACTTAGAACTACTTAAACCTAACTAACCCAAGGACATCACACACATCCATGCCCTAGGCAGGATTCGAACCTGCGACCGTAGCGGTCGCGCGGCTCCAGACTGTAGCGCCTAGAACCCCTCGGCCACCTCGGCCGGCAGTTCCTATAACACCTCCGCCAATTCACTACCCTTTTATACCTTGTGTGCGCTGTATTACCACCATCTGTATATGTGCATATCGCTATCCCCTGACTTACGTCACCTCAATGGAATTCTTCTTCCATTGTCTAAGAGTACTACACGCAGACGCTGCCAATATGCCACGTGACATCGTGAAGCTAAAACGGACCAAGGCAAAAAATAGTTAACTCTGTCCTAACAGGCCTTGGAGGTCCAACAGTACCGACCGACCGCCGTATCATCCTCAGCCCACAGGCGTCACTGGATGCAGATGATGAGGGGCATATGGTCAGCACACCGCTCTTACGGCCGTTGTCAGTTTTCGTGACCGGAGCCGCTACTTGGCCTTCAAGTAGCTCCTCAATTGGTCTCAAAGAGGCTGAATGCACCCCGCTTGCCAGTAGTGCTCGGCAGACCGGACAGTCACCCATTCAAGTGCTAGCCAAGCCTGACAGCTCTTAGCTTCTGCCATCTGACGGGGACCGGTGTTACCATTGCAGCTATGAGGTTGGCTATGAAGGCCAAAATGACCACTCAGAGACGGCAGTAAATAGAAGGCGTCAACTTAAGATCAAGAGACAACAGAGTCATCACGGAAGAAAAATCTGCGCTTTTACATCTTCTGGCCGATTACAAAAGAGGACTCCGTCTGCATGTAAGTTCTCTTTCAAAGGACGAAGGAATACAACTTAGTAGCACACACCTGTTCACAGATTTGAATTGTTCTTACGTCTTTCAGAACTACATACTACGTTCTACACATTTTACACCTGAAATAACCATTATACACAAATAATATAGGCACACTATATTATGTGGCACTATTACAAAAATATACATGGTGTTCGGAAAGTCCCGTTAGAACCTTCTAGGACTCGTAGAGGGGAGTGAGTGCACAATATTCTGAATAGGGACCCATGTCCGGAAACGTACCGTTTCCGTTCTACGAAGGTTTCAGTTCAAATGTGGAACTCGTCCTCTTGTGCTTCAGAATTTGAATTTGGCGTGACGGGGTATAGTTATTAGGTAACAATTCGAAAGGAAACATTGCGAAACATCCATTTATCACTTAAGCGCATTTTATTGTATTAACACTTAAATATTACATGTTTACATTAATCCAAAACCAAAAGAACTCAGCATACTATACGTACAGAACAGTACTGATGCATCATAGCAGCGGTTCGATGTAGCGAATACCAGCGTTGTTACTGACATTGTACCTACCAAGCATGTTCCGGTACACACTCTCCATCCCACCTGGCGTCTCTTCAGCTTCTATGAGAGGATCAGAGCTCGAGCCAGCAGATCTTCCATTGTCTCTGTAGGAGTCTTGTAAATTAAACTTGGCATATGACCCACAAGAAGTAGTCCATTGGAGTTAAATCCTGCGAACACGGCGGTCACACGGTTGGACCACCTCCGTCTATTCGTCTTTCACCATATTGTCTGTTGAGATGTCTCCTAACCGCACGCGAGAAGTGAGGTGTTGCACCATCATGCTGTAACCAGATTTCCTGTCGGACCTTCAGTGGCACAGCTTACGAGAACGGATCCCACGCACCTCATTCTGTCTACTCTATTGCATACCAGGGCAAGCAGCTCTGGGCACTCTTTCCCTGAGCAGACGTGGATACGTTAGATATCTGAATTGAAACCATCGTCATGGGTTCCTATTCATAATATTATGTACTCACTCACTTCGACAAATCCTAGAAGTTTGTAACCGAGATTTCCGAACACCATGTATAGGTCTGCAATATATGGAGGCTGAGGTCCACATGATGAAGGACCGCTATGGTTGTTTTCCAAACGATATTTAATATCACGCTACAACAGGATGAGGACCATATTTCATTATTAACTAGCAGATAGATGTACATTCGTGATACTCCTTTCAAAAAAAAAGAAGCGAATGTTAAGATTTTACGTCCCGTCGTCGTCAGGGTCTTTAGGAACGGAGCACAACGTAGGACTCGGTAAGGATGAGGAAGGAAACTGCCCAAGCTCTTTGAAAGGAAAAATACCGGCATTCGCCAAGAACCATGCAGGTGAATCACGGTACACCTTAATCTGGATGACCGAAGGGAGATTAGAATCCTCCCGTTTACGACTCCAGTGTTACATATGACCACCTCACCCAGTTTATTTCCTTTACAGAAGTTGCTCGAGTTTTCACCATCGTTTAGGTCACACACAGTTTTTCAGGAGCCATTGTCGTTAGGTAGCGTCAGCTGATTGTAAGAGATTCCGAGATCTTCAGACCAGGTTAATTTTGCCAAAAATAGCTAACTTCTAACAAGGGAACCTCCTTATCGCACCCCCCTCAGATTTAGATATAAGTTGGCACAGTGGATAGGCCTTGAAAAACTGAACACAGATCAATTGAGAAAACAGGAAGAAGTTGTGTGGAACTACGAAAAAAATAAGCGAAATATACAAACTGAGTATTCCATGAGAAAGATAAGCAGCATCAAGGAAAGCGTGAGCTCAAGGGTGCCGTGGTCCCGTGGTTAGTGTGAGCAGCTGTGGAACGAAAGGTCCTTGATTCAATTCTTCCCTCGAGTAAAAATTTTAATTTTTTATTTTCAGACAATTATCAAAGTTCAGGCACTCACACGTAATCAGCTTCCCTCTCCAAAATTCCAGAACATGTTCAGATTTGCTTGGATATATGCAGGATTTGACGCTCTACACACGGAAAAATATGCAAACGTTAGAAACATATGTTTTGACAGAGCACAGGGAAAACTGCGCGACTGTGAAAGTGTTGCATTCTGTAACAACTATAACGGCTTCTGATACCAAATGTAGCAGTTGTGTTACTAAATGTGGCACTTCTGTCACTAAATGTAACTGGGTTTTCTCTTTTGATGCAAGTCAATTGTCAGGATGAGCATTCTAAAGCATTCTGTCAGGGTGAAAATATTAAATAAATTAACTTTTCTCTCTTAACAACATGTGGGCAGGGTGGGTTCTTCCTTGGCTCGGGTATGAGGTCGAATGAAAAATCATTTTTACATAAGATAACTTTTATTGAAGATTTGTACAACTGTATCTTACGGGATGTTCTGGTTCGGAGAGCGGCAGCTGTGTCGTTTGTGAAGTCTTCTGCTGCGGCAGCGGCGGCGGCGGCGGCGGCGGCGGCGTCTGATTACGCGTAGCGGTGTGTATCTCGTGTCGCTGTCTCGCTCAGTTGACTGGAGAAGCGCAGCGCGAGGTGGCCCGTTTAATTATTGCGAGCGAAATCGTGCATCGGATGATACCTTGGGTGTCGCGTCCCAGTGTTTCTCTTCTCTAAGCGGCCGCGTGTGTTCTGCGTCGGCCAGCGGAGCGGCGCGGCGGGGGAAGGCCAGTGTGGCGGACTCGAACCACGGACTCCTGCTTGCCAGTCTTCGGCTGTCAGGTCTTCATCCCAGCTCACAGGTGACTACTGACGTGAGGCCGTCTCCTTCCCGTCCTCACGAGTCACCCGGGTATGTAAAAACCAGACTTCAAATACCTTTTAACTTCTGTCTTCTGGCGCTGCGGCTACTGCTTGCTATTCCTCTTCTTACATGACGGTCTTCAGCACCGAAACTGACTGAAAACTACTGCTACGCTTCTTCGTCTTCTTCGTCTCTCGTCTCCGTCTCCGTCTTCGTCTTCATCTGTCTTCATCTGACTTCCTCTGACTTCATCTGTCTGGCCCACTGCGTCTCGCGTATTTATTCACTTCAGTTTACTGGAGGTGAACGACTTCACGGTCATTGCCTCGTCTGTCACGTTGAAAAGCTTCTCGAAGAATCTTCTTAACGTCGGTCATTGGCTCTTGGAATGTAGGCGAGGGCCTTTGATCACACGTGACGGCTGAGAAACACGTGAGCCGGTCATTGCCTCTTCTGTCACGTTGAAAAGCTTCTCGAAGAATCTTCTTAACGTCGGTCATTGGCTCTTGGGATGTAGGCGA
The DNA here is from genome assembly GCF_023898315.1 of Schistocerca nitens. Lineage (NCBI taxonomy): Eukaryota > Metazoa > Arthropoda > Insecta > Orthoptera > Acrididae > Schistocerca > Schistocerca nitens. The sequence goes on along the minus strand of NC_064616.1, from coordinate 837,790,622 downwards.
GGGCCTTTGCTCACATACGACAACTGAGAAACACGTGAGCCGGTCGGGCGATGCCCTGACGGCTGAATCGACAGCGCCCGCTTATGTGGAAGTTGCTGACTTCATGGTCATTGTTTCTTCTGTTCTGCTGTTCGGCCCGCTGTTTGCGAGTATGTAACTCTCTAAACTAAACCAAGTTTTTCATTTATATCCTAATTTCTAGTTCACTTTGATTTCACTAATTTATTTACTTAAGTACCACTCAACATTCCTCCACCCTTCGGAGAAATTCGCCCTCGAATTTACCACTCAACATTCCTCCACTCTTCACACGGCAGCCGGCCGCGGTGGTCTAGCGGTTCTGGCGCTGCAGTCCGGAACCGCGGGACTGCTACGGTCGCAGGTTCGAATCCTGCCTCGGGCATGGGTGTGTGTGATGTCCTTAGGTTAGTTAGGTTTAAGTAGTTCTAAGTTCTAGGGGACTTATGACCTAAGATGTTGAGTCCCATAGTGCTCAGAGCCATTTTCACACGGCAAGAGCACAAGCATTGAAAACTTTCGACTTAGAAAATTACACACGCTTCACATTAAGTATGTGGAAAACACTTTATCACTTTACTAAAGCACTGTACGCTCATAAATCACATAGTTCACACATAAATGGTTATAATAAGTGTAACAAATCTTGATGACAATGAATAAACAAAAAATAGAGTATTCACTTAGAAATTTACATAGCAACACCTGTTTAATCAACCCTATATGAATGCAAGAATATTTATTCTACAGTATTTTTTACTTTAACATAAGACTGTTTAGTAAAGAGTGAAGTACAATAAACAAAATTAATACACTAGTGCTGAAAAGTAACTACTGAAGTACACCAGTTAAGAGTGTGGTATCTAGGTAACAGGGATTTGATGAAGTGGTATATTATTATTTGGCTTCTTTTTTCGTCTTAGATAAAAGAAAACTGTTCAAAGTAGAAACACCAACACAAAGGTTCCAGATATACCCGTTCCTAGCATTATAATTTTAGTTTTGTGTTCACCTTTTAATTTTAAAACATGTTGCATCATAACATTGGCATCAATTTTGCCCTGCTGTGAGTTTATGAACATATCTAATGATTTCAGAAGGGAACTGTCAAGGGAGTCATTGAGGTAGGACAGGTTTTGTGTAGGAAATGCTTGCATGGCGTTTTCTGAAAAAAGCAAACAACATGGTTATGAACCAACCAATCTCGTAAAAACAAAAACAAAGAAATGAAGGAATACATTGTTAACTACAAGATCTACATGTCTCTACGTTCAACTTTTCTTTCTTAAAAAATAAACCATTATCATGTATTAATTATTTACATTTGTATATTATCCACAGTCTACTAAGATTCCACTAGGACATTCGTACTCTTGGTCGAAGATTGTATGGTGCCATGTCTGTATGTTGTGCTGGCGTGACCACTCTTTTTCCTTTTCGGGTACTTCCTCCACCCTTCGGAAAAGCAGATACTATTGTTGAAGGAATTACATCTGGAGCGCCCTTAAAAGGTTTTAAACGACTTGCATGGACAATGGTAGTTCGGGTGGGCAGTTGCAATTTAACGTTGACTGGTGACGTGATCTCAATAATTTGATAAGGACCTCTGTAGTTTGTTACAAATTTCTTCGTTTTTCCTTTAGCAATGTAAGGAGTTGAAAGCATAACCCACTGACCGATTTTGTAATTTGGATATTTAGCTTGGGTATTACCTAATCTTTCCTGTCGTTACAAAGCCTTTGTATTAGATTTTTGAACCTTTTTCCATACATCCTTCATCATTCGACTGAAATCTCTTACTGTTTCTCCGACTTTTCCGTTTTTCTGCCTGATTACATCAAAAGGGGACGGCATTTTTCTGCCATAGACCACTTCATAAGGTGACATGCCAGTTGCTTCATGCGTTTTGGCGTTGTATACCGACACGATTATTGGTAAATACGTATCCCAATTGGAATGTTGTTCGTTAATATAATAACTAAGCATCTTGCCAATTGTCCGATGAACTCTTTCTGTGCGCCCGTTGCACTGAGGGTGTAACGGAGTTGTGCGTAATTTACGTATTTTTAGTAAGTGGCATAGCTGTTTCATTAGTTCAGACATAAAATTAGATCCCTGATCTGTGATAATAGCTTCAGGTACGCCAAATTTAAGTATCCAGTTGTTAACTAAAGCTTGGGCAACTGTATTTGCTTGCTGATCTGGGAGACTCACCATAGCTAGATAGCGTGAAAAGTGATCTATAATTGTAAGAACATACTTATTACCAGCAGGTGTTTTATGAAATGGCCCGTAGAGATCGATTCCGCAGATTTGAAATGGACATGAAGCTTCGGGGAGCCTCTGTAAGGGTATTTTTGAACGAGAAAGTTCAGCTCGTTGTGCGCACGCAATGCAATTACGAACGTACTGCGCAACATCCTGCTTTCTGGTTTGCCACCAAAATCGCTCTGCTACACGTCTTTCGGTTGTCCGCTGTCCACCGTGTCCTGCAAGGATATGATCGTGGGCCTCTGCCATTATTTCTTGTCTAAGGTGTTGGGGAACAACAATTCGCGGTCCAAGTTTTGTTTTACGGCATAATACACCATCTTCAAAGCAAAATTGTTTTTGAGTTGCGAATTTTTTGCATTCTGTATCCTCATCTTGTGCCTTTCTCCAGTCCTCAGTATCTCGGCCTGTTGCTTCCAAAAGTGCTATTTTCCGACTGAGACAATCTGCATTCGTGTGTTTTTTGCCTGGTTTATGGATAACTTCGAAATCCATTTCGGAAAGACCTAGGGCCCAACGGGTAAGACGACTAGATGGATCCTTTAATCCAAGCAACCATTTTAAAGCTGCGTGGTCCGTAATGACCTTGAATTTCCTACCATACAAGTAGCATTTAAAGTATTTGATACCATAAATAACACTTAACAATTCTTTCTCCGTTGTGGAATAATTTCTTTCTGCCGTTGTTAGTTTTCTCGAAGCGTAGGCTATGGGGTGTTCCGCGCCATTAATATTCTGACTCAAAACAACTCCTACTGAATGACCACTTGCGTCACAGGATAAAATAAATTCTTTATTATAATCTGGGTAGGCTAATACTGGACTGTGTGTTAACTTATCTTTAAGGGTATGAAATGCTGATTCACAATCTTCAGACCAATGAAATTTTGCACCCTTTTTCAATAATTGGGTTAAGGGTCGGGCAATTTCAGCGAAATTTTGAACATATTTCCGGTAGTACGATGCGAGACCAATGAAACTTTGTACTTCCTTAACGCGTTGTGGTGTTGGGAAGTCCTTAACTTCCGAAATTAATCGAGGATCTGTTTTAATTCCTTTTTCACTAATGACATGCCCTAGGTATGTAACCTCTGTCAATGCAAAACTACATTTTTCCATATTTAATGTTAATTTAGCTTTTCTAAGTCTCTGAAAAACATTACGCAGACGCACAGCATGTTCATTAATGTCTTTGGAAAATACAATAATATCGTCTAGATATACACAACATTGCTGAGTTTTGAGTCCTCGCAATACTCCATCGAGTAGTCTTTGAAAAGTTGCTGGTGCATTTTTCAAACCGAAAGGCATTCTTTTAAATTGCCAGTGGCCTCCAGGGGTAGAAAATGCTGTTTTATGCCTATCTTCAGGTGCAACTTCCAATTGATGATATCCGCTACGTAGATCGATTGTTGAAAAGTATTTACTGTTACCCAAACTGTCAATGATGTCTGTAATGTTTGGAAGAGGATAAACATCTGAGATAGTTTGTTTGTTAAGGTGTCTGTAGTCACAACAAAACCTATATCGTTTCGTACCGTCGGGAGACTTCTTTGGAATAATTACGATATTTGAATTATAAGGCGAATCAGAATATTCTATAATTCCATCTTTTAGATGCTGTTCTATAAATTCATCCAGTACTGGCTGTAAGTGATGCGCAACTCTATAAGGCTTCCTATAAACTGGGGGGCTACTTCCTGTTGGGATCCTATGCTGTGTGATATTTGTTGCTGGCAGTGGACCTTCTGCATTAAATAAATCTTGAAACTCAACTAAAACTGCTTCTATCGTGTCTCTATCCTTTCCTTGCAAATGCTCAATCTTCTGGCGTAATGCGGTTTTATAGGCGTCTGGTTTCTGACCATCATTAATATCTGACCAAATGAAATCTTCTTCTTCAAAAGTACTGACTGTAGCTACTAATATTCCCTTATGCAACTCTTTGTCCTCCACTCCGAAATTGTCAATATGTACCGGTACTTTTCGTTCTCCCTCAACGTCTTGAACCCGTACAACACTTCTACGTACAAAACAATGTGATACATCTAATTCCTCATTTTCCTCTAAAGGCTCTATTAGACACACTGTATCTGTAGGTACTTCGGGGTCAACGGCCATCCAGAAAAGTTTTCCTGAGCCAGATGGTATCTGATCCCGCGAATCAACCTTCAAGGACGTTGCACGCAGTGTAGTTGATTTCGCCTTCCGGTTAGGGAAATCTTGCGGCAGAGGGCCCTTTGCAGCGGTGTCACCTAGCTGAAACACTATTCCGCTAAGTTCTACAGTTTGCTGTCTGAGGTCAATTTTAGCGTGATGTTTATTCAGGAAATCCAGTCCTAGGATCGCGTCGTACCCGTCAGTTACCTTTGTTACCACTTCTACATCTTCCTTAAATTGTACACCGTGAATATAGAAATTCAGTGATGTACATCCTAATGACTTCACTGTACCTCCTCCTACTCCACTCAATCTATACCTCGGAGGGTCATATTTCTTTTCTCCAATACATTCATTACTTACTATTGATACGTTTGCGCCTGTATCCACTAGTATCCTTGCCTCTTTATCCTGTATGGTAGCAGATAACCAACATTCCGCCTTCACATTAGCCTTAATGGCATGAAATTTTATTGGGAACGCCTGGCGGCGCTTCCGACATTCCCGTTGGAGTTTAACTGATTTCTATTTCCAAAAACTTTCTTAGACCTGCATTCCTTGAATGTGTGACCTATTCTTTGACAATTAGTGCATTGAGGTTGTCTGCAGTTTTTTGCTATATGGCCCTGTCGATCGCACCTAAAACATCGCACTCCTGCTGAAAATACATTTCGCTTCTCCTTGTATCTGGTGGCAATGTCTATTTCTTCGAAAGCTGTCGCCACAGATACAGCTTCTGCTAAATTTTTAGGAAACTCTGCCCTGACACGACGGGACGTTTCAGGAGGCAACCCACGTAAAAATGTATCCAGAGCTCTATTTTCTGCCTCTTGTAAAATAACTTTATTTGCTTCATCACTAGTTGTCAACTGATAGGTGTTAATATTAACTTTTCTAATCCTATCTACAAAGCTTTCTAACGACTCGTTTTGCCTCTGAGTGATAGTGTTTAACTGTTCCCTATAAAATCTACAGCTGTTCTGTATTTGAAAACGTTTAAGCAATCCTTTCTTCAATTCCTCAAATGTTGGAGCATTCCGTAATTCTTCATGGTATAAGACGTGTGCTTTAGCCTCTCCTGTCAATCGTAACTTTGTCATTTGTAAGAGCTGTTCATCTGACCATGATCCTAACTTTGCAGCTGTTACTAAATCATCAAAAAAGGCTGTTATGTCCTCGCCAGGTTTACCTGAAAAAGGAGTTACTAAGGCTGCTGCTGAAGAATCTAGGGAGGGAGGGATTGAACTGGTTTGCCTAACCTCACTCAACTGTTTAAATAATGCATTATTATCATTTTTAAGCTGTGCTATTTGATTAACTAAGCTCTGAATAGCTTCCTCAGTAGAAACCGCTTGTGGTGCTGACTCTGACTTTGTACGATTTCGTGTCATCATTTTACAAACTATTAGTTACACAATATTACCACACTGAATTCAAAAGATATTTAAATATTTTCTACAAACCCTTAAAAACATGAGAGAAAATACACTTCTAAATAAAGAAAATATTACGACTGCTATGCAAACCCCTATCCTTTCACACATTAAACAATACTAACTGTGGACCTTTAGTGACTGTCATTCACACCTCATATTGAGCCAAGGGTTTTTTCTCTGACACCAAATGTAACAACTATAACGGCTTCTGATACCAAATGTAGCAGTTGTGTTACTAAATGTGGCACTTCTGTCACTAAATGTAACTGGGTTTTCTCTTTTGATGCAAGTCAATTGTCAGGATGAGCATTCTAAAGCATTCTGTCAGGGTGAAAATATTAAATAAATTAACTTTTCTCTCTTAACAACATGTGGGCAGGGTGGGTTCTTCCTTGGCTCGGGTATGAGGTCGAATGAAACATCATTTTTACATAAGATAACTTTTATTGAAGATTTGTACAACTGTATCTTACGGGATGTTCTGGTTCGGAGAGCGGCAGCTGTGTCGTTTGTGAAGTCTTCTGCTGCGGCAGCGGCGGCGGCGGCGGCGGCGGCGGCGTCTGATTACGCGTAGCGGTGTGTATCTCGTGTCGCTGTCTCGCTCAGTTGACTGGAGAAGCGCAGCGCGAGGTGGCCCGTTTAATTATTGCGAGCGAAATCGTGCATCGGATGATACCTTGGGTGTCGCGTCCCAGTGTTTCTCTTCTCTAAGCGGCCGCGTGTGTTCTGCGTCGGCCAGCGGAGCGGCGCGGCGGGGGAAGGCCAGTGTGGCGGACTCGAACCACGGACTCCTGCTTGCCAGTCTTCGGCTGTCAGGTCTTCATCCCAGCTCACAGGTGACTACTGACGTGAGGCCGTCTCCTTCCCGTCCTCACGAGTCACCCGGGTATGTAAAAACCAGACTTCAAATACCTTTAACTTCTGTCTTCTGGCGCTGCGGCTACTGCTTGCTATTCCTCTTCTTACATGACGGTCTTCAGCACCGAAACTGACTGAAAACTACTGCTACGCTTCTTCGTCTTCTTCGTCTCTCGTCTCCGTCTCCGTCTTCGTCTTCATCTGTCTTCATCTGACTTCCTCTGACTTCATCTGTCTGGCCCACTGCGTCTCGCGTATTTATTCACTTCAGTTTACTGGAGGTGAACGACTTCACGGTCATTGCCTCGTCTGTCACGTTGAAAAGCTTCTCGAAGAATCTTCTTAACGTCGGTCATTGGCTCTTGGAATGTAGGCGAGGGCCTTTGATCACACGTGACGGCTGAGAAACACGTGAGCCGGTCATTGCCTCTTCTGTCACGTTGAAAAGCTTCTCGAAGAATCTTCTTAACGTCGGTCATTGGCTCTTGGGATGTAGGCGAGGGCCTTTGCTCACATACGACAACTGAGAAACACGTGAGCCGGTCGGGCGATGCCCTGACGGCTGAATCGACAGCGCCCGCTTATGTGGAAGTTGCTGACTTCATGGTCATTGTTTCTTCTGTTCTGCTGTTCGGCCCGCTGTTTGCGAGTATGTAACTCTCTAAACTAAACCAAGTTTTTCATTTATATCCTAATTTCTAGTTCACTTTGATTTCACTAATTTATTTACTTAAGTACCACTCAACAATTCATTTGTTGCAGTTTATGTGAAAACTATTATGTTTTCATCACTTTTTTGGGAGTGATTATCATATCCACAAGAAAACCTAAATCGGGCAAGGTAGAAGAATCTTTTTACCCATTCGCCAAGTATCCAAGTGTACAAGTTAGGCGGGTCGACAACATATTCCTGTCATGTGATGCACATATCGTCACCAGTGTCGTATAGAATATATCAGACGTGTTTTCCTGTGGAGGAATCGGTTGACCTATGACCTTGCGATCAAATGTTTTCGGTTCCCATTGGAGAGGCAGGTCCTTTCGTCTACTAATCGCACGGTTTTGCGGTGCGGTCGCAAAACACAGACACTAAACTTATTTCAGTGAACAGAGACGTCAATGAACGAACAGACAGATAATAACTTTGCGAAAGTAAACTTTTCACTACAGGGAAGACTTGAACCCAGGATCTCTCGTTCCGCAGCTGCTCACGCTAACAACTTTTTTTTTTTTTTTTTATCGGGCCTCCTTCCTCCCCTACAGCCCGTCCTTCCGTTCGCCGTTTGTGCCTTCTTCGGCTAGCTTCTGTGCTATGTTTGTTCCATAAGTGATAGTTGACCAACGAAGTACATGTGTACCAGTAAACAAAATCCCTTCTTTTGGGATTGTGGAAAGAAAATAGGTCCGCTACATTCTTCCATCATTGTGTGGGAGCGATTTTTATAGGAGAGCCAGGCGTACTTCAGCCTGCTGGCGTCTCATGTTTGCGTCAGCAACCTATTAGTGCTGCTACACGAGGGCAAAGGGTAAACGAAAATAGCCACCTTGTTGGCGTAAAATGAATGAGATACTTAATAGATAATTTCATAAAGAAAAAAAAAATAAAAGGAATCCTGAGATTGTACAAAATATCGTTTAATCGTTCTTCAGCTCTGTCGGAAAGACAATGTTCGGTTCAAGAAATTTGCGTAATTGTCTTTGTATTTCTTTTGTCGTTCGAGCTTTTGATGTTCTGTCATCAGGTACATCCAATAATCTGCTTCACTCTTTGTCATAGCCGTTGAGATGTAATGGACTGTCAGTCCTTTGAACCAATTGGCTGACCGTCTTTTAGTGTTAGGATAGGGCACGTCATCTGGCAGAAGGACGTGTGTCGGTGTAATCGTGTTAGGTGACGTGCGGAGCACTTGTGCTAGTATTTGCCTGAAGAGATTCCACACGTCTTTCACATCGTCACAGACGAAGCGATGTTCTTCAGTGTCGACGACATTGCAGCTGGGACAGTTTGGTGTGTGTGCCAGACGTATCGCGTGCAGTTTAGAGTTGTTGGGGATTTTTCTATTGACTGCGAGGTACCACGTCGATCGCACATTGGATGGTAGATGGGGGTCAGATATGTTTTCCCATATGTTTTTCCAGTTATAATGTCGAAACTTGTTTTCTATTCGATTTTGCAATTTTCCTTCCAGCAAGGTGTTGTAAACCTCCTTAACCTGATACATGTCTTTCTCCGGTACTCTATGGCGTACATAGCTGTATTCCACAAGAAGATGTTTATAGTCGTACAGCTCGTGGGAGATGTGATGCACATCGATTGGTAGATCTCTGCTGACTGGGGTGATTTCACGTAAGAGATGAGCCACTAAGGTCCGCGGTGATCGTTGCCACTGTTTATAAGTTTTGCTAACGTATAGCGCTTGCGCTTTATGGTATATGTCTGTTAGATGTAGCCCTCCATTGGTTGTCGGTAGCGCCAAGGTATCATATGAAACCTTAAATATCTGACCTCTGCTGATAAAATAACCGAGCGCTGCTTGCATTTGGTGTGCTATGGTTCATGGCAGAGGCAGCACTTGAGCAACATAGTTTACTTTGGAGGTTATATAGGTATTGGCTAGTTGCACTTTTTGTATTGCATTTAAATTACTCAAGCTGTGTTATTTTATGCTTGCTCGTAATGTGGCAAGTAATTTTCTATAATTGAGAGCGGCCGTGCGGCTAATATTATTCGTATAGTCTATTATAAGGCATTTCATTTTTTCCACCGTGTTGATACGTCCAGCGGCTCTGATCTCTATACCCCGACCAAGATTCATAATACCAGATTTATTGCGGTTGATTTTAGCTCCTGACGCCAGTTCGTAGGTCGCCACAACTTCAAGTACTGTTGCCACCTCGCTTTCGTCAGTCACAAGTACCCCTACATCGTCCGCGTAGGCTTGACATATGATCTTCTGTCCGTGTATATGTAGTCCACGGAGTTGCCGAGTCAGGGATACTAAGAGAGGTTCAAGCGCAATCGCGAAAAGCGTCATGGACATGGGGCAACCTTGTCTTACCGAACTCTGAATATTGATCTGGTGACTGAGTTGTCCGTTGACACTGATTCTTGACGTGCTATTCGTCAGTATGTTTTTCACGGAGACTATAATTTTCTGTGGGAAGTGCATGGATGTCATACACCGGAACAGGTACGAATGATTAACTGTATCAAAAACTTTTTCAAAGTCAAGCGACATCAGAGCACAGCGAATGTTGCAGTCTTCCGATATCGCTATAATGTCTCTGTAGTCGCATAAGGTCTGAAATATCGATCCATCCTTTCCCACACTTGTCTGGTAAGTTCCTGCCACTGTATGACTAACTGAATTAAACCTTTGCATCATGATACGGGCGAAGATTTTATAATCACTATTGAGAAGTGTTATGGGTCGAAGATTCTCCACGGTTTTGCCTCCTGGTGTTTTGGGGACTAAGACCACTGTACCTTCACAGAATTCCTTCGGAAGGTCAGTGTCGACATTTAGTATTTCATTGCAGACGAGTTTCAATTTAGCAATTATCTGTTCGCGAAAAGTTTGATAAAATTCAGCGGGTTGCCCATCTGGTCCAGGTGATTTATTATTTGGGCTCCTCGAGATGGCATCTTCGACGTCTTCGTCCGTTATTCTTGCTGCGAGCACATCAGCTTCTTCTGGAGTGAGTCGCTCTGTCGTCCTAGCACTGAGAGCTTGCTGCGCTGTTTCATCTGTCAGTGTATGGGCCAGCAATTCACTAAAGTGTCGATGGATCTCGTCTCGTATTACAGCTTGATCTGTCAAGAGTCTCTCGTCTGAAGTTTTGAGTTCCGTCAGAATTTTCCGTTTTTGTCTTCTGTTCTCTTGGAGGATGTGGTACATCGATGTTGTTTCTTCTCGTGTACCGTTCTGCAAACGCGTTCGTATTTTACAGCCTTCGAGATGGTGTCTCTGCAGGGTGAGCAATTTTACTTTTATTCTGTTGATTTGCCCATAGTTTGTTATGATTGTAGCATCCCGAACGCACAAGTCTCTGAGACAGCTGAAGTAAAAGTCTAATGTCCGCTTCCGCCAGGCGACTTTTTCACGGGAGTAAGTTTTCATTGTCTTTATTACTGCGGGCTTCGCGCAGTTTAGCCACCAATTCAGCGCTAACAACGGGACCACGGCGCTCCTGAGATCACATGCTCCTTGATGTTGCCTACCTTGCGCATGGAGTACTCAGTTTGTATATTTTGCTTATTTTTTTCATAGTTCCACACAACTTCTTCCTGTTTTCTCGATTGATCTGTGTTCAGTTTTTCAAGGCCCATCCACTGTGCCAACTTATAATTAAATCTCAGGGGCGTGCGATGGGGAGGTTCCCTTGTTAGTAAAAATATATCAAAGAGGAGCAGGTAATGAACTACACAGGATGGATCCTGTGACATCCAGCAATCAGTTTATACTATGACCCAATCAAGGCAGCGAATCAGTTGTTCAAAAGTCTCATTGACGTTACCGGCACTTGGTCATTTAAGTTTATCAGTGGTAACAGCTGGAAATTTGTGGCGGACTGGGACTCGACCCCGGATATCCCACTTAACGCGAGCGGTCACATTGAACACCTCGGCTATCTGAGATCCAAATTTCCAGCTGTTACACACTACTGACGTAGCATCACCTACCCATGAATCCTTTATTCGCAAATACCTAATTCCGGCAAGAGATCGGGCATAGTGTGGACAGACACTGAAAGAAAGGATCATTGGTCATTGTCACATTATTGGTATACACTGAGGTGCCCAAAGTCATGGGATACCTTCTGTTACCGTGTCGGACCTCCTTTTGGCTGGCGTAATGCAGCAACTCGACGTGGCGTGTATTCAACAAATCGTTGGAAGACCGCTGCAGAAATATTGAGTCATGCTGACTCTACAGCCGTCCACGACTGCGGAAGTGTTGGCACTGCAGGATGTTGTTCACGAACTCACCTCTCGATTATATGCTACAAAGGTTCGATGAGATTCACGTCGGGTAATGTGGGTGACCAAATCATTCGTTCGAACTGCCAGAATGTTCTTCAAACCAGTCGTGACGAGTTGTGGCCCGATCACGTGACACCGTTCTATGGTAACATAAATCCATGAATGACAGCAAATGAAGTCGCAGTAGCCGATCATAGACATGGCCTGTCAATTATCAGTTCAGTTGGACCAGGTGACATAGTCCATTCTATGTAAACATAGCCTACAACATTATGGAGCCACCACCAGCTTGGCTTTGTGAGGTCTCCGCCAGCGTCGAAACCTACCATCAGCTCTTACCGACAGAAATCGGGTCTCATCTGGCCAGGCTACGATTTTCCAGTCGTCTAGGGTCCAACTGATTTTGTCACGAGTCCATGCGAAGCGTAGCAGGTGATGTCGTACTGTTTACGGGGGTACTCGCGTCGGTCGTCTGATACCATAGCCCATTAACGCCACATTTCGCCGCACTGTACTAACGGATACGTTCGTGGTAAGTCCCACAATGATTTCTGCTGTTATTTCAGGCAGTGTTGCTCGTCTGTTAACACTGACAGCTCTAGACAAAAGCCGCTGCTCTAGGTCGTTAAGTGAAGGCCGTCGGCAACTGCGTTGTCCGTGGTGAGAGGTAATGTTGGAAACTTGGTATTCTCGGCACACTCTTGACGCTGTGAATCTCGAATACTGAATTCCCTAACTATTTCCGAAATTGAATGCCACACGTGTGTAGCTCCACCTCTCATTCCGTGTTCAAAGTATGCTAAATCCCGTCGTACGGCCATAATCGAGTCGGAAACCTTTTTACATGAATCATCTGAGTACAAATGACAGCTCCGCCAACGCAATGCCTTTTTATACCTTGTGTACGCGATACTACCGCCATCTTTATATGTGCATATCGCTCTGCCATGACTTCCGTCACCTTAGTGTATATATAACATCGAAATAAGGTGTCTAGCGAGTGATAGTTCGCAGTGCAGCACATAACTTTGTTATTCCGTTAATACTAAGCACTCTTGTATCGATAAAGATACTGATGCAAGCATGGGCTTTCGAATGACATTAAAAACGTATACAGTTTCTTTAAAAAATTCTTGCGTCTGTATCTCGTTTGATAACGAAGTGACGCAGCTATATGACAGTAATCACATTTCTGAAGATTTGTGCTCCAAATCTTCTTCTGGTAATCGTGATGTAGGTTGTCCGTGTTTGCCGTAAATCGCTTATGGTAAATGCCTGGATGGTTCTGCTAGAAAAAGACACCGCCGATTTCCTTCCCCGCGGTTCTCCAATTGGAGTAAGTGACCCGTCTTAAACGATCTCGTCATCGATGGCACATTAAACTCGGGTCTTCCTTCCTTCAGTGGAAACAGAAATTAATGGCATTATCCTCGTAATAAAATTACACGCCATCTGCGTGCTATCATCTGCCGATACCTCGAAACGTCCTCCGCGACTGTCCCCGCATAAATTTTTATGAGCTCGTGTCTGCTCCTCGTGAATTCCCAATTAACAGCGCCTCTATCCTGCGAAGCATTCTGTGTAGCACCACAGCAAACAGTGTCCCCGTATCTTTGCGCTACGAAGAGCACTTATGCGACACCTAAATATTTGGCGTAAGTTAAATAAGGGCAAACATGTTAATGGTGAAAGCTGTTTATGTTCGAAGGCCCGGCATCGGTGGAGATGCAAGATACTTTAGTTCGATAGGCTGCGAGGGGAGGATCGGTTATGGATTTAGTTACGGAGACTAATTTGCATAGATTAGAGGCAGCGGGGAGGCCCGGTCTGGGCGCCGGCCGCCCTCACAGCGCGCCGCCCTCTCCCCTTCTTTCGATGCAGAGACCGAACTCCCTCGACGCCGTAGCTCCACGGAACGAACAACAGAAGTTTCCAACATCTCGTGACCGGAATACTTTCCCGAACAGGCATTTACGGCACGTAGCAAAAAAGACAAAGCCCTCTTCTTTTTAAAGGGTGAAAACTGAAGAGGTCCATATAGCGCGAGACATTCTCTTTAGCTTCGCACATGCAGTACACAGTAATTGTCAAGCTTATGCGGATTCAGTCAAAACGGCGAAGAAACTGATATCGGAAGTACCTACTGGTAAGCGTGATATCACACTACGACATCGACTATGTATGTTAGTGCAGTATCATTACGGTTTAGTAGTCTTAAAGACTTCATTGTAAATGAAAATAGCTCAGATTTGAACCATTTGCTATCGATTACAAATGCGTTTCCCGTTCGCGATTGGAATCGGAATCTGGCTATGTGTTTTCGGCTTCCACAAATTCGATTACACATTCACTTTCTTCGGAGAATGTCCGAAATTAACACCTTTCATAATTTACAATTATATTCACTAGTAGTAATAAATTATCCATCAATGATACTTAGCTGTTCCCTCAGATAACAGGCAACCTATTTTTATGGATGATACTTCATCAAGATGAACACTAAATGGTTCACTTAATACAGAGAACAGTTACTATAAGTGACAGGTAATACCAGTCACGTTCTTTGTCAAAATTTCTTAGCTGAGACTGAGTTACAGGAGATGGGCAAAAATATGAAAATATCAGGAACACAAAACAATGTTTAATACGGCGTAGGAAAACAATGGGCATTCAAAACAGCTACTAGTCGTTTCGGAAGGGATAAATACGGGTGTTGTATATTTTTCAAGCGAATTTTATACCATTATTCATACAATATAGTTGTAAAGTAAGATAACCGTTATGGAGGTGGACAGCCATCACGCACTCCTTTGTGCAAATCAGGCTTCAAAGGCTCAACAATATTGAGATCTGGTGACTATGATGACCAGGAGAGATGCGACAATTTGTCCTCGTGCTCACAAAGCCACTCCTTGACGATACGTGAACAGGGGCACTACCATCTTGGAACACGACATCACCATTAGTGAAAAAACATTGTACCATGTGATGGAACTAATCTGCCAAAATTGTCTCATAATTCTTGGCAGTAATGCGACCTTCTTGAATAGCCTTGAGGTCTATGAAATACCATGATGTGGCTACCCAAATCATCACAAAACCCCCGCCATGTTTCACAGTCGGGATGTTCAATCGGCCAGATGTAGGAAACAGTGTGCAACAAGATTTATCCGACCAAATGACGTACTTCCATTGCTCGTCAGTGTCTCGTACCAACGCATAGATTTCTCACCCGATAACGTCCCAAACACAGAATCCAAGTTAGGGAATCTGTTGTGCCACAATAGCATCGTCAAGATCGTGTAGTGTTCCTCAGTCCTTTCTAACACATTTCTGGAGAGGTAAGAAGGTGCTTTGCCGGCCGGGGTGGCCGAGCGGTGCTAGGCGCTACAGTCTCGAACCGCGCGATCGCTACGGCCTTAGGTTCGAATCCTGCCTCGGGCATGGATGTGTGTGATGTCCTTAGGTTCGTTAGGTTTAAGTAGTTCTAAGTTCTAGGGGACTAATGACTTCAGTAGTTAAGTCCCATAGTGCTCAGAGCCATTTAACTCATCGGTCTATACTACCTTCTCAGTAGAACTGTCCCTGTGCCCATGTAACTGTTTGTATCCTTCGACATGCAGTGAGCAGCGATGCACATGTAGGACACACAGCTCCTGTACCCATAACGTGATGGTTGTTCTACATGGCAGCGTGATAACCAGTTGCTGTTTTCTCGTACAGAATTTGTGAGTGATCTGCTCCACTGTGGCCCATCTAATTTCAGTCAACTTGAGGCGGTGGTACGAGTAAAGCCCAGTGCCAGTGCATCCTCGTAGATGGGATGTACCATGGGTCGAGAAGCAACCATTTGTCTGCGATTAAACGTGCTAATTTAGAAACTTGGTGAAAGAGCAGCACCTTATGCCAGACCGAGAAACCTTGCCTTCCAGAAGCAGTGCTCTTAACGATTGAGTTACCAACGCATGACTCATCAAGCTATGGAGAATAGGAGCCACATTCGGTTCACAGTCAGGTACACAGCTTTAATCTGTCAGGAAGTTTCAGAACAGTGCAAACAAGACGTAAAATGAACGTTTCATCCTTAAATCACCACTTGTCATGCTGACGAGTAGTACAAGACCTGACGACATCCCAGTCACATACCCAGCCCAACTATTTCATTCAGTGTAGTGATGGCTGTGCTTTGTCTAATGCACAACAATTTTCCGTACATCAGCTGTTCGTGGCTGTATTGTGAGAATGTCAGATGAAAGATAAAAAATCGCAAGTGGTTTTCTAATACTTTCGTCATAAATTGACGTGACGAAACACTGTGGCTAATTTGATATAAAAATAATAAGAAATACAAATCAGTCTGTTTATAAATCGTAAACAGTGCGAAAAGTTTTACCTATGAGCAAGGAAGACTCACTGTAAAATATAGAAAATATATACCAGAATGGACAGCCTAATATTTAATCTCTTGATTTCCTTAATTATAGCTTATTTTCACTAAGACAGCTAAATCAGTCAGTATTCAAAATAAAACTGATATGTATCGGGCAATTGTGCGTCTCAAATCAGAAATGTGTAAGAAAATGAAGATAGTCGACGTTTTTCCCGTTAGCATCTCATTTTTCTCACTGTCTCAGATTGTGAAATAGGTCCACTGCGGTTGGTTTATAAAATTATATCGTGTCATTAATTTATATGTGGACATCATGGGGAAGTAATTGTTCCACAAGAGCTCAGGGAGTTCAGAAGACGAAATGGAACTCCAGAAATGATAGCCCCACCATTCAGCGCTATTTAACTGCACTTTAAATGACATGTGACATTATCTTTTTAATGTATCTCTATCTCTATTTCAGTACCACATGAGGTGGGGGGGGGGGGGCGGAGGAGGAGGTGACAGTGGATAACACCGCTCTTGATCCAGGTATTTTACATGTTTCCAGGTATTTTACATGTTTAACAAAAGTTTTAATCATCCAGCGTGTAGAATGTAGTACATAAATTCTTTCTTAAAAAATGTGCATTTATGAAATATTTTATGATTTTCAAAAATAGATTATTTTCTACCACAGTTAAGATTTAAACTGAGGTGATGATGTGGAGGCTGCTATGATATAAGATGTTGCTAGTTGAATATGAAAATGATCATATTACTGGTGGAAATAAAATAAATAGTACAATGGTCCCTTTGCGATAGTTATTGAAGGCTGAGGCTGGAGGAGAAAGAAAATGAGGAAAGATGAAACAAGATGGGAAGTTTTTAAATAGGACAGGTGGGAAGGATACATCATGGTTGCGTGAGATTTGACTGAAGCGCCGGCGGGAGAATGTGGATAAAGCATAAAGGTGCATAGAAACGAGCTCTCCTCGTCCAGCCCGTGATAGGCCAAGGGATGTCTACCTGTCGCTGTGTAATCCTCAGCCTTGCGGCGTCATACGGTTGCGGTATGGAGAGGCATGTGGTCAGTACATCGCACTCCCGGCCGCTTGCAAATCTTCCAGATCATGGAGCCACTACTACTCGGCCAAGACTGAGCGCACCCCGTACCAGTTATCCCACCAAGGAAAAGTCCTTGGCACTACGGGAAATCGAACCTCGGCCCTCTGCATAGCATCCATCTTCGCTGACCACTCAGCTAAGGAGATGGACATTACTGTGCGTGGAAAGTGGTATATGGGTGTACTACCGCTGCTGGATACCTGTAATGGTGATTAGTGGGTACGATAATTGGAGCTGGAACTGGAATTTCCAATTAGTGCATTCGGTCCGACGGTGCTCTAAGGAAGGAAGAACGTGCGAGGAATGGATGAATTGGTATAAGTTACCGGTTGGAGAAGGTAGGGTTGATGAATGAGGGATTTATAGATAATGTCAATGGTACAAGGATGTAGATCCCCAGGTGCAACCTTTTAGTATAAGTGCGATCAAAATGTTTCAATTCGAAGGCCATACAGTCCAACCACGCAAAATGGCTATGAGGATTGAGGCAATCATCCAACCGATACACTAGTTTGAAGATGTGCTTTTGATACAACATCGTGTCCACCTTCATGAAGATATCAATCAATAACTGCCTGCTGTACATTCTCGCCCCATTAGAATCGTCGACCACTTAATGCCATTTTTAAGGGACCGAATGCGTGGTAACCGTGTGAGGAGAGATCAGGACTGTAGGCTGGGTGGTCGAATGTCTCCCACATTTACGATAAGGAGACGTGAATTATCATGAAGCAGCAGCACCCATTGGCACACCATTCCAAAACGATGGTCTGCGACAGACATGCTGCCCTACACATATTCTTCATTCACCGATGGCTATCTACCGTTGTTTGTGTTTCGACAACCAAGAAAAGAATATCAGCACATGGGTCCTGTTTGGACGAATTTGGTAATAACTTCACCATAGTTCACGTTTCCGCATTTACTTCACGCACGTCGGGAAGACGTGTTGTGCCCCACTGACCCCTTGCCTACGTGTCGGTGCTAACGTACACCCCCCCCCCCGCCCCCACCATCGGAGTTGCGCCATCCACCACCGACGTAAACGGTGGTGCTGAAGTGTTGTATGTGTACCAGTCGGTTATATGAAATCAGTGACGTGAAGGAGATGACAGAGTGGCAGTGAAAGCTGTCGCCGGCCGGGGTGGCCGAGCGGTTCTAGGCGCTACAGTCTGGAACCGCGCGACCCACTACGGTCGCAGGTTCGAATCCTGCTTCGGGCATGGATGTGTGTGATGTCCTTAGGTTAGTTAGGTTTAAGTAGTTCTAAGTTCTAGGGGACTGATGACCTCAGAAGTTAAGTCCCATAGTGCTCAGAGCCATTTGAACCATTTTTGAGAAGCTGTCATGTTGGCGGATGCCTATGACCACATCGTGAATGATGTTGACTGAATTGTTGATGTATAAACAGGAAATGTCCAACGTGTTTATGGGGAATGTACTGCTTGCATAACATAGTGTAAGAACAGAGGTTGAAACGGTACAGTCGTTTCCGCTCCTTAAGCAGCAGGTTTCGCTGCTCGCTCGCAACGGGAAATACAAACAGAGGCGGCTCCGCCGCCAATTTTATTGCAGGACGCCGTCGACCGCGGGTGCAACAGAACCCATGTGGACGGGTGGAAAGAAATGTGTCAGGCTTCGTAACCGGTATTTATATGTGTCGTGTATTATGGATTTCTTGTACGTGAATGTGAATCTGTACATGAACTTTCCTAATCCTCCTCACACCTTTCCATAAAGTGTGGCTAAATCTTAGTTGGGAAGTAGTTCTGTAATATAGACCTGCCAACCTTACTCCTGGTTAGGGGATCAGAGAGACAGAACAGGCAGGTAAAAGTCAAAGACGTTCCAGTGTCAAAAGATTTGGGGTGGAGAGGTTGGTCACGGCCAAGTGGTTCGACCATCCCCTCCACCGGGGTCCAGGAAGACCTCTGGGTGCTCGCGATATTCTGGGAGTGTGACAGAAGACGGGTAAGTGAGCAGACATGCCCTCAGTGCGTCTGTCTCGATGTTCACGCGTGGAAGAGAGGTATTTGATTATTTGCCCAATTTCTTTTATTTCCAGCTTCGGATTGTGTAAGGAAATGAATGTTCTCGTTTAATTTCGGAAATTTGCCCCCCTGTGTTAATGTATCTGGTCCCCAGTTTGCCCATTATCCTCCTCACATGGTGGATGTCCCATGTAAAATATTGGGAGACTTTGGTAATATACATTTGGCCAACGCAATTCAGTCTTGCCCGTAGAAATGTGGGAGCAGATTAGTATATAATATACCCGAGCTGTAAGTTGTAAAATTGTAATATCTGTAAACTGGAACAATTGCTGCAATCGCTGTAAAGCTGAGTGATAATGTTTAAGATAAATAGGTAATCAACTGTCATCAATCTTTAACATACCCTAAAAATCACAAAGGAGTCAAGTTAAGGGAATTCATTTAAAATAAAAGATATAGAATGCAGGGGCCCACACATCAGCCTGTGAGCCCTCCAGCCCCTTGCCTAATATCGTACAGAAAGGGCACGCTCTCTAGGTAGCGCTCTCAAGCTCCCCTACCCAGTTATCCGTTGCGCAATTTTCATTCAGGTGTTGTCGACATCAGCTTCCATCTGGCGTTCCTAGGCAAGGAGGTTTGACGGTAATCTTTCAAGGTGACAATAAGATATTCACCAACTGGGACTGGAGACGAATACCACGTCTTATCAACGACGGTCGGTTTCAAACACAACAGGAACTGCTGTCGGTGTTTACAGTCAATCTCAAAGAACTTCCGACTGACAACTGCGAAGGGAAGACTATGCAATGGACATAGAGTCGAGTACTTCGCTGAAGGTTCAAATGGTTCAAATGGCTCTGAGCACTATGGGACTTAACATCTATGGTCATCAGTCCCCTAGAACTACTTAAACCTAACTAACCTAAGGACATCACACAACACCCAGTCATCACGAGGCAGAGAAAATCCCTGACCCCGCCGGGAATCGAACCCGGGAACCCGGGCGTGGGAAGCGAGAACGCTACCGCACGACCACGAGCTGCGGACGCCTCGCTGAGGGCTATCGCACTAAAACTGCACGTTTTCAGTGGGTCAAACAACACAAATGGACAGTAGGTGATTGGAGGAATGTGGTATGGTCGTATTAGAATTTACGCAAATGATGCAAAACGTCGAGTGCACCGAAGGTCCAAGGACGCGTTTAACCCGCAGAGTGTGTAAGGTGTAATTCAGGCCGGAGGTGGTAGTGTGATCGGTTTGTAGTCTATCTCGTGCCATCACTAGAGACGGTCATTCACGTTAACATGTATTTCAACATTCTCGGTGTCCTGCTGTTGCGCTTTCTTCTACATCATCGTAAGTCTGCTGTGCACATTTCGCTTTTCAAGATAAGAACAGACGTGTTCGCAGGGCTGTATGGATGCATTTTGGTTTGGATTACAGTTAGGCGTCCCATCGCAACTCGACTAGTCCGCTAATCAGCCGATCTTAATTCAATACAAAATTACAATGAAATGAACACCCTTAGCTGCTTAAAGGCGTTGACATACGTCAACGGGGACAGATGTAAATGTGTGCCCCGACCGGGACTCGAACCCAGGATCTCCTGCTTACATGGCAGACGCTCTATCCATCTGAGCCACCGAGGACGCAGAGAATAGGGCGACTGCAGGGATTTATCTCTGGCACGCCTCCCGCGAAACCCACATTCTCAACTTATTGTCCCGCACTACATTCGTAACGCCCCCGCCCATTATACTCATTACTCGCGGCGCGTTGCCGATTCCCGCAAGAGTTCGGGCACTGTTTGTGCATTCGCACAGAAGAAGAAGATGGTCAACTGGCCGGTGAGCCTTAACTATGTGTATACTAAGACTGTATGTGTTCTTTCGGACGTGTCCGGAAGAACAGATACCGTCTTAGTATATCAATACAAAATGTCTGGATCTATCTGACGTGACTAGTGAAACGTAGCAGTTAAAATTCTCGCAATCTGGTAGCTGTAGGGGAACTAATTATCAATAAGTATCTTCAGATGGATATGGCTACCTCAAGGAACATTAAGTCACTGTCCTCTGCCGAACTGGGACTGCTGCCAAGGCTCGAGACAGTGTTACGCGGCATTAGCGAGATGTTTATCTGGGAGTAATTGTGATTTGTCCGGTGTGCCCACATTACTGCGTCAGTGAGAGGAGTTGGTTGGTTGCAGATGGAGAGGGACGTTACGCCTGATTTTCCCCATCAAGTATTGGTAACATCAGCTCCCCGACATGCCTTCCGCGGTAGACTGCGGAGTGGCGCACACGCGCAAACGCTTTAATACGCGGCCGTTACATATTCATACGACTGACGACAAGCCGGGTGCAGCGCTGCATCGCTGCGCGCGCCCTCGCGCCCCGCGGAATTGATCCAAAGACGCTGCGGACGCCCCCGCCGGTAGCAAATGAAGCGCGCGTGATTCGCTTTGTGCTGTCCCGAGCTGACTGCCCTTGTCACCCTCCCGGTGATTCACCCCCGTCTTTGTCCCACCGCTATTTAAACTACATGTGTCACGTCTTTAGTAGCGCTCTTCCCGTTTGATTGAAAGTCGATGGAGCTTTTCGTATCTGTAATTACGCCGAACCTGTGATGTGTAGACTACGCCCTTGAAGCTTACTCCGAAATTTGATAACTCAGCTCTGCCACTTGGGACATCCCCCTCCCCCCACTTCAAGAGTGCTTTCAAACTGATCTCTAACAAGAGCGTTAACGCTAGCTTTGCTTAAACTTCACAACATTTTACTTCTAGGTATTGGTTCTAGGTAACGTTATGCACAAGAGAGAATTAAAACGAACATGAAAAAGTGACAAAGCCAGTAAAATTGCTGTAGTTAACTATTTATTGAGTCATAACGTTCTCTTCTTCGGTGGAGGGGTGTGTGAAATGTTCTTTCGATTATGACCTGACTGGATACAGGACACAACCGTGGACTTCTGATGGCTGTTGTAGAAAGCTGCCTTAAGCATCCAGTGTCTTACCATCACGTACGTCGCTCGATCGAGCAGTCACAAATTTCGTATTAATGTTCACCTTCACATGGTCATATTGATGGATTTTATACTTTTAAAAAATGGTTCAAATGGCTCTGAGCACTATGGGACTTAACATCCATGGTCATCAGTCCCCTAGAACATAGAACTACTTAAACCTAACTAACCTAAGGACATCACACAACACCCAGCCATCACGAGGCAGAGAAAATCCCTGACCCCGCCGGGAATCGAACCCGGGAACCCGGGCGTGGGAAGCGAGAACGCTACCGCACGACCACGAGATGCGGGCTTTTATATTTTTAATCTATAATTAACGTACTATAGACGGAAAATACATTGTTAAAACACGTTGCTTTCGCTTTATGATGGCGAGTAGTACATCTCGTATCTCTGGCCAGATCACACAACTTAAACGGCATCTGATCGAATCTGACGTGTTCGGAAGATGTCGTCACGTTTTTAATGGAACTTCTTCTACGAAGAGTGTTTTAAAAGGTACATTTAACGAAATTAAGAAATAGATGACATTTTTATAGGTCAGAACGTATCATTAGAAGTTACCACATCATTCACGATATGCAGATGAAATAGTTGAAAAGTCGTGTGTTTTAAACAAAAGTTTTTCCTTTGTGCAACGATTTATCAATGAACTGTAACCATGTGCTCAAGGATTAAAATAGATGTGATGGCAACACGAGTGGATTGATATGTCACTCTATTTTTATGGTTTTCGAAGAAGGCACAATTAATGCCGGGAAGTTACAAAAATCGCGTTTTCAACGCAGGTAGTGAATAATGAAATACAAAACGTACTGACTTGGAATTTAAGGAGTTAGATGCGACGGAATATAGATACGTAAGAGACCAAGCCAGAAGCAAGGATAATGCAATTTAAGTAGTTCCGAGAAAAATATGATGAAATTCCATAGCTTCCCAAGGGTAGAGGAGTGTAGAGGAAGTAAACAAGGCATAGATTATAATAATACATGATTCGTTAACTCTTTTATTGTAAAGCACTTCCTCTTTTATATGTGGATAAATAATAAATTAGCATTGTGGAAAAGAGGGTAGCTTCGTTGAAACTCACATTTATGCCCATCTAGAGGGTACAAAGCTAGCAACACACGCTATATAAAGAAAATGTAGAAGCCGATAGCAACGCAACACACTTATCAACCTCTAACGATGCAGATTTAGTTGAGGCTGAATCAAAAGCTTTTTGAAAATGTACGTAGTCTATATAAAAACATGTAATTCGTGACTACTGGCCCGTTCTATTAGAGCAGTCAAATGAAAACCGAACACCAACCACAACGGTACAATAGAATGGTTCAATTCAAAGGTTATCACCACACACGTTGAGAAATTTATCCAACTGGAAGACGAGACGATAAATTACTGTGTTTCAGAACGCGGTCGGTTACTGACGAATACACAACCGCACCTACTCTTGCACTTCCTCGATCGTCTGAAATTGACGTCCACGTCTGTCTTTCTTCAGATCGATGTGAAAATCACATGGTGAAAAATCAAGGGCTTTGCGGAGTATGTTGCAGTGTCCCTAACCAAATCACTAATAGCGTAGCCTTCGTCCTTTTGGCAGTATGGGGGCGGACGTTTTCACTTCATGGCGCGTCACACTTCCCGCGAAGTGTTTTCATAGCGTTGCGAATTGATTGTGGTTCAGCGTTCGACGAACTCGACGGGAAGAAGACTATCATGACTTTACCGTAACTTGAACGAATATATCTGCATTTCTATGGCGGAGTAGGTGTGGGATGTTTCCAATGCTGGCTTTGCGTTTGCCCTCTGGGTGTCGGAATGCTGCCGGACGGAACCATTCTGTAGCACAATAACGCCCGCCCACATACTGCCAATCACACGAAGGCTACACATTAGCTATTTGGTCGGGAAACACCGCAACATCCTCTGTATATCCCCTTTCACAGTGTGATTTTTGCAACTTTGGCGACCTGAAGAAAGAAATGTGTTGACGTCGGTTCCAGTCGGACGAGAAAGTGCTAGAGTAGGTGCGATTGTGCATTCGCCAGTTTCCGACAACATTCTGCGAAGCAGGAACCGATCGTCTAGTATACCAGTGCGACAAATGTCTTAACGCCTGTGGTGATTACTTATGAATGGAATCATTTCACTGTCCCGTTGTGGCGGGTCGTCGTTTTTCACTTTCTCCTTCATATAATTACGATTGCTACTTTTAAATGTTTGATTGCACTATGTCAAGAGCTAAACACTGAGGATTCGTGTAAACGTACAGTACTTACAATCAAATGTAATTTTTAATGCGACTTGTTAATAATTTTGGTGACTGTGTTTGTACACTACTGGCCATTAAAATTGCTACACCAAGAAGAAATGCAGTTGATAAATTGGTATCCATTGAATAAATATATTATACTAGAACTGACATGTGATTACATTTTCACGCTATTTGGGTGCATAGATCCTGAGAAACCAGTTCCCAGAACAACTACCTCTAGCCGTAATAACGGCCTTGATACGCCTGGGCATTGAGTCAAACAGAGTCTCGGCCACCATTGACCAAACGTTTTCAATTGGTGAGTGATCCGGCCAGGGCAGCATCGAACATTTTCTGTATCCAGGAAGTCCCGTACAGGACCTGCAACATGCGGCCGTGGATTATCCTGCTGAAATGTAGGGTTTGGCAAGGATCGAATGAAGGGTAGAGCCACGGGTCGTAACACATCTGAAATGTGTCGTCGACTGATCAAAGTGCCGTCAATGCGAACAAGAGGTGACCGAGACGTGTAACCAATGGCAACCCATACCATAACGCCGGGTGATACGCCAGTATGGCGGTGACGAATACAAGCTTCCAATGTGCGTTCACCGCGATGTCGCCAAACACGAATGCGTAGGGACTGATGACCTTAGCAGTTAAGTCCCATAAGATTTCACACATACACACGGATGCGACCATCATGATGCTGTAAACAGAACCTGGATTCATCCGAAATAATGACGTTTTGCCATTCGTGCATCGAGGTTCGTCGTTGAGTACACCATCGCAGGCGCTCCTGTCTGTGATGCAGCGTCAAGGGTAACCGCAGCCATTGTCTCCGAGCTGATAGTCCATGCTACTGCAAACGTCGTCGAACTGTTCGTGCAGATGGTTGTTGTCTTGCAAACGTCCCAATCTGTTGACTCAGGTATCGAGACGTGGCTGCACGAACCGTTACAGCCATGCGGATAAGATGCCTGTCATCTAGACTGCTAGTGATACGAGGCCGTTGGGATCCAGCACGGCGTTCCGTATTACCCTCCTGAACCCACCGATTCCATATTTTGCTAACAATCATTGGATTTTGATCAAGGCGAGCAGCAATGTCGCGATACGATAAACCGCAATCGCGATAAGCTACAATCCGACATTTATCAAAGTCGGAAACGTGATGGTGCGATTTCTCCCCCTTACACGAGGCATCACAACATCGTTTCACCAGGCAACGCCGGTCAACTGCTGTTTGTGTATGAGAAATCGGTTGGAAACTTTCCTCATGTCATCACGTTGTAGGTGTCGCCACCGGCGCCAACCTTGTGTGAATGCTCTGAAAAGCTAATTATTTCTATATCACCCCATCTTCTTCCTGCCAGTTAAATTTCGCGTCTGTAGAACGTCATCTTCGTGATGTAGCAATTTTAGTGGCCAGTAGTGTACTCTTCAAAGAGGAAAGTACACCTCTTTCGTAACACAAAGCTTCAACGCAAAATCATAACGTAGTCTGTGCCGTTTTTACTCGAATTTTCCCAGGTGCATTCATTTGGAGAGCACTGTTTTCTAATACACGAGTCTCGAGGTTTCTCAAATTGTAAACCCACGTCGGGCCATCCTGATTAAGATTATCCGCGATTTCCCTACATCGCTTTAGGAAAATTCGGACAGTTCCTTCGCACGGGCACGGAGGCTTTCCTTCTCTGTCCTTCCCTAATCTGAGATTGTGCTACATCTCTAATGACCTAGTTGTTGACGGGACGTAAACACTAATCTACTCCTCCTCCTCCTCCTCGAACTGCACGCGTGTCTACTATGACGGTTAAAATAGGCTGCACACGTGGTGGCACGTGTTAAGTACGCGGCGAGGGGCGCGATTTTCGCTGCTGCGGCCGCACTGGACCGTACATCCTCCCTCCAATTCTCTGCGGCGCGCTGATTCGGTGCCTCATTATTTAGGCGGCCCCCATCAATCACGACAGGTCGCCCTGTTGGCGTCCAGTGCGAAATTCTGCAATGGTGCGGTCGAAACTTTACTTTCCCTTTGAATGATTTACAGCTGTGAAACGTTTCCCCCATTTCCTAGTCTTCTTGTTACATGTATTTTTCACCACCGTATATAGTGGTGGAATTTACCTCCTAAAACCTTTTCCCACTTCACTGACACTGGGTTATTTTTTGCAACAACAAGCTACACCAATTTAATCCTAAAACGGACTTGTTTCTTCTCAGACAGTTTGAAGAAATGTTTTATAAATTCTACAGGCATATTACGTTTCAGATTTTCAAGATCCAATTCGCTCTTCCACGTGCAGTTATCGAACGTACATAAAACCGTAATAGAGCTCTTCTTTTATTCATGATATTTTAAAGAATGTAATATTTTTCTAGATAAAAAAATACAGTTCAACAAAGAGGATTATGATACTCACGGAGGCTGGCCTATCACGTTGCAGTATTATCAGGCCATTTTTAATCCTGGGATGAAAAACACGGGTCTTCCACACCCGGCAGCTTTTCTTTTCCTCAATGAACTGTCTTAAAGTTATTTTATTTTAGTTGATGCCCTGTGTAATTTTCGGAAATGCAACTGCGTTTCTCTGAAAAAATACGTGTTTTACGACAAATAACTTATTATATTTAATATATATTTTTAATGATAAACGGCCGGCCGGAGTGGTCGAGCGGTTCTAGGCGCTACAGTTTGGAACCACGCGACCGCTACGGTCGCAGGTTCGAATCCTGCTTCGGGCATGGATGTGTGTTATGTCGTTAGGTTAGTTAGGTTTAAGTAGTTCTAAGTTCTAGGGGACTGATGGCCTCAGACGTTGTGTCCCATAGTGCTCAGAGCCATTTGAACCATTTTTTGAACGCACCTCGTATATGGTTTTAAATAAAGTGACGTGCTTTAACATTTGCTCTATAATGATCACACTGAAATAAATGAAAAGTAAGCTGAGTTGAGCATTCTCACAACTAAACGCCGAAGAAAATTCAGGTTGGGACCGTATTAGATTCCTGGATGAAGGTATCGTAAAGACTTGAAAATGTATACGGACCACACCTTATAAAAGTGCCATTCACACAACAACAAAGTAACATTTTACCCAGTTTTCAAGTCTCTTTGAATGTCAACAATTCAGTGTGGTACACATAATGTTACATGTTTTTTTCTCTTCTTTTTTTCGTAGGAACAGCAGAAGGAAGCTCTGAAAGGAAGATCTTTCGGATTTCCACTACACAGGACACAAAAAATTCACCTTTGCTAAACTCGTAGCCCAGCATGAGCATCCTGTGAGTACTGTTAACGAAAACATTTCTGTCTGTCACAAAGCTTATAAAAGTTTTAAAGTGGACTGTTCATGTAATCTAAAGACATGTAAGAAAATCCTCATTCAATTAACTGATTCAGCTCAAAACATTTTTCTCATGTATTTTCAGGACATGACCCAACAATAACTTATTCACAGAACACAATACTTTTCTATAGTATTATCACCCTACACGCACAGAACAAAATAAACCCCATTTCTTCTAAATTTACAGACGTATTTTAACACTGTAATCCTCACTACAACTGCTACTTGCTAACCCACGTCCATTAATGTAGTTGTGAGTAATTGTCTGTTCATTACTGTTGCTGTATTACCATAATATGCATAATTAGATGCTGGACCAGGGCTGACATAAGAGATTTTGCCGCCCCACACGAAAATCGAAAGTTTCAAACTCCACTGCCACCGCCCCTCGCCCTTGGCTCAAATGGTTCGAATGGCTCTGAGCGCTATGCGACTTAACTTCTGACGTCATCAGTCGCCTAGAACTTAGAACTACTTAAACCTAACTAACCTAAGGACACCACACACATCCATGCCCGAGGCAGGATTCGAACCTGCGACCGTAGCGGTCGCTCGGCTCCAGCCTGTAGCGCCTAGAACCGCATGGCCACTCCGGCCGCCCTCGCCCTTACCCTCCGTGCATTTGCAGATATAGTCAACTTTATTCACTATGTTTTATCATCCATGACGTCCATTTTCACATGTCATACTTACCTATACGTCGTAGGTCTTTTTGACATGAATACGTCTTTAAGACCACAGCTAGTTATGGGGTACCAGTCAGTGAAACAGAGGTGAGATGTTTACAGTGCAATTCATTTTGAGCTACAGCTCCAAAATTATTTACGCTGTTTACTTTTTCTCCTTTCCTCAGCAGAGGAGAGCGTGCTTTGAGGAAGAAGGATCATCATGACAGCTGCGGACAGAGTAACAAGCGGGCGTTAGAGAAGAGTAGAGTTCTCGCAGTACCGTCAACGCTCACAGTTTCCGCTTCGTGCTGCTTGCTTTGGTGTAACTGACGCGCGTGAGAGATAGGTTTTGTGAAATCGTCTATTTACATATAAGTTTATCTGCACATGCGGTTCATATTCGTAACACACTACGACGACAAAGAAACAAACGCACACTTGTACACTGCGCACTGGAACGACTATTAACGGCAGCCCTGAGGAGTGGTAGATCGCATACGTTGGCAGAAGTTGAAACAGGCACAAAACGTTTCGAATCCCGGTATGTCAACGGCTTACGAGCAGAACTATAGGTCTCAGGGAACAAGAAACAGAAAACAGATTATAGTATGTGAAATAGCATCTCCACGAATGGTGTTGCACAAGCGGATAAGATCTGACAACATATTTGGCAGTTAGACAAAACAAATGTAGGTCTGCCCTACAACGAACATTATTTAGTAAGTGAAAATAGGTCTCATCATTATCTAGGGAGAAAGGAACAAAATGAAATAATTGATATTCTCCATCAAAAAGTTAAAAACAAATGTTGTCTATACTGAAAGAGGCTAAATATTATAGAGTAATTTTGGACTGTACGCCAGGTGTGTGTGTGTGTGTGTGTGTGTGTGTGTGTGTGTGTGTGTGTGTGTGTGTGTGTGTGTGTAGATCACTACATCGCGCTAATAGAAAGCACAGAAGCTGGAATCGTTATAGGTACAGAAAGCTGGCTAAAGCCTGAAATAAGTTCTGCCGAAATTTTTACGAAGTCTCAGACGGTGTTCAGGAAAGATAGATTAGGCAGAATACACGTCCACCACTCGTACCCAGGCAGAACCACCTTTCATCAGAAAAAAACAATAGACCTTTACACCGGCCGGAGTGGCCGAGCGGTTCTAGGCGCTCAGTCTGGAACCGCGCGACCGCTACGATCGCAGGTTCGAATCCTGCCTCGGGCATGGATGTGTGTAATGTCTTTAGGTTAGTTTGGTTTAAGTAGTTCTAAGTTCTAGGGGACTGATGATCTAAGAAGTTAAGTCCCATAGTGCTCAGAGTCATTTGAACCATTTGAATAGACCTTTACCCTGTTCTCGAACGAGCTCTCTCTTAATACCGCTGAAGTCGGAAATTGCGGTGATACGGAGTCATTGGAACGCGTGCTATAAGGTATCTGGCTCGGAGCTGTCCTTGAATTAACCGATTTGTAACTGTTCGTTGTGTCACTGTGGTGCCAACTGCTGCTAAAACTGTTGCTGCAGATGCAGCACGATGTGCCAGAAACATACGCCAAACACGATGGTCTTACCTCTCAGTAGCGCAACGTGGCAGCCCGGAACCCGGTCTTTTTGCGAACGTACATTCTCTTGGCCACCACTGCCAGCAATCATGTACAATCTATACATTTCTGTCACGTCTTTCTGCAATATCGCAGAAGAGACATCCAGCTTCTCGTAGCCCTATTACATGACTTCGTTCGAACTCCATGTGTTCATAATTGCGTCTTTGTTGCCATATAAACCTTTTTGACTAACACCAACTCACCAAGTCCAATCTCAAAGATAACTAACGTTCACGAGCGTTCCAGAGTGTATTTCAAGCAAACCTGATTTGCACCCTCATAGTAGTGCAACTAGGGCCGTTCTTATGCAACCGGTGTGAAATTCGTATAAATATTATCTTTCAGATGTATAAAGACGACTTACCAACTTTCGTTCATGTCGCCCAACTCCTTTCTGGTGTAGCGATCTTTTATCCAACAGCGTATTATACTCTTACTGAAGTTTGTTTGTAGGAGAGCTCACAAGAAGGTTTCAGCCCAAAATGTTTGAGTCTCGTAAAAGAAATCTTTCATGATCTTCGGTAATTTTGCGATTTTTCATGAATATCGGAGATGGAGAAGGGAAACAGTGGTAACAAAGATGAGGGTGATGGTACAGAGTGACAATTATTGAACTATATGAAAGAAACGTAAATTTGTTACAAACTACGCCGTGCAGACACTTCATACAACATGTAAACGTCACTATAGATATTCGGATTAAGATTATGACATGTTCGATATGCCTACCATCACTGGCGATGATGTGCCGCAAACGAGTAGCGAAATTCTGCAAGACCCGCTGAAGTGTCGGAACATCGAACCTGTCGATGACCTCCTGAACGACTGTTTTCAACTCGGTATGGTTTTGGGGTTATTACCACACACATTGTCATTAATATAGCCCCACATAGAAGAGTCGCATATGTTCAGATCCGGAGGATATGGCGCCAAATCGAGACCTATGCCAGTGTCCTCTGGGTACCCCAGAGCCAGAATGCGGTCCCCAAAATGTTCCTCCAGGACAACAAACACTCTCCTGCTTCGATGGGGTAGAGCTCTTACTTGAACCACATCTTGTCGAAATCAGGGTCACTTCGGGTGATGGGAATGTAATCATCTTCCAAAACCCTCATGTTCGGTAGTCACCGTCCATCAAGGAATACCGCATCGATTATTCCTTAACTGGACATTGCACACTACGCAGTCGTCCGTTGAGGGTGAAGAGGCTTCTCGATCGCTAAATGAGGGTTCTCAGTCCAGAAATGTGTCAATGATTCTTATTGACGAACCCATCCAAATGAAAGTGGTCTTCGTCGCTAAACCAAACTCCATGCACATACTAATTCCCATAATGCCCCGCGGCCAACCGTGCAGTTTGAATGTCCTAACGCAGACCGTTCAGAAGTTATGACGATTTTATTTCATACAGTTCAATAATTGTTACCCTGTAAGTATGCACTTAGATTTACTGTTGTTACATGGGCGTTGCTGTTGTGCGCAAAGGTATTTAAGGCACTGCGTTTGCACACCCACACACACACACATCACACACACACACACTGTGACATGTTTACTTGTGCCAAGTTCCTGTCAATAATTTTGGCGTCGAAATTATGCCATAACCTAATCGCCAAAAACGAAATTATTATAGTCAATGCCAATTAGAGATACTGGAAGCATATTTTTCACATTGTTCGCTATACGCTACCGCATCTGTGCACTTCAGTACCAAATGATCTAATAAAGGTAGTTCAACCAATATCACTTTTAAAGTGGAACCATTCGCAGTTATACTTATCAATGAAGCCCGAAAAAGTATGAATTTTCCAACATCCGTTATGGTAAAATAACAAAAATGAAATAAATATTTGGTATTTGCGTTAAAATAGGTAGACCAAATTATATGCATTGGTTATGTTTTTATCCATCAGACAGGAATTTTTATATCTTGTTAGAAAACCTACAATGGAATTGGTACGCGAGTTGTCGAAATAATTTATTCTAATTGTTGTATAATGTTTATATTTTAACCTACATGTTGAAACGCGTACGTTTCATATGACCAGCGATGGCGAGGCATGATAGAATCTCTGACCAGAGAGTTGTTTATCGTTGCTAGTCTGCGCTTGACCGCGCGAGAGTTCAGTTGCGAGTTGTACTCAGTCGGAAGTTGTGTGTGAGGAGTCGGCGGGCGTCGACATGGGTCTTTGGTCAAGGTTCGGGACGAGGTATATTGTTAAATAAGGTAATGAAGCAGCATTGCGCACATCTGATAATGTAACATATGTTAATTGTAATTAATTTGTTCAAGAAATGCCCCAATAATAATTTTGTTTTCAAAGCAATCGTTTTTAAGAAAGAATCATTCCAATCTAAACAATATTTCCTATGCTTTTCCTCCCAGAATCAATTTATCAGATTAATTATTGCACAGGGCCTAAGGTCAGCGATGCTGCCCTATTATTGTGGGTTTAATGATTAATGTTCATTTTGAATTTTTGTGTCGAGTTTACATTGGGCCATTATTTTCCAATATTTTTGTAGCGAAGGTACAGTCGCTTTTATTTCAATTTAACGATGTTTTGTGGGAGCTCAACAACATTTGGCTCTATTCCGATTAACATTCAACTATAGTTATTTACATTATTTGCGGGGAGGTAATTATTGTCATTTACAAAATTCTGTGGGGAGGTTACACTTGGCGACATACGGACCAGGATCGTATTTCTTTGATAATCTGTTGACAAGTAACCAGATATCTGCTTTTATTTACTAAAATATAATTAGCATTTGGCGCAACGCTTTTACTAATTTTGTGACTTTCTTTCCAAAGATCATCGGCAATTCGTTGCTCTTTGTTGTATTTGTATTTGTTGGATTTTGCATTGTCTTTGTCTCATTTGTGAATAATTGTGACTTGTATAAAAATGCCGCGAAAAACTATTAATAGTACATCGCGAGGTGTAATGAATGAAATTACCGACTTCCACAACTTCACCGATAGTACTTGTGACACGCAGTGTAATGATGACAATCCTGCGTTTACTGACAGTCAGTGCGTTCCAACCACTAATGATGATTTTTGTCTTAATGATGAACAAACGAACTCGGTTGTGTCCTCTGTTGATTTGACGACAATTGATGACGCGGGGCGTTCTGTTGTAATGAGCGCTGCCCAACTTAACACACCCGGTTTGCAGGATTTACGTGACGAACAGATAAATTTTTCTAATGAAAATGAACAGGATACTCAAAGCACGACAGATATGTTTAATTCCGGTGTAGTGACTAACAGTGCGCATCCGATTAGCAAACCTTTTTGTGAATCACAGAATGACCTAATGGTCACACAAAGCGTGACAATTGCAGGTATACCATTAAATAGCACAGAGAATAGAAATGATAATTTTGTGTCGGATCCAATTATGGCATTGTTGCTACAAATGAATAAACAACTTAATGAAAATAGTGAAGATAACAAACAATTTAAAGAAAAGTTCAAACAACTTGATGAAATTAATAAAAAAATAGACAACAATTCCACACAACTTAAAGAAGATCTCAAACAACAGCTTAATGAAAAACATTACAGCATTAATGAAAAATTAGACAACAATTCCAGACAGCTTAGCGAGCAGATTACAGCCGTTGCCGCGCAGTGTCATGACACTAAGGAACAATTACGCGAGGAAATTGAGACTTGTGCTAGGAAAAGTAGCGAAGAAATTAGATCTGTTGCGCAAGAATTAAGGGATATGTAAACAGCTACAACAGAATCGCTTAGGGACGAAATTAATGCAGTCGGTAAACAATGCTCTGAGAAAGCTACACAATTACGCGACGAGTTTAAACTAATGTCAGCAGAACATTCGCGCACAATGGATGCAAAGATAGACGCGAAATTCGACCAACAGAACACTCAGATTGACGAACGTTTTAATCACCACATACAAAACAGTGATACGCGTTTCCGCAAATTTATACAGGATCAAAATAAAGTAAAACGTCAAGTAATGGAAAAAATCACAGCACAGAGACAAGAAGACAAACGTAAATTGTTTGCGAAGGCATAAACATACGTAGACAACAATATTGCTACAGTGTCCGACGAAATTAATACCATCAAACAGTTGAACATAGAACTACGTGATGAAATTTCTGATCTTAAATCAAAAACAGATACACACACAGCAGATATTCAGACAGTGACAGACAGATTCGAACAATTAGAACTAACACAGGATTCCGATGTCGTGAAAGCTGACGTTAAAAAATTGAACGAAACCACACGTAAATTACAAAAACAGATTAATGCTTCTGACAGTAAAAACGATGATTAGGCAAAAATACTGACTGAAAAATTTGATGAATTGGCTAGTCGTATTGATGTTATTGAAAGTAATAATGACAACAAATCAGACGATACTGCACCGATTTCGTTTAACCAAACACCTGAATTCCAAAATTTACAGCAGACAATCAATGAGATCGATTCATCTAATAATACATTACGTAGAAAGTTGCAAGTTTACAGCAAGAAGTAACAGAGATGAAAAATATTTCAGTTAATAACACATCACAGCAGACGCCAGTTTGCGAACATTTGTCAGACTCACGCAGCGCGTATAATTTAGGTAATCTACAGAGAGTACGTGACTTAGATTCCGAACAGACACATACAAATAGATTCTCTTATAATCATGAACCTGTTCCATCATACAGAGATGATAATTTTGATTACAAACATTTCCTGTCAGTGAGAAAATTTAAAGTGTTTAAATATGACAGAACACAGATTCACCCACTGGATTGGATACAACAATTTAGCTTTGCTTTTCCACCGACTTGGCCCGTTACACATAAACTTGAATTTATTTGCAGTTTTTTGGAAGGCGAACCGGCAGCTCGTATGACACCGATCGCGAGGCAATGCTATTCGGTAGAAGAGTTTCAGAATGCTTTTCTGTCAGCGTATTGGTCGAAGACGACACAGCGCGGAATTAAAAATCAGTTAATTAGTTTAGCAAATTATGAGAACTCAAATTTTCCCAGTGTCACGCAATTTTTTGAGCACATGGTCCAACAAAACCAGTACCTAAGTGAACCATACAGTGAATCTGCACTTATTCAACTATGTATCTCTAAATTACCACGATCATTAAGAGTGTCACTTTTAACGGGTCAGCAAAAAGAAAATATTTCAGCATTCAGGGATCTGTTGCAGCTTTTAGAAGTGCAGCAATCAGATTATTCCTTCGTAAACAAAAATTTTTCATATAACAACCAAGGCCAACAAACTTACAGTAATTACGATCAGTCACGTAATTTCAATAATAAAGGTAATAGACGCTTTATGAATGACAACCAACAGAACTTTAATAACAGACAAAATTCTAATTATCAATATCGTCAAAATTATCAACAGCAGGAACCATATTTTGGTAACAATAGAGGTTTTTCACAACAACAGCGACAAAACCAGCCGGTTAGCATACCTAACCAACAATGTAATGCACAAGGTCAACCTAACTTTAATGTTTCGCCGCGTGGACGTATAGTCCCTGGTACAAAAAATAGTAACGCACGGCAGCAAAGGAACAACTACGTACAGAAAACACAGTATTTCAATTCCTATCGCAATGCACCGTATAGGAATGACTATTACGACAGACGTAAAAATAATGAGGACAATTTTCAGCGTACGTTCAATAACAGTCGGTCTTACCAGCAGCAAAATGATCAGCAACAACATATTCTCATGAATGAACCCGACAGTAGGTATCATCCAGAGCGTAATACGTCTGGAAGAAATAACAGAACGGTTAAAATAGTCGAAATGCCACAGAATCCTCCTGAAAATAACAACACGCCAGATACAATTTGACTAAATACAGTACAGGTTGCATCTTCCAGCAACGTAAGCAATACTTCAGATACACAGAATGTTATTCACGAAAATGTTATTACTTTCGACGACATCCGAGACACTCTTTTGCAGGAAAGACCAGTTGTTCAAAAAACCATTTCACACCCTGTCATCGAAATTAAAATTGGTTCATCGAAATTTTCAGCAGTAATCGACTCCGGATCACCTATGTCATTCTCTGCCTCGTGATGGCTGGGTGTTGTGTGCTGTCCTTAGGTTAGTTAGGTTTAAGTAGTTCTAAGTTCTAGGGGACTTATGACCACAGCAGTTGAGTCCCATAGTGCTCAGAGCCATATTTTCACCTATGTCAGTTATAAATGAAGAAACTTTCAACGAGTGTAACAAAGAGAATACCTATCCTACATTACCATTAGGCAAAACGAAAGTGAAAGGAGCAGTATCGAGTAAAGGAGTAGACGTTAAATTACAGACACATTTATCATTTTGTATTGCAGGTCATACTTTTCACTCAAATTTTTGGATTGTTCCTTTATTGACAACAGACGTTATTCTAGGTACTAATTTTCTGGTACAACACGACGCAGTTATTGATTTTCAAAATTCCTATTTAATGTTAAAGGATGAAAATGTACAACTGACTTTAGAATTTCAGCACTCATTATCTGCGGAAGAACAAACAATTAATCGCACAGAGGTCATTTCCGTATCACGTAACATAGACTGTAATTCCACATTGTTCACAGATACGTACGTACATGACTATAATACTCCAGACGAAGCTGACTATGATGTAATGCAGATGATTTCTGATAAAGTTAAGCAGAGCTGTGCAAATACAGACGACGAACGCACGCAACTACACAAAATTCTTGTACAGCAAGCTCCAGTTTTCGACAACATTCCTGGTACTATGTCCGGTTTTATGGTTGAATTTCAAGTCAAACAGAACGACACATTTAAAGCAAAGCATTATCCCATTCCATATAACCACAGAGAACAAGTTAAAAAAGAGTTGCAAGATATGCTCAACCAAGGAATTATAGAACCGGCAGTTAGTGCGTACATAAACCCGCTACATATTGTTAAGAAAAAAGATGGCTCACTTCGCCTCGTACTTGATTCACGTCACATCAATGACATAATTATTAATGAAACAGATCGACCACAGACATTAGAGGAACTTCTACAGAAATTTCACGGTACGGCTATTTATTCCACACTAGATTTGAAATCGGGATTTTGGCAAATTCAGCTCCATCCGAACTGTAGAAAGTACACAGCATTTCTCTGTTTTGGCGACTGTTATCAATTTTGCAAATTACCATTCAGTTTAACTATTTCTTCTGCAGCTTTTATTCGCGGTTTGAATACAATACTTCCGACAGAACTTAAAGACAGAATCACAACGTACGTAGCCGATATTCTTGTTGCAGAAGCTAGCTGGTCTGAACACAATCTGATTCTTGAACAACTGTTGCAAACTTTTCGTGCACAAGGACTCACAGTTAATCTCAGTAAATCGCATTTTGGCAAAACTTCTATAAAATTTCTTGGACATGTAATTTCAGCAGAAGGCATTGTGTCTGATCCGGAAAAACTTCAAGCTCTACGTGACATTACTGTTCCTACCTCAAAAAAACAATTACGCAGCTTTTTGGGTTTAATTAACTTTTTTCGTAAATTTATTCATCACACTGCTTTAGACACACCTAGATTATGCCAATTGACTTGTAAAAACACTATTTGGTCCTGGGATAAGCAAGCACATTCTGAATTTATGAACCTGAAACATGCTCTGTTGAATGCACCGCTTTTATCGCACCCAGATCTTACCAGAAATTTTTCCATTGCCACCGATAGTTCCAACACCGCTTTAGGCGTACATATTTTTCAGGAAATTGTAGAAGATGGCTCTACAATTATTAAAAACATCGCATTTGCAAGCCGCATTCTATCACCTGCTGAACGAAATTATTCCGTTACAGAACTGGAAACATTATGTGTTGTATGGGCTTTTACGAGATTTAGGCACTTTCTTTATGGCAGACATACCACCGTATACACAGACCACAGAGCGATACAATTTTTACTTTCAGCTAAATTTACTCACGACAGATTAAGCAGATGGAAGCTTTATTTACAGGAATTTAATTTCACAATTGTTCATATTCCCGGCACACAAAATATTGTAGCAGACGCACTATCTCGTTCTCTCAGCAACAATCAGCAAGAAGTCGCAACCAACTTCTGCAAAGCAAATTTCAGCGTCATGTACATTCAGCAAGTTGCATTTGAAAATTTTATTTTGTCGTCATTACAGGACATAGCAAAAGAGCAAAGTCAAGACAACGTGTGGAAAGAAATTAAACACCTTTGGCAAGATAGGAATAATGTTACGATTAGAAACCATTACACTGTACGCTATGACATTCTATTTCGCCGCTCTGATCCTGACAGCAACAATTGGTTATTATGCATTCCTGATGAACTGGTTAACAAATTAATCTGGTATACTCATTTAAGTTACGCACATTACGGAGCCAGAAAATGTTTTCTTATACTGAGACAAAACTGTTATTTTGCCAACATGGAGAAACGTATACGACGAGTTTTAGCGTCATGTAAAATCTGCCAGAAAGCTAAGTCAGACACAACTTCACATATTCCACCATTATATCCCATTGTACCTGTTAAATTAAGACATATGGCCGATGTAGACATTTTTGGTCCGATTCCCAAAACTAATAGAGGTCTTTGCTACATCTTTGTCGCTGTTGAACTCACTTCAAAATTTGTTACCTTCACTCCGTTACGCAAAGCTACTGCTAAAACTGTTTCGAAAGCATTTGTAAAACCTTTTCTATTTCATGTAGGGCATGTGTTGAAAGTAATTTCCGATAATGGATCACAATTTCGTTCTGCTATATGGACACGTATGTTACGAGCTAGAAACATTTCTCCGATCTATATATCCAAGTACCATGCTTCTTCGAACTCTTGTGAACGATTAATGAAAGAAATTGGTAAACTGTGTAGAATATACTGCCACAAAAGACATATTGATTGGGACACACACATATTCTCATTCCAAGATGTAATTAATTCCATTCCAAATGAATCCACTATGCTATCTCCGTCTGTTATACTGAAAAATGTTGAACCACCTAACAAAATTACAGAATTAGTAAACTTTCCTACATCTCGTTGATTACGACACCACGAAATAATCGACATTGCGCTGAACAACATCAAACGTGCCGCAGAGCGCCGGAGAAGACAGCAAAAACAGGTTTGTACACGCCGTGACTTTCACATTGGACAGAAAATATTAGTACGTACACACTATTTATCCAACAAAGGAAAAGGTAGGTGCAGTAAATTTGAACTTCTATACGCAGGTCCATATTGGATTCGCAGCATTCCTCACCCCAATGTTGTACACGTCGAAACTTTGAGAACCAGAAAATCCAAAGGCAACCACCATTGGTCAAACATCAAACCTTTTATTGAATGAAGACACTTTATGATTTAACATGCTATAATGCCATTTTGCTAATTTTATAATCACTTATGCAATTATATTCACATGACTAATTACTGATGATTATCGTATTTTTTCTTGGCAAGTGCCCGGCAAGGTAAGGTTAGCAGGTCGCTCTTCTTGTCGTTACATATCAGACTGTGCACATGTTTCCAGATAAACTTACGTATCTTATGAATAATTATGCAATGTTATCTAGTGACATATTAATTTTATTAAATTTTCTCTCCATTACAGTCTTTAATTCTCGCCTCTATTAACTACACAATATACAAGCTGAACACAACGAACGTCACATTTTTTTGTCTTTCTTATGTATATACGATTGTTTCATGTTTTGTTTGTATGCACTATGAAATAGTTAAGATATAGCAAACACCAGTTGACTTTGACATTTTGCCTTATGATATCTCAACATCGTGACTACTTTACTGTTACATTGTGATACACTGAGTACATTTTTGCCTCTGAACACTATATAAGTTTTTCAGATATTACGTTTTCTGTCATGTTATGCTGTATGCTTAATTATGTTACCATAAACCAGTCATTATTTAATGAGTATATGATTTAAATGCAAGACATTAATCTCTGTTCATCAATTTCAGAAAGAAATGATGCGTGAAAGAAATAAATTAAACAGAAATGGGAATTTTACCTTTGGAATGATCGAAAGAAGATGCAAACCTCGTGAGGAAGAGTAAATGGATCAGGATTAACAAGCATTAACAAGAATATACTATACACATCGTAGAATAGCAGTCTTAACTAATTTTTTCTTTCAGAATACATGGCGATTGATGCAGGCTGTCAGACAGAACTACACATCTTAGTTTTAGTGATGGAATATGCTAGAGATAAGGAATAGTCATGTAATGAGTAATGAAGTGATTTTTTTGCAGATGATAATGAATGCTGATGAATAATGATGAAGAATATGCTACTGTGGATAATGAAGTTTTTCTTTACAGGTGATGATAATAATGGAGTTATGATAATATAGATAATGAAGTGATGGATAATGAAGTTTTTCTTTACAGATGAGGATAATGTGGAAGTTATGTATTCATGCTTTGTAGTTATTTAAGTATTTGTTGCGGTTCGCTTTGACAGCAGGTGTTATATTGCATAGTATAATGACTGAAGGTTTTGGAAAGGACAGCTATGGAACACATCTTTATACACATTTCACTACCTGTTAATTCGAAGTTCACTACTTTTCAGCATAAAATGCGTTTCTTCTTTCAGCTTAATAATCCATTTTTTTATATATTTTTGCAGGAGAAGTTATTTATGAAATTAATGTGCTATAAGCAGTTGTTCATTAAATCTATGTCATTTATGAATGTGATTACATATACTCTACTTGTTTCATAACCTTGCTACAGCTGACTCATGACGAATGACGTTACACATTTTCATTTACAGGAACAACCCAGAAGCAATTTTTTTTCTCCTCATGCTTTCCCCTATAATTGCCCAAAGCAATGCATTGCTAACAAAAAAAATGTATTACCAGTCCCAAATAATGATACCAGTTTAAGAGAGTTCTGAGTAATACTGATTAGCTCTGAATAGTATGTCACTTGAATAATGAATGCATAAATACAATGTGCATAATTTCATTACTGTATTGGGATGACCAATGATTAATTAATAATGCTTTGTAACTGGGAAATGAATGCTACTTATTACTGTATTGGGATGACCAATGATTAATTAATAATGCTTTGTAACTGGGAAATGAATGCTACTAATTACTGTATTAAGATGACCAATGAT
Organism: Schistocerca nitens; assembly: GCF_023898315.1. Classification (NCBI taxonomy): domain Eukaryota; kingdom Metazoa; phylum Arthropoda; class Insecta; order Orthoptera; family Acrididae; genus Schistocerca; species Schistocerca nitens. The sequence goes on along the minus strand of NC_064616.1, from coordinate 837,749,304 downwards.
TAATTAATAATGCTTTGTAACTGAGAAATGAATACTAATGCTACTAATTACTGTATTGGGATGACCAATGATTAATTAATAATGCTTTGTAACTGGGAAATGAATGCTACTGATTACTGTATTGAGATGACCAATGATTAATTAATAATGCTTTGTAACTGGGGAATGAATGCTACTGATTACTGTATTGGGATGACCAATGATTAATTATCAACATTATTCTGTAATACTATGTTATTGACTACCTCCTGTTTTAAGTAATGACTACTGATGATTTGTAATTAGGCAATGAATGCCAATGTTCTCTGTAAAACAATTAATGAACATTTTTCTGTAATACTACATACATGGTACAGAAATGTTCAATAACTGGGCACTGAATGCCAGCAACTACTAATGTAGTTCCCAATGAAGACTAGTATGTGACTTAATGTCATTCACCTTCTGACCTAACTACCCTGAATTACTGCAATATCCATTTGTCCTGTATATCCTCTTGATCATGGAGCACTATATTTGGTTTTTGCACTAATTCTACGTTGGTGTGCCTTGTAAGAGCGTGGTGTTGACACGACATGCTGTCCACCACCGTGAGCGATGGAGACGTTATTATGGTCCCACTGTTTGGTGTACCTGATGTACTGCCAAAATGATAACATGGAATATTACTACGCCATTTCCGTGTCTTGGCTACGCTGATAAATACTTCTGGGAAAAGAACTTCAGATTGTCTCACTTGGTGTTGTACTTTTGTGGAAAGATATGAACTTTCAGTGCAGCTGCGTGCAACGTAAAGTGCTACAACCATGATGCAATCCTTCCCTTTCCTATCCTAATTCTTGTAACATAGTGAAAATCATTTTTTTGCTAACATCATTTATATTCATGGCCTATACGTTTTTTTCGATTTGCTGAACTACAGTGCAAGTGCACTGTTGTCATTGTCTAACATGATTACTACTCATTGTATGTACATTTCGATTTGCTGATATATTCTGAACTACAGTGCGAGTGCACTTTTGTCATTTTCTAACATGATTACTACTCATTGTATGTACATTTTGATTTGCTGATATATTCTGAACTACAGTGCATGTGCACTTATGTCACTTGTCAACATGATTTTTTTGCCATTACGTTTATTTGTTGAGAAAATGCTAAAGAGTTTTTCAGTGCGTGTGCACTTTTGTCATTTTTCTAACATGATTTCTACTCGTTGTATGTGCATTTTGATTTGCTGATATGTTCTGAACTACAGTACATGTGCACTTATGTCATTTGTCAATGAGATTTGTACTCATTATGTTTATTTGTTGTGAAAACGTTGAAAAATTTTTCAGTGCGTGTGCACTTATGTCATTTGTTAATATCTTTTGTACTCACATTTTGTCATTGTCTAATATGTTTTGTACTTGGTGCATGTGCACCATATTTACTTCATGTTCTATATCTGTATATATGCTTTAATTGTAAAGTTAATTAATTATGAAAAATTTGTTGTTCATGGCAAGTCCAAATGACTCACCATCGCTGCCAAATTTTTGCCCCCCCCCCCCCCCCCCCTAGTGGAGGGTTATGAAACGCGTACGTTTCATATGACCAGCGATGGCGAGGCATGATAGAATCTCTGACCAGAGAGTTGTTTATCGTTGCTAGTCTGCGCTTGACCGCGCGAGAGTTCATTTGAGAGTTGTACTCAGTCGGAAGTTGTGTGTGAGGAGTCGGCGGGCGTCGACATGGGTCTTTGGTCTAGGTTCGGGACGAGGTATATTGTTAAATAAGGTAATGAACCAGCATTGCGCACATCTGATAATGTAACATATGTTAATTGTAATTAATTTGTTCAAGAAATGCCCCAATAATAATTTTGTTTTCAAAGCAATCGTTTTTAAGAAAAGAATCATTCCAATCGAAACAATATTTCCTATGCTTTTCCTCCCAGAATCAATTTATCAGATTAATTATTGCACAGGGCCTAAGGTCAGCGATGTGATTAATGTTCATTTTGAATTTTTGTGTCGAGTTTACATTGGGCCATTATTTTCCAATATTTTTGTAGCGAAGGTACAGTCGCTTTTATTTCAATTTAACGATGTTTTGTGGGAGCTCAACAACATTTGGCTCTATTCCGATTAACATTCAATTATAGTCATTTACATTATTTGCGGGGGGGTAATTATTGTCAGTTAGAAAATTCTGTGGGGAGGTTACAATGTACAAAACGAAACAGATTCCTAACATTAGACTGAATGAAAACCTTCAGAATTGTCCAATGTCATAAGAACTTTAGTAATTTTCAATTGCATTACAGAAAATAAAATAAAGTTTAGTTGCAGCAATATTATCTGGTAATATGTGGTAAATACATTTGTGGAATGGCCTTATTTATTGATTTCATTGTTAGTAATTGGTGAAACACAATGCTTACAAGGATAAAGCAGATCTTTTTCATTGTACACATTACCTAAGTTTCTTCAGCATCTTAAGGTGCTCCATACGAATCTTCAGTTTACGACTGAGGCCGAAAAAATATGGTGAACGAAAAGTTAAAGATGTTTCGGTTGTAAGAAAAGCCAGTGGAGCGCTGGAACACAGTCTGTGTTGCATGTTGATCCACACCAATCTATTTCGATGGGTTACATTTTGTCACGAGCCTTGGGAATACAGTGGTATAGTGCATACACTGTTTTAGAGACTGAGCCTCGTTTCCCGTCTTGCAAGCCCTCCGGATGGGGTTTCAAATGTGAATACGGTTCGTATTCGGGAAAACAAAGTAAGTGCGCATTCCAACAGAACCAAGTACAGTCAAAAAATATCGTGAAAAAGTGGAGTCACCAGTCTTCATTCTGTATTTAGGAGATAATTCTGAAAGAAACGGAAGAATATGTATCAGATACAAAATCAAATTTATTTGTCATCGACCTGTGAAAATGAGAAACTTGCTGCGACCTGACAAAGACTGTGGAAGCCTTGAAAGGTTCTACGAGATTTCATGTTAATGTGGAATGTCGTATATAAGCTGTATGTGCTATTAATGGTAAGGCTGGTGCTATTAATACGAACAAAATAAACGTCTGGACCAATAACATAAATATGACGTAACTAAAGATTGTCTTCGTCAGCTCATCAGTTGACGTACGAGAAGAGGAAGATTGTATATTCGACTTCCCTTCTCCTTCCACTGCATCATAAAGGTGACACTAGATATTCACACGGCAGACAATATCAACAATAAGAGTTCTGTGTTCCACCTCGGCACAGGAGGAAACCTTGCGATTCCTAATGTCAGATCATGACGAAGGAAAAAAGAATTTCCTGTGGCGGTGGAGTCGCAGCATAGTGGAGGACCCACGTAGCGACCGAGGCTGCACTCTCTGCTTCAGCGTCTGCTCTCAGCAGAGGGACTGGTGGCTCTGCACACTCACGGAAGCCCTCAGTTGGGTCACCACTAATGGTCTCTCGACACGCTACCATCGTCCGGCTGGTAACAACGCCTTCGCGCATGCTCTGCTTCCGTGTATGGCTGCCAGAAGAAAACCTTCACAGCACGGACAACGGCAGTTGCTAGCTCCCAGTTGCCACCAGAAGCGACCACATGGAAATATGGGGCACTTTCCTAGGTGAAATATTGTGAGATTAACAACGCAATCTTACAACAAAAGCGAGGATCATAAGCTTCATAGAGTTACTGGACAACTCAGAGGTGCCCCATCTGAAAGTCAAGTTCTTGCACAACCAGCAAACGTCATTCTGGTAAGAAAAGTGGATAGAGAAAGTGCAAGGAATGCACGATTTTCTCAAGAAGGTATGTAACTGAAAGCTTTCAGTAGCTTTCGCCATAGATTTACAACAATCAAACTATGATTTTAAATTAAGCTACATTTATGACAGTGGTATACGTTTGTAATTGTGAAAAAGAGAAAGTAGGTCTCATTGTTTCGCTTTTCCGTAAGTTTAATAAACACAAGAGATTCACATAACAGAGACTTCAATCATCAATAATATATTCTCCTGTACTATTTACAATAGTTTATCAACACAGGGGCAACTTTTCGATTTCGCGACTGTAGAAATCACGTGATTTTGAAGCGAAGAAATCGCCGAGCCATGTTCGGAGCTCATTTTCATCAGGAAAGGAAATTACTTGAAGGTTATTCAATAAAGAGCGGAAAAGGCGAAAATCTTAGGGCGCAAGATCAGGTAAATAAGGCCGGTGCACAATGACTTCCCAACGCAATTCCTGTATAACGTTTTTTGTCAGTCTAGCAGAACCTCGATGGGCATTATCGTGGAGTAGCATCATTTCACGCAGTCCTCCCGATCGTTGTTCTTGTAATGCGTCTCCAAGATGTCTCAGTTGTTGATAATAAATGTCAGCAGTGATGGTTACCCCTCGGGGAAGCAATTCGTAGTACAGCACACCGACACTGTCCCACCAGATGCATAACATCATCTTTTATGAACGCGCTCAGGTCTATGAACGGGGAGTTGCTGCTTTGCTTGGGCCGAACCATTCCTTCCTTTACCTTATGTTAGCATAAAGGCACCATATATCGTCACCAGTAACGATACAGGATCGGACTGGTCAGTGTTGTTCACGAGCCAATTGATAACGAGCAGGCGGAGATGCACATATCGCCATCCGCTGCTTTTTTTGTGATTTGGGGTTAGAGCATGCGGTACCCATACACCCGATATTTGAACCTTCCTCATTGCAAGCAAATGTCGCACGATGGTGGAATGATCCCAGGTCTTCACATCTTGCAATGCTAGAATACAACGATATGTATCACTGTGGACTAATGCGTCCAAACGATCTTCATCAAAGCTCCTAAGTCTTCCTGAACGTGGAGAACCGAAAGTTTTCCTTAAAAAAATAAAAGATTCTTGCCGTGCTCTGTGCAGTGGCATTGTCCTCATACAGAGTGCAAATGTTTCTGACTGCTTCTGCTGCTTTGTCACCCCTCTCTTGAGCTCACGCAGAATAATAAATTGGAAATGTTACTATTTCTCTACTTGGCGCTCCATTTTTTAGTGTCCACAGCTCCACTCACTATCTCCTAATGACAAAATCTAAACTCAAATAGAAACGTTCAAATATAAAAAAATGTCAGTCTACAAATAAACTCATAACAACCGGATTACCTACATGCAAAACAAAAGCGCTACGAACTTATGCACCAAATTAATTTAATTCGGAATCTCGTATTTGCCAATTCTAAATGCTATTTGGTTCAAGAATCATAAAAGAAGGTTGTATACCTGGAAGAATCCTGGAGATACTAAAAGGTATCAGATAGATTATATAATGGTAAGACAGAGATTTAGGAACCAGGTTTTAAATTGTAAGACATTTCCAGGGGCAGATGTGGACTCTGACCACAATCTATTGGTTATGAACTGCAGATTGAAACTGAAGAAATTGCAAAAAGGTGGGAATTTAAGGAGATGGGACCCGGATAAACTGAAAGAACCAGAGGTTGTAGAGAGTTTCAGGGAGAGCATAAGGGAACAATTGACAGGAATGGGGGAAAGAAATACAGTAGAAGACGAATGGGTAGCTCTGAGGGATGAAGTAGTGAAGGCAGCTGACGATCAAGTAGGTAAAACGACGAGGGCTAATAGAAATCCTTGGGTAACAGAAGAAATATTGAATTTAATTGATAAAAGGAGAAAATATAAAAATGCAGTAAATGAAGCAGGCAAAAAGGAATACAAACGTCTCAAAAATGAGATTGACAGGAAGTGCAAAATGGCTAAGCAGGGATGGCTAGAGGACAAATGTAAGGATGTAGAGGCTTATCTCACTAGGGGTAAGATAGATACTGCCTACAGGAAAATTAAAGAGACCTTTGGAGAGAAGAGAACCACTTGTATGAATATCAAGAGCTGAGATGGCAACCCAGTTCTAAGCAAAGAAGGGAAGGCAGAAAGGTGGATGGAGTATATAGAGGGTCTATACAAGGGCGATGTACATGAGGACAACATTATGGAAATGGAAGAGGATGTAGATGAAGATGAAATGGGGGATATGATACTGCGTGAAGAGTTTGACAGAGCACTGAAAGACCTAAGTCGAAACAACACCCCGGGAGTAGACAACATTCCATTAGAACAGCTGACGGCCTTGGGAGAGCCAGTCGTGACAAAACTCTACCATCTGGTGAGCAAGATGTATGAGACAGGCGAAATACCCTCAGACTTCAAGAAGAATAAAATAATTCCAATCCCAAAGAAAGCAGGTGTTGACAGATGTGAAAATTACCGAACTATCAGTTTAATAAGTCACAGCTGCAAAATACTAACGCGAATTCTTTACAGACGAATGGAAAAACTGGTAGAAGCGGACCTCGGGGAAGATCAGTTTGGATTCCGTAGAAATGTTGGAACACGTGAGGCAATACTAACCTTACGACTTATCTTAGAAGAAAGATTAAGAAAAGGCAAACCTACGTTTCTAGCATTTGTAGACTTACAGAAAGCTTTTGACAATGTTAACTGGAATACTCTCTTTCAAATTCTGAAGGTGGCAGGGGTAAAATACAGGGAGCGAAAGGCTATTTACAATTTGTACAGAAACCTGGTGGCAGTTATAAGAGTCGAGGGGCATGAAAGGGAAGCAGTGGTTGGGAAAGGAGTGAGACAGGGTTGTAGCCTCTCCCCGATGTTATTCAATCTGTATACTGAGCAAGCAGTAAAGGAAACAAAAGAAAAATTTGGAGTAGGTATTAAAATTCATGGAGAAGAAGTAAAAACTTTGAGGTTCGCCGATGACATTGTAATTCTGTCAGAGACAGCAAAGGACTTGGAAGAGCAGTTGAACGGAATGGACAGTGTCTTGAAAGGAGGATATAAGATGAACATCAACAAAAGCAAAACAAGGATAATGGAATGTAGTCAAATTAAATCGGGTGATTCTGAGGGAATTAAATTAGGAAATGAGATACTTAAAGTAGTAAAGGAGTTTTGCTATTTAGGGAGTAAAATAACTGATGATGGTCGAAGTAGAGAAGATATAAAATGTAGACTGGCAATGGCAAGGAAATCGTTTCTGAAGAAGAGAAATTTGTTAACGTCGAGTATAGATTTAAGTGTCAGGAAGTCGTTTCTGAAAGTATTTGTATGGAGTGTAGCCATGTATGGAAGTGAAACATCGACGATAACTAGTTTGGACAAGAAGAGAATAGAAGCTTTAGAAATGTGGTGCTACAGAAGAATGCTGAAGATAAGGTGGGTAGATCATGTAACTAATGAGGAGGTATTGAATAGGATTGCGGAGAAGAGAAGTTTGTGGCACAACTTGACTAGAAGAAGGGATCGGTTGGCAGGACATGTTTTGAGGCATCAAGGGATCACAAATTTAGCATTGGAGGGCAGCGTGGAGGGTAAAAATCGTAGAGGGAGACCAAGAGATGAATACACTAAGCAGATTCAGAAGGATGTAGGTTGCAGTAGGTACTGGGAGATGAAGAAACTTGCACAGGATAGAGTATCATGGAGAGCTGCATCAAACCAGTCTCAGGACTGAAGACCACAACAACAACAACAAATGCTACTTTTAAGACTGTTACTTCGGACCAGGCAGATACAGCGTACTGAAACACGAGATTAGCATTTTAAATATATAAAAACACCGCGCTCATAAGAACCTCGATTATTGAAATATTTAGTTGCAGAAGAAACACATAAATCATAGATACAGCACAGTGAAGTAGCTTGGCTATCAAATTCTGTTCATTGCATGCGTCAACTACAAGTATTTAATACTTCATCAACATAAGCTGCAAGTCACACGGACAGGATTATATTGGTGATTTTACGAAATCCTCAATATTATAAAAGTTATCATAAAATGTGATACAATTGTAAATATTCTCTTGTGATTTGCAGAAATTTTAACCTCTGTAAGTACTAAATAACTACAGTGTCTGGGAGAGGGCAATAACGTCTTACAAGTTTTGACACAGAAAAGGCAATTGGGAAACAACGAGGATTCTAGAACACCCTCGATTTCAAGTTTCTTCCTGAAAATTGTAGCCTCTAGTCTTGAAGAAGGGAAATTGTATAACGGTTTTACGATCCAGTCACGCCGTGTGACCAGATGTGTTAATTGTTAATGACGTCGACTTCATTACTGCTTGAATCTGACTTGACATTTTGGGAATATATCGATAAAGTAATCCAACTGCATTATGATCCGATTTCTCATTTTATGCACTTTCACTGCTTGGAAAACTCCACCCAACGGCTTATCTGTTAAAATTCGATGACTAAAGACAATCTCCTCTTGGGATAGTGAAACTACGGTAAAGATTGTGCTTATATAAGTAGTGAGAGTAGAAATGGAAAGAGGATGAAGATATTCTGGAAGAAATTTTTGATTATTGAAATAGAACATCATGATCGACCTTTCATTTTTTGCTCAGCATCTGAACTGCACTGCACTGAAGTTTTTTTAATGTTTTCAACGACTTGCGTGTTCAACACTCAGATAGAGCGTAAACCGAATAAATGTGATGTTCTCCCAACTTTTGCTGTGCGCATCACTATACCTGAAGTAACAATGAACTAAGTAGCGAAACTTCTTCCGCTCTCCACTTCCGGATGCGTTAAATTTTCCTGAATGGCTGCTGAATGTTCGTGTCTATTGAACAGTAATCCTGTGTTAGAAAACAACTTGTATTCGCCTACTAGAATCCTATGAGAGTGTCTATATATAGCGATCATTTTAACGTATTGTGAAGCCTTTTGCCAACAATGGGTCAGAATTTCTTTGACACTAAAATATTCACTACATACATAAATCACGGCGTTGAAACGGGTGTCTGAATTAACACAGTGCGAGTATTTATCATGCATGTAAAGGTGCTATAGTAGGTACACATAATACCTTTCGAAAACTAAATGATATTTGTCAAACATCGTGATATGTAGTTTTTTTGTAATATGTGTTATCCCACGTCAACTGTGGCGTCCACTATTAGACTCCGGGCGCCGACCAGTAATAGCAAAGCTGCTCACTCACTATTGGTGCAAGGCACGTTACCAGCGGAAAGATTGATTTTGACAACTGTCAGACGTCATACTGCGGCATTCTCATTTCCAAATGCAAGTCTGTGTAGCTCTTGGTGTTAAAACGGAACAAAATTATAGCCATTTGCTTAATTATATACGAAATTATTTACGAGAGTTATTGTGTTATATATTCTTCTGGTGTTTGATGTCAGCTACTGACGTGGTCACACTGATTAAATTTTGAAGAAAAAAGTGTTCTTTTGGATTTAAATAATGGAAAACCACGAAAAAAATTACGCAAAGTATATTTCTGAGAATCGTTTTCTTCGCAGCTTGACTCAATATATTGTTTTAGGTTTTAAGATGAGACAGTTTTTACTAACATCACTTGAAAAATAAGAGGATTCAATTCACATTACATCTCAGTTGTACTGAAATAACTGATAAAGTTTTTACTGTTTTTTTTTTCGATTTTGGCCAACTAGGGACCGCGTTAAACAACTATTTTTCAATGTACATTTCTCCTATTGCGCTCCTCCTCTTTTCTCTTCTGCCAATATGTCTTCATCCTCTCTCTGTGCTGCTCCCTTCGGTCTTCTGTCCACACTGTTCCTCCATTTCTTCTCTTCTTCACTTCAAATCCGTCAAAATGTTGAATTTTGTCTCTCATTAAGTCTCTGTTGGTTATATCATCTTCTCCTATACCCATCTCCTCTAAGTCTGCTTTGACTTCTTTGAACCAGGTAATTTGGGTTCTGGGGTTCTTGTCAAAAAACTTGAATAGTTTCTTTGTCAGCCTTTCATCATTCATTCTTTTCAAATGGGCGTAAAAGTTTACTCTTCTCGTCCTCATAGTATCTCCCACTTTCTCAATTTTGCCATACACTTCTCTATTACTTCTAAGCTTCCAAGTCCCATTCTCAAATCTCGGCCCAAGTACCCTTCTAATGATTTTTCGCTCCTTTTTTGCTATAGCTTCCATTTCCTTGTTAGTGTTCATTGCTAAACATTCAGATGCATACAGACACTCTGGCTTAATCACAGTGTTGTAGTGCCTTATTTTTGCGTTAATTGATACTGACTTCTTGTTGTACACATTCTTTGTTAGCTGTTTTGTTATATAGGGACAACTGGAGGTAGTTTATGTTTAAATTACACTCATTTGCCGTGGTCGGATCGGATGAACTTCATGCTGTTGTAAACAATTGATAAGAATCGTCTGTCATGTAACCAGACACTAAAACAGGAAAGGATATTGTCTGATGAATAGTTGAATCGAACCTGCCAAAGGAAGGCCAGAGGCCAAGCAGCACATCGGGTGATGGGAGATTGCGATACGGTAGCAGAAAATCAGGTTGTGATACAGGCGACGAGGGGGGCAACCAGTACACTGCCACAGGATATTTGATCAAGTGCGGAAGGCAGGGGCGGAAATTACCTGCGGTTGAAGCGAAGGTCCGTTGGCGAGGTATACCACGCGTCATGCGACCTGCCGGGCAGCCCGCGGCTCTTGCATTCCAAGGGGCTCAGAGCAGATTATCACAGCCTGTTTAATGCTGATGCATATTAATAAGGCATCCACGCTCGTGGGTAGTTAACTCGGTGTCCCTCCGCTTGGAGGTCACAGATTCGAATCCTAGAGATGCAGAAAGATTCATTGCTATAATGAAGCCGCCAAGAGATTGCAGGGTTTTTATTTATTATTCATTACATTTTGCGATAATGCATTTGCCTGGTGGCGAGGTTAATCTAGACGACTGTCATGGATCTCCTATGTGAATCTCCTTTCCTCTGCTGTTCAGAATCATTAGTGCTGTTGTGCCGCAATTATTTAACTTGGCACGGCTAAATTAAAATGAAGTCGTCACCATTGGCTAATGCAAGGAGCTCTGTGGAAGCATGTCAAACGGAGGCCGGCGAAGTGGTTTTACATTAGCAGTCTATGCTAACGCCGTAAGTATTGCCATCCAAACCTCGGGGTACTAGCCACACATTCGTGCACCGACGGCGAAGCCAGCGCCGCAGTATCATTAACATAGTGAAAAGGCAGCAGTCACTGTGTACTTGAGGACCTGATTTCCATGCGGCCTCACACTGTGGTTCTAATGTCTCTTACTTTATGAGAAGCGATGCCTTGGAAAACAGTGAGGAGCCGAGCCGTTTAAAATCTACCCATTTTAGACGCCAAGGTCAGTCACGGCCTGTCAAAAAGCAACGACAGGAAGCCTACGCCGTCATCGTCCTGAAATGGGACATCTAGCAGTCGCTGCTGAAGGCTGTTTCCTCCAAGCTGCGGGTCAGCCTGCTAAGCCTAAATCCAGATGCCACTGGAAGTTGAACTGGTGTTTTCCAGTCGGAAGGCCACCTTCTGGCTGACTTACACCAGCTGTGGGTCCACTTTGGGGTCCTTGGTTCATGACTCAGCTGCCTAGCTGCTTTGTTGCTTTGTACTGGCAAACTGTAAGGCTCCTGATTCGCCCTATGTGGGCAGACCTCACTCTTGCCAATCGCTGTCACTGTCGCCTTTGGTGTGGCCCACATTTCGACTCTCCATGATTGGGCGTACCATACACGGAGATGTGCACCAATGCCAGCAAGCGAGGAAATTTGTTCCGTAGAAGGCTGCCGCAGCACCACGTTGCCAGGGCTGGAGTCCTGACTCGGCAGTTCCTTGTAAACCCCGAGAATAATATAGACACAAGACCTCTTGTATATGCGCTTATAATAATCATTGGAGTGATCCTTTCACTCTGAAGGGATACAAAGCTTTAATCTTTGTGGAAATAACCTTGCAGCACGTTGTCTGCAGCATTTCAAGCCTGGCTAATGTTGAGGCTAAGAGTTTCGGTGCCATTTTCCCCTAGGAAGAAGGAGAGCGGAGGGCTGCTCCTGGAAGGTATACTGTGGATCATTTGTGGGGGTTGATAGTAACAGAGAAAAAGGAGGTATTGGAGCTTTGAGCCTAGTTGTGAATCGTATTCGCAATAGCTCAGTTAGAACAACCGCTGCCTGCAAAACATTAAATACTGTAACTGTAGCTACGGGTCGTTTCCAGATTTAATCTGTCAAGAAATTTAACTTTTCACATCGATTCACACGATGCAGTAGCACTACTTCACTTTCACTAGTAGGAGTTAAGACAAGGGCGATTTATCTCATTTAGGAATCAAGAGGGTGTTCTGAAAAGTAATGCCTTCATATTTCTTTTTCGTAAACTCTTAATGCTTTTCAGATAAAACATTCTATATCTGAACTCTTCCTGCCTACATATTTCCAGTCCTCTGCCGCTAGAGGGCTTGGAATTGTAGCGTGTAACATGGCGTTGTGTAACATAACTATATCAGTGCGGGAGAACAGGATGCTGTAATGGAGTTTCGAATTCAAAGAGTTCACCCACACATGGAGCACCCTCTCCTTCAGCATGATAATGCCAGAGCACACACGAGGGTGGCGATCTCAGCAATGATCACTGTCATCCATACGGTCTCGACTTAGTCCCATACGATTTTCATCTGTTCCAAAACTTAAAGAATCCGTTTGAGGACATGACATCGTAACGATGAAGCAGTGCACTCCGTCAACAGTCCAACATTCTACAGTGGTGGTATCAACAAACTGGTCTCTCGTTGGCAGAAATTATTTACGTCTACATAGCCACCATGGCTTTCTTCGCCAGGGTGACTATGTAGACATGAAGGCAATTACTGCAATGTGAAACATATCATAATAGCACTAGCTCAGTTTGCTATCTAGCCTTTCATAAACAAACATTTTAACGTCTGTTCCACACCTATAGTTCGTAGGATTCCTCTATCGTCAAGGCTATAATGAAGCAGTGTCCTAATTGACGCGAAGTCATTTTGATTTCAGTGTTTTATTTTTCCCCAAGATAATTAATTGACGGGGAGTCATCGAATCAAACTGAACTGATATATGCGTTTCCCTAAGGAAGTTTTATAAGCCCTCTATTGTTATTAACCTGCATAAACGATTTATGAGACCTTCTGAGCTGCCGTCCTAGAGTGTTGGCATGTGATGCTATCTTTTACCGTCTAGTAAAGTCATCAGAACATTAAAATGATTTGAAAATTAATTTACACAAGTTACGCATATGGTGCGAAAAGCAGCAGTTGACTCTAAACGATAAAAGGTGTGACATCCTTCACATAAGTAGTGAAATAATGCGCTAAATTTCGGTTATACAGCTAATCACACAAATTTAAAGATTATCCGTTCAACCAAATATCTAGGGATTTCAATTACGAACAATTTATATCGTAACCATCACATGGAAAATGTTGTTGGGAAGCGAGCCCAAAACTGTGTTTCATTGGTAGAACACGTAGAAGGTGTAAAACTAATCTACTACAGAGACTGCCTATACTGCGCTTATCTGTTCTCTTCTGGAGTATCGCTGCACTTATGGGACCGACGGAGCACTTGGAAACAGTTCAGGGTAGGAAAGGCCGATGTGTTATCGCGAAATATGGCAAAGAGTTTCACGGCTATGCTACCCGAGTTATGGTGACGATCATTAAAACATTTACCTATTTCTTTTGGGCGAGATCTTTTCACGAAATTTCAAGCCTCCGAATGTTTATTTATTTATTTTACTCCCACCTGCGTAGGGAGGAATGACCACCGTAATAAATTAAGAGGAAGCAGAGATGGCACGGGATGATTTAGGTGTTCATTTTCGCCACGTTATTAGAGAGTGCAGCGGTTGAAATATAGTCCGAAAGTGCTTCTGTCAACCCACTGCCAAGCACCTAGGAGTGCACTGTGTAGTTTTTGTCTAGTTGTAGATGTAGATCTCTCCAATTAAATGCCAGGATGTATTTTTCAGAAAGGTTTCTTTCAAAAAGGTATAGGCCAATTTCTTGTCTCGTTCCTGTCCATCTAAAGCTCCGTCTGCTTTCAACTCGATTTCGACGAGACGTTAAGTTATACTTTCCCTCCCTTTCTATTAGTACCATTTCCTGACACTTAAATGCAGCACACATTTAGCAGAATACACAAACGTAAACAACAGTACAGGGCTGTTCACATGGTCTCAGGATATAGGTAGACATATATTTTCATAACACGATGTGCCTACACCCACCACTGATAAACGGCAAACGATGTTGAATCTACGAAAATACGGTTCCTGAAATAGCAGCGAGTACCAGAAAGGTTTCGACTCTTTGTCGAGAGTGTGTTTGTTTTAAAATAAGTCTGTTTACGATTCTTCTGTTTCTCCGCACGTGACATTACACTTCCACTTTGTCTCCATTTCTTACCGTTTAATTTCACGTAGTAAACTGACATTCAGAATTTTTTATCCGGAACCATTAAAGGGAAATAGCTGTCTAGTCTCTGATGGGGACAATGCACTTTTCCGTGATTGCGTTAATGTTCTCCTTGTTTGATGTCAGATACAAGGAATACATGAGAGCCTGGAAATATGGGACAAACCACTCCACATTTGCAGAACACCTAAGAGAAAATGATCACAAACCAACCACTAGAGAAGATGACATGAAAATAATTAGAATCAACAATAAAAAACACCTCCTGACCATGCAAGAAAATTACCACATACATGAAACCAAAGCAGAGGGGAAAATCCTGTTGAATGACCAAGTACACACGCCAAGCAATTCATTATTTACACTAATAGATAAAATAATAGAATAACGTTCGGAAAAAGTATTAATATAGTAATACTGTCCAATTAATAATAATAGAACCCAACATCTTTACACTCACTCATCCTTGAACGCCTCCACAGAATATTGAAACGAAAAGTCAAAACAGCTGTCACCAAAGTTTTCAGCCACTCGCTAACAGCTACTACCCCTCCCCTCCCCCCCCAAAGAAAAAGAGGTGGCTCTATCCCCCTCTCTCTCTCACTCATACACACACACGCACACACACACACAATGTGTAAACATCATAAATAGAAGTTAGTAACGAACATATACTTCGTTAGGTTGGCAACAAATAGGTAAACATACCAAAGAAGATGAACACGTAATGGAGTCGCAATATTTACGATGTGAAAAGAAGTGTACGACGAAATAGTTGTGTAGAGTGACAAAAGAACAATAGTCCACCACAAAAAAGAGTGAGAAACATGGTGAACAGCGTGTGGAAGGCGAGAACACAAAGATGTGATTATATGGCAGTGATAAAAGTGGTAGTGCGACTTTCAGACCAGATGTGAGGAAACGTAGATCAGCAAATCGTAAGTAATTACTTTTTTTTTACAAAAAATCGCGAAGTGAACTGTTTGATAATCTATAATTAACACAACTGTATCGTTATAGATCCCACCGATGATGCCTTAGAACAGGAGAAGGCGAAACGCGTATGGGATAAATAAAGTAACTAGCAGCAGGAAAAGGCAGTTTTATTTACAAACAAATAGCCTTTCATTTCGTTGCAACGACAGAACATACATCCATGAATTTCGTGAATTATTTCACATCATCTGAATTTATGTAGACTTATTAATTTTCTGTGGGTACTTGCCCATCACGTGTCCATCAGTTTAGAGCCATCCTTTCCTGCTCTTGATTAATGAGTAGATTTCTCTCTTCTGAGTGCCACTAATAATTTCTATGGGTGATTGCAGATTAACTCATGTTTTCTGAATTTAAAAAAATGTGAATGATTTCTCAGTGACTGGCCAGCGTCATGTTTTGAGTCTTTATGCTACTCAGGAGGACGTCGTTATCAGGAGAAACAAAACTGGTGTTCTACGGATCGGAGCGACGAATGTTAGATCCCTTAATTGGGTAAGTATATTAGAAAATTTAAAAAGGGAAATCGATAAGTTAAAGCTAGATATAGTGAGAATCAGCCATGTTCAGTGGCAGGAGGAACAAGACTTCTGGTCATGTGAACACAGGGTTATAAATAAAAAATCAAATAAGGGTAATGCAGAAGTAGGATTAGTAATAAACAAAAAAAGAAGCACGGGTAAGCTCCTACGAACAGCATAGTGTATTCATTATTGTAGGCAAGATAGACACGAAGCACACGCCTAACACAGTTGTACAAATTTATATGCCAAATAGCTCCGCATATTATGAAGAGATTGAAGAAATGTATGATGAGATAAGAGAAATTATTCTGACAGTGAAGGGAGACGAAAATTTAATAGTCATGGGGGACTGGAACTCAATTGTAGGAAAAGGAAGAGAGGGAAAAGTAGTAGGTGGATTTGAGCTGGGGGTAAGGAATGAAAGAGGAAGATGCCTAGTAGAACTTTACACAGAGCATAACTTAACCATAGCTAACACTTGATTTAAGAATCATTAAATAATGTAGTATACTTGGAAGAGGCCGGGAGTCACTGGAATCTTGGAGACAGATTATATGGTGGTAAGAAAGAGATTTAGGAACAGGTTTTAAACTGTAAGGCATTACCAAGGGCAGATGTGAACTACGAGCACAATCTATTGGTTATGGAATGGAGATTAAAACTGAAGGTGAGAATTTAAATAGATGCGACCTGGATAAACTGAAAAAACCAAAGGTTGTAGAGAGTTTCAGAGGGAGCATTAGGTAACGATTGACAAGAACGGGTGAAAGAAATACAGTAGAGGAAGAATGGATAGCTTTGAGAGATGAAATAGTGAAGGCAGAAGAGCCACAAGTAGGTGAAAAGACGAGGGCTAGTAGAAATCCTTGGGTAACAGAAGAGATACTGAATTTAATTGTCTGAAAGGAGAAAATATAAAAATACAGTAAATGAAGCGGGCAAAAACGAATACAAACGTCTCAAAAATGAGATCGACAGGAAGTGCAAAATGGGTAAGCAGGGATGGCTAGAGGACAAATGCAAGGATGTAGAGGCTTATATCACTAAGGATAAGAGAGATTCTACCTACAGGAAAATCAAAGAGACCTTCGGAGAAAAGGGGACCACCCGAATGAATATAAAGAGCTCAGATGGAAAACCAGTCCTAAGCAAAGATCGGAAACCAGAAAGATGGGAGAAGTATATGGAGGGTCTATACAGGGGGGATGTACTGAAATGGGAGATATGATACTGCGTGAAGAATTTGTCAGAGCACTGAAAGACCTAAGTCAAAACAAGGCACCAGGAGCAGACAACATGCCATTAGAACAACTGATAGCCTTGGTAGAGCCTGCCCTGACAAAACTCTACCATCTGGTGAGCAACAAAGACGAAATACCCTCATATTTCAATAATAATATAATAATTCCAATCCCGACGAAAGCAGGTGTTGACCGATGTGAAAATTTTCGAACTATCAGCATAATAAGTCACGGCTGCAAAATACTAACACGAATTCGTTACAAACGAATGCAAAAACTGGTAGACGCTGTCCTCGGGGAAGAGCAGTTTGGATGACGTAGAAATGTTGGAACGCGTGAGGCAATACCGACCCCACGACTTATCTTAGAAAATAGACTAAGGAGAGGCAAACCTACGTTTCTACCATTTGTAGACTTAGAGAAAGCCTTTGACAACGTTGACTGGAATACTCTCTTTCAAATTCTGAAGGTGGCAGGGGTCAAATGCAGGAAGCGAAAGGATATTTACATTTTGTACAGAAACCAGATGACAGTTATAAGAGTCGAGGGGCATGAAAGGGAAGCAGTGGTTGGGAAGGGAGTGAGACAGTGTTTTAGCCTATCCCCGATGTTATTTAATCTGTATATTGAGCAAGCAGTAAAGGAAACAAAAGAAAAATTTGGAGTAGGAATTACAATCCTAACTTTGCGGTTTGCCGATGACATTGTGATTCTGTCAAAGGCAGCAAAGGACCTGGAAGAGCAGTTCACCGAAATGGACAGTACCCTGAAAGCAGGATATTAGATGAACATCAACAAAAACAAAACGAGGATAATGGAATGTAGCCGAATTAAATCAGGTGATGCTGTGGGAATTATTTTAGGAAATAAGATACTTAAAGTAGTAGATGCGGTTTGCTATGTGGGGAGCAAAATAACTGATGATGGTGGAAGTGCAGAGGATGTAAAATGTAGACTGGCAATGGCAAGGAAAGCGTTTCTGAGGAAGAGAAGTTTGTTAAATTTGAGTATAGATTCAAGTGTCAGGAAGTCTTTTCTGAAAGTATTTGTATGGAGTGTAGCCACGTATGGAAGTGAAACATGGACGTTAAATAGTTTAGACAAGATGCGAATAGAAGCTTTCGAAATGTTGTGCTACAGAAGAATGCTGAATATTGGATGGGTAGATCACGTAAGTAATGACGAGGGTACTGAATAGAACTGGGGAGAAGAGAATTTGTTGCACAACTTGACTAGAAGAAGGGATCGGTTGGTAGGATATGTTCTGATTTATGAGTTTAGCACTGGAGGGCAGCGTGGAGGTAAAAATCGCAGAGGGAGACCAAGAGATGAATACACTAAGCAGATTCAGAAAGATGTAGGTTGCAGTAGATACTTGGAGATGAAGGAGCTTGCACAGGATGGAGTAGCATGGAGAGCTGCATAAAAACCATTCTCTGGACTGAAGACCACAAAAACAACAACATGAAGGGTTCAAAACTAGTGAAAGTAAAAGAAATTATAATAAAGTTGTAAATTAAGTTTCAATACCGCAAGCGTTTCCACACACCTCAGCTGAGTGGCGCTTCATCTCTGAAACCATGTACCTGCTGGCAACATTCGAAATGTGTAGGGTGTGGAAAGGGATGTCTGTCACGCCGGCGCCTAGGAAATAGTGATTGGTTGCTTCTATACAGGGACATGTTTGAACTGCCCGACAAAGGTGTGTGGGTGGACAATGCGGTTTTTTTCCAAAGTGGTGGTCTTCATCGTTTCTTTCTTATATGTGTGAATATGGCAAACTCCTCCCTTCCCTCGTGATACGCCACAGGAGGGCGCTAAACGGGAGTGCTGAGAGAGTATAAACACTCTATCTACACCTACAGCTACATTTAAACTCCGCAAGCCACCCAATGGTGTGTGGCGGAGGGCACTTTACGTGCCACTGTCATTACCTCCCTCCGTATGGTTCGCGGGAAGAACGACTGCCGAAAAACTTCCGTGCGCACTCGAATCTCTCTAATTTAACATTCGTGGTCTCCTCGGGAGGTATAAGTAGGGGGAAGCAATATATAGGATCCCTCATCCAGAAGCGCACCCTCTCGAAACCTGGACAGCAAGCTAAACCGCGATGCAGAGCGTTACAGTCTGGAACCGCGCGACCACTACGGTCGCAGGTTCGAATCCTGCCTCGGGCATGGATGTGTGTGATGTCCTTAGGTTAGTTAGGTTTAAGTAGTTCTAAGTTCTAGGGGACTGATGACCTCAGATGTTAAGTCCCATAGTGCTCAGAGCCATTTTTTGATGCAGAGCGCCTCTCTTGCAGAGTCTGCTACTTGAGTTTGCTAAACATCTCCGTAACACTATCACGCTTACCAGATAACCCTTTGACGAAACGCGCCGCTCTTCTTTGGATCTTCTCTATCTCCTCTGTCAACCCGACCTGGTACGGATCCCACACTGATGAGCAATGATCAAGTATAGGTAGAACGTGTGGTTTGTAAGCCACCTCCTTTGTTAACGGACTACATTCTCTATGGACTCTCCCAATGAATTTCAACCTGGCACCCGCCGTACCAACACTTAATATTATATGATCATTCCACTTCAAATCGTTCCGTACGCATACTCCCAGATATTTACAGAAGTAACTGCTACCACTGTTTGTTCCCCTATCATGTAATCATACAATAAAGTAAAAATAAACACCTACCCTCCGCAACGTGAGACAAGTTTTCTTTACCTTATGTAACAAAACTCGGTCTCGTAAACTAACATAAGCCGGGAGAGTGGTGTGCTGACCACATGCCCCTCCACATTCGCATCTGGTGACACCTGTGAGTTGAGGATGACCAGCCAATGCCGTTGGGCCTTCATGGCCTGCTCGGGTGAAGTTTCGTTTCAGTAACAAAACAGTGGTGAGCAGAGAACTTAGATGACAGTCAAGGCACTACTTATATATGGCTTTCAGATGCAGCTGCGGTTGAGAATTTGCGAGCAATGTGTCTCAAGCTCTCTTCTAGCGATGTGTGTGTTTGGGTGTGTGTGTGCGTGTTCGTTAAGAAAGGTTCGTGTGTTGTGCAAATGTTGACAGTGCGTTACAGCTGTAATACAAAAGACTTGAGCGAACAGTTAGAAGAAAAACCGCCCTTTGAATGGTTACTACGCCGTCTATACTGCTATAACATTTCTTTGCTGCTACTAAACTGCTAACAATATTTTTAAATGTGTTACCAAATTGTATATACCTTTAAGGAAATATGGAACTATTTTTGCAGAAATTAAAAGAATTGTGTTTGGAGAGAGCAAGACACATCCAGGGACTGAGTCGTTTGCAAGGAGAGAAGTATCAAATCGATCAAGTGCGTCGAACGACAAAGAATTTGCCTCAGAAATAGTGACTGATTTGCAGACGTATATCAATGGTGCTACCATCGCTTTCGGCATCCATCAAAGAAAGCCATTAGAAGCATGTGAACAACAGAGACTTTTTTTTTTCTTTATTGAGTTTCGATTCCCCCCGAAGGGGGCGGGCTGGCAGCAGCGTAGTATGCCACTCTTCAGCCTACAGAATTTGTTTTACAAAGATGAAGATAATAAATAATAGAAGTAGCCGATAAAATCGGAGACTTAAATAGTAACATGGCGGAAAATCGTGGAACTTAAAACATAGAACAAAGGGTTGATGGGGCTAATAAAATACATATGAAGCAGACAGGTAAGAGAAATGACAGACAATTAAAAAAAACACGGCGACAGTCTGGTTTCTGTTCGCAAGAGATATAAAATGTACACCCAGCGGCAGCATGGTTTCTGTTTGCAACACTTTGGAAAGACGAACAACACTGAACATTCACACGAACACTAGGGCACATAATAGCGTTAATCTCTTAACACAACCTTTTAACTAATTGGTTGAAGGCATGCATCACTTCTATAACAGAATAATAAACAACCAGAAAACATACTATCGTATTGGAAGTTAACCTGTGTGGGGGCTATATAAAATGATTGAGAATTTATGCAAAATCTGGTTTACTGACAACATTTAATTTCCCAAAATCAAAGACAGACATAATTAGTGTTAAACACGTTATGACAGAATATCGTAAACAACTAAC
Organism: Schistocerca nitens; assembly: GCF_023898315.1. Lineage (NCBI taxonomy): Eukaryota > Metazoa > Arthropoda > Insecta > Orthoptera > Acrididae > Schistocerca > Schistocerca nitens. The sequence continues at coordinate 837,728,137 of NC_064616.1, read as the reverse complement.
AGGTGGTTTAAGACCACAATGGATAAGGATCCTGGGTGGAAGAGGTGAGTCAAGTACTCTGGCTCTAAAAATGTGGATAACGCAATCTGAATTAGTCTGTCGCTGAGCAGACTTCGACTGTTCGGAACTACAGAAGGTTATAATTGTGCAGCTCAGAGCAAGTGGCGATTGGGATTTCTACACCCTCACAAGGCCGGAGCAGCAGTACGTTACCCTGTTTGCTTCGTGCAGCGATGTAACTTGCAGCCGGCCGCTGTGGCCGAGCGGTTCTAGGCGCTACAGTCTGGAACCGCGCTACCGCTACGGTCGCAGGTTCGAATCCTGCCTCGGGCATGGATGTGTGTGATGTCCTTAGGTTAGTTAGGTTTAAGTAGTTCTAAGTTCTAGGGGACTGATGACCTCAGAAGTTAAGTCCCATAGTGCTAAGAGCCATTTGAACCATCTTTTTGTAACTTGCAGCTGGTGAGATGTTTGCGGCGGAGGCGAGGCGTCAGGGGCACCTGCGAATCGATCGCAGCCACGAAAGAAATGCAAAACCTCACGGTCTAGCGAACAGGCAGACGAATCGCTATTTACTCTCTACCAGAGCCCTGAAATCACGGTAGATTTCAGTATGTGACACTCCCGCTTGCTGGTCGTACCAAGGACCAATTTGGCTCACTTATACGACAGACAAGGATACCAAACGTCAAGTTAGGTAAGCCAAAAACGAATAGGTCTGCCCTCGGAAAAACAGTAGTCCTCGACGTTTGAAGTCACACTGCTGGTACAGCGAGAACTTCACCACAGGCTCCCCAGTCTAACTACTTGCAAGTAAAGTCAGTCGGAGGTCAGGTCCCAAGTACCAGCTCACACATTCCAGAGCTTCAACCAGAAGTTGCTTCCAGACCGAGGTCCACAGCCCAAGTGCCTCACACCTCTCCCAGAGGAAACCACTCCATTGTTCCACACAAACGACACCGCATTCACTCCGTCTTGAGCCAATCACAGGGCTTTGGAAGCGCTAAATCTCCCCTCCTACATGACAGCACAAACTCATGTCGAACCAGCGTAAGAGTTAAGAAACCTGCGTCTCTGGAAAAAAAATTCTGGCTTTTTTAAGTTTTCGCGGTGGGAGAAGATGTTTTTCTCTGAAGTCGAGTCACTTCCCACAGCTACAAGCAAATAGATACACTCTTAAATATCTTTATCTGAATTGCCTGTGCCTTGGAACATATTAGTACTAGCTATGAGGTATCATAAGGACTCTATATCTAAACGTTTCTCAGACGCCAGAGTTTCTTACACAACAGAGATGGCCGATGGAAGTGGGTTACAGGCCTATTTGCAGTATCAGCGAACACACAAACTTACAACTCCACAGTGTAGATGCATCCCTTCAGTCTGTTGCCCATCGCCCAGCCTTCAGCTGGCGCCAATAAAGGTATAGTGGCATTGTCCTGCTGGAGAACTGTCTCGACTAGGGGGTGCTCTGTCTGTCCTGTGCAGCTGTGGGCCTGTCCGGCATAAGGGATGGGCTCGCCCCCACTTGCTTTCAACTTCCAACATTCTGTTTCTGTGAACTAAGTACCATAAAAATACCTCATGCCTTTAGTGCCCTACCAGGCCATTAACTTTCTAGTGTCTCGCTCAAGTTGCGTAAGTTGTAAGAAAATCCTCATGAAAAACAGGTGAGGGAGTAACTTGTCCTCTCTCACTGCCATCTACCTGCCATTGATTTCTGCATGGGTAGTGTCTTACATGAATATTGGTTAGTGTGACATGAACCAATTGAAATCATTGAAAATAGTAGTGGAATCTCATCCTTGTAACCAATATATAGGTGTGAGAGAAGATAACTTTGCCAATAAGGATTGCCCATGGCTAAAACACATCCCATCTAGACCTCATTCATTCGAGTGGTCATTTCATTCACTCACATGAAGCTGCAAGCCAGCAAGAGTACATGAAAAGTTTGCTGTGAGGAGTACGAATTTTGTTCGACCCAGGGGTCATTGCTATATCACAGACTTTCAATAAACATTTGATAGGCGGTTAAAAGCCCTTACAGCAAAGAAATATACCCATTCACACCATATCCTGAGGTCAGAGATGTCTAATGTCCCTAATCATTTGCAATGTCCTGGAGTATGAACTGATCTCTTCTCTTTGATTTACCCCTGCTCTATCACTCATTTGATCCCAATCATCAGACACATACATTCTCAAATGCTCAGTGAACAAGGTAATCACATGTGTAATCTGTTTGTCTTACTACCTAAGTGGTGTAATTTGTGTATAATTTTCTACGACATGAAAACAAACACAGGCACATAATCAGAGCATTAATAAATGAGCAGAACAACATAAAATACGCAATCAAGACAGTTCAATTGATACATACAAAAACACAAAGAGATATTACGTAATGAAATTACAGAAAGGTGTCCTATCGCTTGCTCCACAAGGGTCCCTGGGGAGATAAACTTTGCAATTGAAAATCTCACATGAATAGAAAATATGGCACTTATGCACTCGCACAAACTGTGACTGGCAGGACTGAAGAACAATAATTTGCGCCAGAGTGGAATGGCCTCTCACTCAGCGCATGACATGGCAGAAGTGGCGGCACACGTCTCTGATGTTTCCTATCGTCTCAAGGCAGCATTTGACGACTGGCAGCAACCAGCATCTTTGCAGATTATGGACTACATCTGGACCCTTGGCGTCATCCTGGTCAGGCAGCAGTTAACCGTCAGTGACTGGCGGGATAGCGTCGCATTTGACGTGCAACCCGCTCCCTGGCATAGCAATCCATTCAGCGTTAGTGGGACATGGGGAAGCCCTGCTCTCCCCGTTCACGTCTGCATTGGAACGCACCTGCCGGCATGGGACATTGGATTAACTCGCCCTTTGTAGCTGGGACACGTCCCTCTCGGCACCCCGCTTAGTCGGTTAGGCCCGGCGGGCGCATAGACTGTGGTGCTACGCGACTCGCTTGTCCCGCAAATAGTGGTCTGGCTGGTCGTCAGCCACTAGTGGGTGGCTGCCAGCGCTTGGTGGCGTCCCGCTGTCTGTGCTGGCTTGTGAAATCCTGCTGCTTGCACGGGTACACGACTGGGCTGCATGATGTAGGCACATCAGCTGGCCGCGGCTCAGTTCTGTCACAGTGTGGAGGGGGGGGGGGAGGGGGGGGTCCCTACACATGGGCTGCTACAGCTGAGACTCATTACGGCTCGCGACTCCCTTTCCCCTTGCTGGATGGCGTGGACAATGACGTCCAGTCAGCTGTAGTACAGGATGGCAGCCAGTCAAGGAATATTTTAGGGAATTAGTTTAAACAAGTTTCAAAGGCCCAGTGAAATCTTTACAAGTTTTCTCCCAGAGTAATTCACGCCGTGTCTACGTGACACAAGTCGCTTGCCTTTCAAAACCGAGGCGGTTCTGTCCAGTTCAAGCTGCTGACAGGAGACGCCCTGAGCCCTCTGCTGCAACTGCTAGCGAATTCACACCATTGATTTTAGCCAATAGCGTGCGTGGGATACCGATCACGTGTGTGGACGTCGGAGCACTCTGTGGTGCAGGACACACTTGCTTCTCTCTCTTGTAATCCAGACCTCAAGCAGAACAGACATCTTTTTGGTGCTTTTCATGACCGGCACCAACGTAAATCAACATGAACCGCTTCCCCTTCCATTGTCCATTTTAATTAATTGTTCGTCCTCCTTGACTGGCCTAAACCTGCTACATTCCAACCCTAGGTGAGCCTTCGTATACTGAAATATATCCTCTTTATTGTACTTAATTCCCAGTTTTGTCATTTAACGGCAGCCCTGGATGCCCACTATCAAATCCTGATCACTCGACCTCCTGCACACTGCCGTCATGAGGCATATCGATCAACCTCCCTGGCATTTTATATATTAACATTGGTGTCAGAAGTTTCTCTCCCCGTCCCCAAGCAATGTGATCTTTTACATTTGGTGTCAGAATCGCGATTCCTTCCCACCGTTCGATCCACAGGGTGGCCGTTTATTCTAGTCCATGTTTGATGTTGTGTGGTCAGTCAATATTCGCCATTGTTATTCCTCTACGAGCCGAGCTTGGGTGCCTCAGCATGTCCTCTCGACGTCGCGCCAGACACTGCGTCCGCACATACCAGCACCCGGGGCAAAGTCTGCCTGCGTCTCGCCGAGCGCGGCACCAATACGTCTGAGCGGCTGCCGAGGCTCCAGCTGCTCACGGCCGGCGTAGCTCCACTGCCACTGCCGCCCGTCCACCTCCATCGCCCCTGATATCGCCAGTCCGCCGAGATGAGCCACATAGCGCACGTGTGTACTGCATGTGCTCTGGGCGCATTTGTCGGTCGCACCAGCCCAGATATCCGCGTCGCGGGCTCCGCTGTTGTCGCCCAGCTGCGCAGCCCACCTGCCGCTGCGCCGCCGACAGGCGCCGCCCAACGTTCGCCGCCAGTTAGCTTCCCGCTGCCATCTCCATTTGGGCCCTGGAATCAACGCCGCGTGCTCGTACTTTCGCAGCCAGTTGCCCTGCCACCCACGCCGCTGCTGCGCGAGTACCGCATGCATACTGCCTTCAGCCGACACACTGCCGCCGCCACCGTCTCTTCTGTACTGTGAGTGTTGGTATATACTGAAGCACTTGCAGTTTTTGCTCTGGATGCAGAGAAGAACTTGATATCTTGCGAACCGTGGATGAAGGGTGTCAGACGGATGCCGTATTCCTTGACTTCCGGAAAGCGTTTGACTCGGTGCCCCACTGCAGACTCCTAACTAAGATACGAGCATATTGGATTGGTTCCCAAATATGTGAGTGGCTCGAAGACTTCTTAAGTAATAGAACCAAGTACGTTGTCCTCGATGGAGAGTGTTCATCGGGGGTGAGGGTATCATCTGGAGTGCCCCAGGGAAGTGTGGTAGGTCCGCTGTTGTTTTCTATCTACATAAATGATCTTTTGGATAGGGTGGATAGCAATGTGCGGCTGTTTGTTGATGATGCTGTGGTGTACGGGAAGGTGTCGTCGTTGAGTGAGTGTAGGAGGATACAAGATGACTTGGACAGGATTTCAGATTGGTGTAAAGAATGGCAGCTAACTCTAAATATAGATAAATGTAAATTAATGCAGATGAATAGGAAAAAGAATCCTGTAATGTTTGAATACTCCATTAGTAGGGTAGCGCTTGACACAGTCACGTCGATTAAATATTTGGGCGTAACATTGCAGAGCGATATGAAGTGGGAAAAACATGTAATGGCAGTTGTGGGGAAGACGGATAGTCGTCTTCGGGTCATTGGTAGAATTTTGGGAAGATGTGGTTCATCTGTAAAGGAGACCGCTTATAAAACACTAATACGACCTATTCTTGAGTACTGCTCGAGAGTTTTGGATCAATATCAGGTCGGATTGAGGGAGGACATAGAAGCAATTCAGAGGCGGGCTGCTAGATTTGTTACTGGTAGGTTTGATCAGCACGCGAGTGTTACGGAAATGCTTCAGGAACTCGGGTGGGAGTCTCTGGAGGAAAGGAGGCGTTCTTTTCGTGAATCGCTACTGAGGAAATTGAGAGAACTAGCTTTTGAGGCTGACTGCAGTACAATTTCACTGCCGCCAACTTATATTTCGCGGAAAGGCCACAAAGATAAGAGAGATTAGGGCTCGTACAGAGGCATATAGGCAGTCATTTTTCCCTCGTTCTGTTTGGGAAGGGAACAGGGAGAGAAGATGCTAGTTGTGGTACGAGTTACCCTCCACCACGCACCGTATGGTGGATTGCGGAGTATGTATGTAGATGTAGAATAACTTCCTGATCTCCTTTGGAACATCAATTTCGAATCCATAATACAGTTACTGCATGTGTATTTGAAAACACAACTCTGTTGCCGAAGAAATATGTCAGGTTTAGTTGTTGTCATAAGAAGTTTTTAAGATTTTTTTTTTTTTTTTTTTTTAGTTCTGAGTTAATTTCCAGGGATGCGCAGCTTGCACATTATGTTTGGCAACCACAGAGTCTTCCAGCTGTTCATGGCACTTTCTTCCATTTCGTTTTCGTGTCATGATCAACTCTTTCTCTTTCATGTTTCCTACAAGCATCATTTCTCTGCCCTATAATGAAAGTAGGTTCCTTATCCTTGCCCCACAGACGTGAGCACTTAAGGGCTCTGTAACGCCCTGTGCCGTCATATCGCGTCCGCTTGGTATCCGAAATTTGGCGCCCTAAATGAACTTTTTCTACCTTCTCTTTCTTTCCTGTCTTGTCCCTCTGCATCCTCTTTCCCGACCATTTATTCTTTCCTGCCCATGCCTTCTGTTTTCGTAAGTGGTAGTTCCTTGATTGGTTAACTCAATGCACAAAGCTACGAGATGGCTTCCGGATGTTGACCCCCAGAGTGCAGCAAACTTTTGTTGTTCAAAATGTTCAAACGTGCGTGCAATCTCATGGGACTTAACTGGTAAGGTCATCAGTCCCTAAGTTTACATACTACGTAACCTAAATTATCCTAAGGACAAACACACCCATCCATGCCCGAGGGAGGACTCGAACCTCCGCCGGGACCAGCCGCACAGTCCATGAATGCAGCGCCTTAGGCCGCTCGGCTAATCCAGCGCGGCCAACTTTTGTTGATGATGAAAAGGAATTGATTTTTTTTACTCCTGTAAGTTGATTGGTGAGCAGGCAAGTGGTCCTGTGTGTGTTGTTTTAAGTGATGCTAAGTGGTCTGTTTTATACCATCACCCCGAGGTCAGAGCAAAACCGTTATCCAAGATTCACTTTATGATGCAGTGAGTTTCCAGTTGAGACTATGTTCTAGGCGACAGATGGCCTCAGAAGTTAAGTCGCATAGTGCTCAGAGCCATTTGAACCATTTTCAACTAAGTAAATGAAGAATAGTAGTTAGCAACCCATGTGCGTTTTGCACATTTTAGAATCCACCCAGACGAACACAAGTTTCGTTATTTTTCGCCCTACTTCTTACGAAGTAGTTTAGTGATGGGGTGTATTAAACTATCTGTTTTATCTTCAGCGTTCTTGCAGAATTTTTGTATTGTACTGTATTTCACTTTTAAATCTCCCTTATTCAGAATGATTTTTTTTTTTTTTTTGCCTTTCAGAAGAATGCATCAAGCTTACCCTACAAAAGTTTTTCTATAATGCTACTTTTTACAAGCTTAGTCGTTGAACGTTGCGTTTTGGTGTCAAAGCTAGAATGTGGAGCCCCTCCATGCATTGTCCATTCTATTTGTCTTTTATTGTTCAGTAGACTGTGATACTTCGAATTTTCATCTAACTTTTGTAACTACTACTCCACTGTTTCACTGTTTTGCAGATGAGCTAAGCCTACTGTCGTTTTAGAGGCGTTTATTTCCCTGTTTTCTTTCAACCTGCCTAAGATTTAAAAATGATTGTGAATTTTTCATTCTCATGCCCGCTGACTAGGCTATAATACCGAGTGGAGTTTGGAAGCAAGCGACCTCCAGCTGATGGAATGTGAAGCGGAAACACACCATAATAACCAAGCGCTCCGTTATGGGGTGTTTTCCCGTGGACCGCCATCTAGTTTGGTAGCGCTTTTCACTTCCGAGCCTCCTCCGAAGTATAGTACCACCATACCACCTTCCGTAAACATTTAGCATGCCCACTACGATATGCACTATGTTGGAAATCGTTGCTAAGTGAAGCACCCGAGTTATATAAAATACCCAATAAAGAAGAGTTGAATGCGCCCCTGAAGTTGAGAAGAAGTGTGCTACCCTCTCGCTGTAGATCGGTAAGAGAGATAGAGAGTTCACCCAGACGAACACAAGTTTCGTTATTATCCTCCCTATTTCTTACGAGGTAATTTATTGATGAAGTGATGATGTTACGAGCGATACAGTGCCCCGTCGTGTGTTTAGGAAATGAGAGACACCTGTTTGTTTATTCAAACAAACACACCCATGATGTTACAAGATTGAAGTTTCTGCTGAAATAAGCACTAATTTGTTGATGTTTACCTCTCATGAGCCGGCCGGAGAGGCCGAGCAGCTCTAGGCGCTACAATCTGGAGCTGCGCGACCGCTACGGTCCCATAGTGCTCAGAGTCATTTGAACCATTTGAACCAAGCACTCATGACATGACATCATCGCCCAAGCGCAGTAAAATGGTTGAAATGGCCCTGAGCACTACGGGTCTTAACATCTGAGGTCATCAGTCGCCTAGAACTCAGAACTACTTAAACCTAACTAACCTAAGGACATCACACATATCAATGCCCGAGGCAGGATTCGAACCTGCGACCGTAGCGGTCGCGTGGTTCCAGACTGAAGCGCCTAGAACCAAGCCCCGTAACGCGTTATTTGTTTGTAATTTAGTTAGCAAGAGACTTCCTCCAAAATGAAGAAAAAGTTTCATTGAACAATGTCGCAGTAGCTCGCACCCCCCTTTTCTTCGTAGCTGACCCTGTTACTTCAGGGATTTTGGGAATTTCGTAGTAGTTAACCCCCGCGAGACGTAATCGCCCTATGTCTTCCTCGCCCATGCGTTGCATTGGGTTACTACCATTGCTCTTTATCGTTCGTCTACCTGAACTTGTGGCCGATTATACCCAATTCCTTATCCTTTAACGTGAGCGCCCTTCCATTTCGCCGCGAGTGTGTCGCTGGGCATAAATGGCCAATATGCCGGGCTACACTGGCGTTGCGATCGCGGACGGCTGTCCACGATTATACCCAGAACAAACCCTGCGTTAAATACATGATTTTTCCCATTGGTCAAATCCCTTTTCTTCCTAAGCCCCAACATCTGGTACTAAAGCTTCCTATTCAGCAAATCACTTATGAAACCACTAAATTCCACCGGTACACGCCGTCAGCTGTGCCGTGTGATGAAAGTGCCACTGCCACTGCCACTTCCCCTTCGCCCCCCTCGCCATTCTTCATCCCTTGCACTTACCGCTCCGCTCTTTCCCCTCCCGCAAGACGTGCGTTACGCTACAGATAATACCCCCTCCATCACCCTACTAGAGAGAACGGCCATTAAAGTCTGTCGACGTCACACTTCCCCGCCGGACAAGCCACGTACTCTTCTCCCGTCAGTCAAAGTTTGTTTACAAAAAGTGCGTGCGCTTGTGTCGCACAGAAACACATTCTTGATGTGAACCTTTTCATATTTTATGATCTGATTATAAACTCACTGCATTCTTTCCCTTCCTTTATATGAAGTTTTGTAAATAGGAGGAGAGTATTATTAGTTGTTTTGTCACTGTAGACACACCTTTTAATTACGTTTTGTAGAGTTTTGCCTGTGTGCCCTCCATGCCTATAACCTTGTTTTACAAGATTATTTTATGCCATATGACAGTCTCCTGATTTCATCCTTAATTCCAGTGTTTTGTCAGTATATGTTGTAGCCCACGGAAATTTATATAACAAATACGTGTAACTACTAATTGGAGGATGTACTAAGATTTTACATTTGTTATCACTCTTCTTTAAATGTAATGAACTCAGTTGTAACCCCAAGCTAGTTGTTAATGATCTGCAGTAAGTCGGTTTATTATCATTTTTACCCAAATATTTTGATTACCATACAATTAAGTATTTTGCAGATTTTTCTCTCAAACCAACAGAAACCATGATAGTTCATTCCTATTTTCTGAAGAGCTATGGCATCATTTTAACTTCGTTTGTCTTAACACTTGATTATAAGGACAGTGATGATTTCAACTATTACAGGAGATACTGTATTGTAATTTGAACAAGTTAATATTTTACTATTTTCTTACTCATGAAATTTGATAAACTTGGCTGCATGTAAATCCCCTCCCATTTACATACACTAAACTAAATATTGTAACAGATCCCTCCCATAGTATTAATGCCCCTACTATGGCAAACCGTCTTTCCGGGGAGTGACCGACGCCCTTTTGTAAACAATGGTTGTCACCACTTCTCTGAAATGGGGATGGAATTTACAGGATGGCAGCCAGTCAAGGAATGTTTTAGGGAATTAGTTTAAAAAAATTATTTCAAAGACCCAGTGGAATCCTTACAAATTTTCTCCCAGAGTAATTCACGCCGTGTCTACGTGACACAAGTCGCTTGTCTTTCAAAACCGAGGCAGACCTGTCCAGTTAAAGCTGCTGACAGGAGACGTCCTGAGCCCCCTGCTGAAACTGCTGGCGAATTCACGCCATTGATTTTAGCCAATAGCATGCGCGGGAGAACATAGTTGCTTCTGTCTCTTGTAATCCAGACCTCGAGCAGAACAGACGTCCGTTTGGAAGGCAGAGCATCTGGCTGTGCGTTTCACGACCGACCACCAACGTAAATCAACGTGAATCACTTCCTCTTCCATTGCCCATTTTAATTAATTGTTCGTCCTCCTTGACTGGCCCAAAAACTGCTAACTTCCAACCCTAGGTGCGCCTTTTGTACTACGTATATTGAGATATATCCTCTTTATTGTACTTAATTCCCTGTTTTGTGATTTAACGGCAGCCTGGATGTCCACTATCAAGTCCTAACCGCTCGACCTCCTTTACACTGCCGCCACGAGGCATATTTAACAGCCTTCTTCCCCCTCCCTGCCATTTTAGACATTAACATTGGTGTCAGAAGTTTTTCTCCATATCCCCAATCATCGTACTCTTTTACAATTGGTTTCAGAAGTGGTATGTAACAATTATATCCCCCTTGCCGGCACGAACTCTTATACAGTGCCATGTGGTTTGGAGTCTGCACAGTTCTCAATAACGGTCAAGCGCCATATTTTCTCAAAAATGTCATCACAGTGATATAATCCATTTACATAAAAAGAGAAAATAATGGTGAATACAAAAATTTTTTCTTTACTTTTTTATACTTATTAATTAATTTATTTATTTTATTACTAAGGATGCAAATCCTAAAATAAGTTTAATGACTGTATGTGCATATTTTTTGTTAGTTTTTGGTTAATTCTACTCCTGTAATGCACACTAATTTTTACGCAGGCACTACTTCTATTCCTCCACTAAACGTGCAGACTTCTCCCAATGCCAAATACTAACTTATTGTACTACCCTAGGCCTTTGCTTATACTGCCGAAGCGAATTTTCATACATTTTATTCCTTGTATACTCCTCTTTTTTGTCAATGTCTGGCGGTGTTGTCTGCTGACGCTGAAGTGGCCAGGAAGTGCGTCTACTCACTAAAGTGCTGGTGATTTGCCCGAAAATTTTGAAGTAGCATTTAATGACTGTGTACTCGTTATTTTACATATTACAATGATGCATCCTGTCTCCTCTACCAGGATCGCTGCTGCTGAAATGAAACACGAGTATTATGCATTATTTATGTCTGATTATAAATATTTTTCTAATTTAACTCTCATCCATGGTCCATCATTTCGTGTCTGCTTCCTATATCCGGGTCAGACTCGCTAATTCTCCATACACAATATTTCGCCGACGGCGCTCACATGGCACTGGCAATATTCCACCACGAGACAGGCTACATCGCACGACAGGCGATGGCTCATATCACAGCGAGTCTCAGCGTTGACACGCGCCCAAAGAGTCCTCTCTTAGTATGTCTTGGGAACAGAGTTCTTGTTTGCGTTTCCGTTGTCATACCCGTGACAGAGGATTTCTGTGTTTAGTTATATTGACATGAAGTTTTGAAATTTATGGGGTACGTTTGGAAATCTGTACGACACATGAGTGAGTAGATTTCTCCTTATTCCATCACTTACTTAGCCCTCTCCCTGCATAATACAGTGACTGACAATTGAAGTACATTTCATACATTTGCTTAGTATTCTTCGAGCTAAAGTCGACTGAATATTTCTATTCAAGACATTTAGACGAATTAAGATATACCTTAAATTCTGTTATGTTCATTGCATCAAATATGCTGCAATGATTGGAACTCGAATTCCTGTTTAACGGAAAAGCTAAAATTACGTGTCTTGCTCTTTAGACACACTGAAGAACCAAAGAAACTGGTAGACCTCTTAATATCGCGTAGCCGGCCGGTGTGGCCGAGCGGTTCTAGGCGCTACAGTGTGGAACCGCCCGACCGCTACAGTCGCAGGTTAGAATCCTGCCTCCGGCATGGATGTGTGTGATGTCCTTAGGTTAGTTAGGTTTAAGTAGTTCTAAGTTCTAGGGGACTGATGACCTCAGATTTTAAGTCCCATAGTGCTCAGAACCAGAGCCAATATCGCGTAGGACCATCGCGAGCACGCATACGTATCTCAACATAACGTGGCATGGACTCGACTAATGTCTGAAGTAGTGCTGGAGGGAATTGACACCATGAATCCAGCAGGACTGTCCATAAATCCGTAAGAGTACGAGGGGTTGAGATCAAGAGCACGCTGCAAGGTATCCCAGGCATGTTCATGTCTGGGGACTTTGGTGGTCAGCGGAAGTGTTTAAACTCAGAAGAGTGTTCCTGGAGCCACTCTGTAGCAATTCTAGACGCGTGGGGTGTCGCATTGTGCTGTTGGAATTGCCCAAGTCCGTTGGCACGCACAATGGACATGAATAGATGCAGGTGATCACACAGGATGCTTACGTATGTGTCACCTGTCAGAGTCGTATCTAGACGTATCAGTGGTCCCTTATTACCCTAACTGCACGCGCCCCACATCATTACAGAGTCTCCAGCAGCTTGAACATTCCCCTGTTGACATGCAGCGTCCATGTATTCATGAGGTTATCTCCATACCTGTACACATCCATCTGCTCGATACAATTTAAAACGAGACTCGTCCGACCAGGCAACATGTTTCCAGTCGTCAACAGTTCAATGTCCGAGTTTACGGCCCAGACGAGGCGTAAAGCTTGGTGTCGTGCAGTCATCAAGGGTACACGAGTGGCCTTCTGCTCCAAAAGCCCATATTGATGATGTTTTGTTGAGTAGTTAGCACTCTGACACTTGTCGATGGCCCAGCATTGAAATCTGCAGCAATTTGCGGAAGAGTTGCACTTTTGTCGCGTTGAACGATTCTCTTCAGTCATCGTTTGTGCCGTTCGTGCAGGATCTTTTTCCGGCCGCTGCGATGGCGAAGATTTGATGTTTTACCGTATTCCTGATATTCATGGTACACTCGTGATATGGTCGTACGGGAAAATCCCTACTTCATCCCTACCTCGGAGATGCTGTGATCATCGTTCGTGCGCCGACTATAGCACCACGTGCAAACTCATTTAAATCTTGATAACCTGTCATTGTAGCAGTAGTGACCAATCTAACAACTGCGCCAGCCACTCGTTGTTTTGTATAGGCGTTGCCGACTGTAGCGCCGTATTCTACCTGTTTACATATCTCTATATTTGAATACGCATGCCTTTGGCGCTTCCGTGTAGCTGTACTGAACTTCATTTGTAATGTCGATATACCACATTCTGGTTCAACAATTTCAATTAAGACTGAGACTTATAACATTTTTAATATGTTTCAGAATGATAATTGTTCTTTCTCGGACTCCTGAAATTTCCCAAGACATTTTTCTGAGGTCATTAGCCGCTAAGCTTACGCACTACTTAACCTAAATTATCCTAAGGACAAACACACATAACCATGCCCAAGGGAGGACTCGAACCTCCGCCGGTATCAGCCGCACAGTCCATGACTGCAGCGCCTGAGACCACTCGGCTAATCCCGCGCAGCTTTCTGAGGTCAATTTTTGATTTGGTGTCTTCTTTGTCTGAGATAGTACAAGGCCTTGTCTACTGCCAATCAGTGCAAGCTCATAGCGAGCATTTAAAATAAACTTCATCTAATCCACCGCGCACCAAAGGATGTCTTGAGAGGGATGCAGAATCTGAAACGTCCATCGTTATCAACAAGTTCTTAGAGTTCATCTTTCGTTTACCATCTAGCATTCTGCTATACGAATTTGTTACTTAGTGTAAGAGATGCGTATCCTTTCATTATCGATGCAGTTCCAAGATGGTGCACGTGACCAGTAAATTGCTTATTCAAACAATATTCAGTTTGAACGAACAAGTTTAGTGCACAATTGTTAGTCAAGTCAATGTCATCAACTTTCATCATTCCTGTTTCATCGCTAAGTCTTCCTTTTACATGCAGATGACTCTCACAGGGTAGTAGAAAAGTGTTTTAATTTGATATCACGGTCAATTTTAAATCGTTATGATCAAAATCTCGTTGACCGAACGGTTTACACTCACAATGTTCGAAGCGAGTGACAGTGTCATGAAAGAGAACTTTCTCTTCTCACGTTATGTGTGTAACACATCTTTTTCTTCTTCTTTTTTCTTCCGCTTCTTGACTACCAAATCAAGGAGTGAGGGCTCACATAGAATGGCATTAGTATTTATAATACTGTGTACGTTAGCGATTATAGTATTTGGCGTCCGCGAGGACGTAACATATTTTTCACTTCTTATTCTTCGCCTCAAGTAGTAGCCGCGCGGTCTTGGAGGCCCTGTCATGGTCCGCGCGGCTCCCTCTGTCGGAGGTTCGAGTCCTCCCTCGGGCATGGGTGTGTGGGTGTCGTCTTTAGCGTAAGTTCGATTAAGTTATATTAGGTAGTGCGTAAGCTTAGGGACCGACGGCCTCAGAAGTTTGGTCCCATAAAACCTTACCACAAATTTCCAAAATTTTCTTATTTCTCTTCATTCTCTCCTTCTTCTTTGTATCCGAAATTTTTTTTGACGTAACATACTGTACGATACCCATTACGATCCTTAAGTGTAATCGAACAGGTATGTCTTCACTCTCGAAACCCACAAGATGTACTTCTTTCTCTCTAATTAATATAATTAATTCTTAAATGTTTCTTGCCACAACTAACATATAAATGAATGAATTTGGTGATGCCAAAATCTTATATCCAAGTGTTACTGCAGGTCAGAACTGGTGTAACATGTGTATAGGATTGTCCCTGTGGAATGAAACTACAGAAATGTTAGAGTCAGCGTATAAGACGTTAACCTTCTGAATATTTGTGGATGTTCTGCTGCCAGTTACATTTCTCTGAGCTCCTAAAACTGGACCTGTATTAATCTATAGCTTAAAATCACTACCTACATTACGCCAAATCTCCGCAATGTCTACGTAGTCATTCCTGATGTTTGACTCTGTCTCCCTCAATAAGGCGAAGAGGAAGTCTTGTAGTTCGTATGTTCCACGTTTCAGAGTGATCGCCTGTCTGATTATAGATGTAGAAGTTATTGTTTGTAGACATAATATCTGATACGGAACAGTAGATAAAGAAGTTTTGTATGGAAAATTCGTATGCGTGAAGAGACAAATTTAGAGTGGCGTCAAAAACAGCCGCTGTAATTGAGTTTTTGCCTGATAGGCTAAATGCTACACTGTGTCCTACGGTATGCATTGTTGTAATGTGAGTGTGGGCAAAAAGACTTGCTAATTTATCTAGAGTTCACATACGTTAAACAAAGGTGGCCGCACCTCTAACTTTCATATGACTCAAATGTAGCGTAATTTTATATTATTGTATAGTTTTTCAAATACCTCACTTTTTCCGGAGGAGGAGGTGAACTGATAAAGCTGTCAAAGTATTACACAACATCACTCTTCTTCTTTTAAGGTACACAGTGCGAGCCTCGTTCACTTTTTGTCTAGAGGTTGAAAATTGCAATCTCATATCTTTTACGATTTTTGGGTAAAGTAAGTGTCATACACACATCCAGAAAATGAGATGTTTTCAGCTACGCAGCTGCTCTAAGTCACTATTACTAAGTAGTCTTGTTGGAGGGCTAACGAGAACTCTTTTCTTTTTCCTAAACAGGGACCAAACTTGTTTTTCCTTTCTCGTCCTAAATACAACACTTTTCCTTCACAAAGTTCTATTGCTTCCATTGCATGCTTATGTCTTTCCATTTCAGTTTAATGTTTTCAAGCAGATCACACATTAACGAATTCAGCAATCCCTGCTACAACTCCCGCTAATCCTCCAAGCGTTGCTAAAGGTGAAACATTGGAATGAGAGGAAATATTCCACCTGTTTTGGGGATGGTCATTTTACGCGCTCTGTCAAGTAATTTTTCTTAGGCATACCTTCTGGAACAATTTTCTGTGGTACTTTCACAGCTGCTTTTTGTCTTTATTCACTTAAGACAAGTTTTAACAAATGTAATTATTTCGTTAGGTAATTTCCCTATGGTCTTCTTTTGATACCCACCCCCAACTTAACTTTAACCTTCATTTGAACTATCCACTGCTAAAGCATTTAACGTTTCACTGAGTTTGGCGTCTCCTGCTTTCACTCTTAACCATGTTTTTTCATTCGAAGTCCAGTCAAATCTATGTCTGTCTCGCAACCTGTCAGGGAGTTTTTCATAAGCTATGTTACGTTCTTTGCAGTCTTCATCTAATGGTTTAACTTTGACGGCACATTCTTTTAATTTTCTTCACAAGCTTTGTTTTCGAACAACAGTATGAGTAGCTTGGAGTTATGCAGTTCTATAGGTGAGTTGTTAATAAAATGATTTAGGAGAGATCTGCCTTGCTCCTTCTTCTCGTCCTTGTTCATTAACAGAATTCAATGTTCTGCATGACTTAATGTAATATAGACCTGCCTGTGCTTTATGCGAACGTACAATAAACACCCACAGGTGTTAGCATTAACAGTGGAGAGTATATAAAACATGTTGGGGGGACGTGTAAAATAGTTCTGTCGTTGTCTTACTGCACAAACGATGTGATTTATGTGACGTTCAAAATGGCACGATCATTGGCTTTCAAGCCAAGAGTGAAAACATTTTTGAAATGGCTACATTTGTAAACTGTTCTTGTACTACCGTGGTTAGGGTGAACAGATGTGCAACTTTTGAGCAACTGACCGCCCAGGTGAAGAAAGGGACTACCAATAGCGTCTCTTCAACTATACTTCAGCGAACGTTGTTGCGTATGGGCCTCCGCAACAGGTGTTTGGTTCATGCATCCATGCTGACTGCTACTCATCGTCAACGAAGGATGCAGTTTGCACGACCGTACGACAACTAAATGTCCTCTGAATGGCTACAGGTGAACTTTTTAGATGAATCACATTTCACGTTCCATCAGACAGATGGCTGTTTCGTGTACGGCATTAAACGTCTTAAAGCAAATACCCTACAACAATAACGGGAAGGGTTAGGGCTGAAAGAGGAAACGTTATGATCTGGGGAACGTTTTCGTGGCGTTACGTGGGTAAGCTTGTCCTTCTGGAAGACACAATGGATGAAACGAAAGCATCCATTTATCCTCGTGGACAATGTCAACCGTTGCATGCACTGGGTTTTTCCCCGATGCGATGGCACCTACTAGAAGGATAATGCAACATGCCACATAATACACAGTGTACCTGCAAGGTTCGAAGAGCATCATGGTGAGTTTACGGTACTTCCCTGGTTACCTGATCTCTTGGATCTAAGCGCAATCGAGAATCTGTTGCTGTACCTGCCTTCACTCCCCAACAGAGAAACCGGTGTAGCTGGCTGAGTTGGCTCCACATCCCTGTCGGCACCTTCCAGGACCTCACTGTTTCTCTTACTGGACGTCTCGCAGGTGCGTGGCTGTCAGAGGTGGTTATTCAGGCTTTTGACAGGTGATCACATTAATATGGCAGGGCAGTATATATTATTTGCTGCAAGCCAGTAATGCCCTTAGCGTGTCTGGAGATGCAATTCCAAAAACATGCATATCAATATCCTATCAGTCCTGTTTCTGACAAAAGAGGATTGAAACAACAAAAATGCATTCATTCCAAATATACCTTGATGCATTATACCTGTTTCTTCCACTTGCAACTGGCGTAGAAGCTTTCTGATTGCCCTATTCCCAAGAAAACGGTGTAGCTTAAGAAAGTGAGAAATATGATTTAACAGTAAAATACTGAGCTCCTATTTGGGAAGCTAAGAATGTGTTTGGCTAAGGTGCCCTCTGACTTGCTTATTTTCATGAATGCGGTGTGACTAAGGAGGTAGTGGAGGATAGAGGTGAGGGGGGAGGTGACAGAGGACTGGGGATGGGCTAGGTGGAGGGTAGGGGGGATGGGAGTGAGTTGGGAAGGGAGGGGGCTAGGGGAAGAGGAGGGGGAGAAAGGAGTGTTGAAGGTCATATTTTATCCTACTGACCGTCGATAGGCAATACAAGGGCCAGTAAATTTCGTGCACGGCTAATTTTTCGAAGAAGATCCTAACATAGAGGGACTCAGAGAAATTCATGTGATGTTCAAGTGACACTTCATTGCATTTGCCGACAGTTTGGTACTTGGGATTGGTAGTAAATCTCACTGTGTTTATGAATGAAGTCGTATAAGAAGCTAAAATGAAGGAAACTGATTTTATTTGCAGTTTTATGCACTAATTTTAAACCTAGATAGTAGATAGTAACGTTGACTGATAGGAGATTTATTTCTGAGTTACATAAAGTAATGTACGGTACATATTTAGGGAATATGCTGAACCATTTTAGTAGTCTCTCTGGTTGATACGATATGAAAATATTATGACTGATTAGCGAGTATGTGGGTTTTTACGCATTAAAGATGCACCGATATGTAAATGGCAGTAGGTGTTAAAAATTGTTGCACTCAAACAACTCATAAATATCCGGTTTGTTACAAATTGCGGGAAATAATTGTATTCCGGAGCATGTATGCTGGAAAGAAGCTGTGAGCGGAAGTGTCTACCGCTTCATAAACTTTCCGAAACGAGAAGGAAACTATTAACATGGTGCCACGTTTGGATCGGACATCAAAATGCACAGTGGCAGCCAACACCGTGAAAGTATGTCAGCTGCAGCCACAGAATCTTCTACTGCGCCTGAGATCGACATCAGAGGTCTTTTTATTTGGCAAGGTTTGTGTTAATACGATCATGCAGAAAAATTTGAGTACGTGGAACATAAGCTATCTATAGATGTAGAAGAAACTGGCTGACAAGCAGAACACTACGTGGACGCCAGCTGATGAAGAAATTATTAACTTTCATAATTTTTTTCTAACTTTTTATCTTAGGGGATGAAACCTGGTTCTGCGAGGTCCACACAAAGTACGGTCGCTGTTCATAGCTGTTGGCGTCAGTTTCCCGCGTACATTCTAAGACGTGAACTATCACTGCTTTGACCGATTCCAAAACAAATCTTCACCGGCACTTTCCAGTGGATTTATAAATATTGTCGGAGGTGTAGTGTGGTCAGCTGAGGTTTTTTGAAGGCAGGTAGGGATATTTGGTTTCTCTCTTCTGATTTCTTTTATCAAAACATTTACCGATCTTCATAGAGGCAATGTGAATGATAACCATTTGTTCTGCAATGATGATTTGTAAATAGGAATTTTGTAACTGTTTTATTGGTATATCGGTCATTAAATTGTTAAACGAAAATATCAGTTGAGATTGCAAACGAAGCACCAGTTTACCTGAGTGACATTTAAATGCTATGGTGACACTATTTTTTACCATGTTTTCTCTCTCTGTGGACATATGAGACCCTTTCTTACCCGGTGGGATTGCACGTCTATCAGAAGAGGGGTAGTTGTTCGATAACATGGATATCGCCCCGCACTGCCAAGCCGAGCGCTGGCAGGTGTCGAGGGAGGAGACAGCTGTTATAAACGCAGGAAATCGGCGAACATTTCTGGCTCGCTGTTCCTTTACTTCCAGAGATTCCAAACAGTCTCTTTCGACCTCGTATCTTCCGGAATGCAATATATTTCTCATTCTGAGAAATCTCTTCTTTATAGAAAATGTTTTGTTCTGCAGTAAGTTGTATTTTACAGTCAAATAGAATAGGGAGACAGTTGCAAGGCATTGTGAATGACGTAGTAGCCGAGTAACAGCTACAGTTCTCTGCGTCGTCGAATATTCAGTTGCATAAATATCGTCATATAAACGGCAATGACGTATATGCATTTGTTATATTGGCACCATAGATCTAAAGAGCTTAAGGGATGCCACTATCGGTAGTGGTATAACGTAGTAAATCGTACCCCTTACGCATCGCCGATTCTCTGAAACTTTCGGAGCTGAGCACGCATTTTCCAGCATAAGGTTTTGTTCAGTAATGTTCAAGCGCTATCTTTCACGCGCCAGAATGTGAGGTGAGAGTGTTGTTGGGGTTCCTTGTGGAATAGTCGTGTGCTGTTGAATAGTGCTAAATGTATTTATTTAATTATTTTTTGACAGTTTGTTGATGTGATAAAATCTGACTTTAGAAATTTTTGGTCGTAGGGAAATAATGAGTAACTTTTCGCTTTATTTAAAATGGATACACGTAATTACACACGATATCAAGAGACAAATCAGTATCGTCATTCGTACTCAGTAGCATATGTTGACGAGGTACATTAGTATCCAAACATCTATAAACGATATTTTGGATTATCGTAGCGTGGAACTTTAATGTACAAAGCAGTATAGTAACGGCAGACTTCAGTGTGAAAGTAGAATAAATTTAAGTATTCATGCTTTAAGGATTAATCATGGCATTGTCAGGAAGTGAGTTACGAAATCAACACAATCAATAAAGTAAAATTGTATATACTGTTATCTTTTCAAAGCAGCACTTTTCACCGAAAATTAGAGTAACCTGAATATTCGTAAGGCAATGAATGAGCTACGTTTTCGTGTTAGGTAACAAGGTTCGATACCACAAAGAATTGCGTTCTCTCTGTTAACCAACCTTTACTTATATCCGGTCGCCCCATATTGAACGGTTTCAGTGAAGCATGAGAGAAACTGTAAGGGGAGTGAGGTGACAGCAGTACGTAAAGTTTATTTCACAGACTTCTTGCGATTATGTTGCGATACGTTGTGCAAGTCTGATGTGCTAACATTCTATAAAGATTAAATATGTATTGAGGTGTTGTGTACGAGCACATTAGCCCGCATCTCGTGGTCGTGCGGTAGAGTTCTCGCTTCCCACGCCCGGGTTCCCGGGTTCGATTCCAGGCGGGGTCAGGGATTTTCTCTGCCTCGTGATGGCTGGGTGTTGTGTGCTGTCCTTAGGTTAGTTAGGTTTAAGTAGTTCTAAGTTCTAGGGGACTGATGACCATAGATGTTAAGTCCCATAGTGCTCAGAGCCATTTGAACCATTTGATTTTATGAGTACATTATGATAGCTGGACAGCTGTCTTCTGATAATATAGTCTACAGTAATCTTACTAACGTAAATAGTAGTGTATCATTTGTCTTGCAACATGGGTCCACATCTTCCATAAATGTTTAAATGATGTCATATTGCTTTCCACTGCTACTATTTTTATTTATTTATTATTGCAATTTTGGCATTTGTGCCTTTTTCAAGCATTAGATTTTTGCAGGCAGGTTGACGCTGGGCAGCTATTACAACCTAAATGACTGAAGATGAGCACCAATTGCTCGTAATGGGTCGCAAATAAACTAATACTACAAAATCAGTAATTCATAATCTCTGTGATATATATATATATATATATATATATATATATATATATATACAGGGTGTGGTAGATAAGTAATGAGACTCAGTCTAGAAAAACAAATTTATTGATCCAATTTGTACAAAACGTTAATATTCTTCAAAGTACTCGCCTTGGGCGTCGACACAACGTTGCCAGCGCGTTTTCCAAGCTTCATAGGCCCCACTGTAGTCCGTTTGAGTTATCCCAGTTAGTGCCTTCGTGACAGCACGTTGGATGTTCGGAATATCGTCGAAACGATGACCCTTCAGGCATCTTTTGACCTTCGGAAATAGGAAGAAATCAGGAGGACTCAAGTCAGGGCTGTATGGTGGCTGTGGCAAAACTTCTACTCCAATTCGGGTCAAGTAGGAGGTCACGAGGAACGCTGTGTGCGCCGGAGCGTTGTCGTGGTGGAGACGCCAGCGTTGAGCAAGGTCCTGTCGCTTCCGTTTGACGGCTCTGTGCAATCGCTGAAGGACTTCTTTGTAGAATTCGGCATTGACAGTCTTCCCCTGAGGGACAAACTCTTTGTGAATTAACCCCCGCTTGTCGAAAAACACAATCAGCATTGTCTTGATGCGGGACGTTGACATTCTTGCTTTCTTCGGCCGCGGGGATGCCGGTGTGTGCCACTCCGAGCTCTGGGCTTTCGTCGCCGGGTCGTACTGGAATGTCCACGATTCGTCGCCTGTTACTACGTTGTCTAAAAAGTGTGGATTATTTTCCAAATCATTCAACATCTCACGGCAAACGTCCACTCGTTGTTGCTTTTGTTCGGCGGTGAGCACTCGGGGAACCAATTTTGCGCAAACTTTCCTCATCATCAAATCTTGCGTAACAATTTGGTGAACCGTAAATTTATTCACGGAGACCTCATCGGCGATCATTTTGAGACTTAAACGACGGTCGGAGTCCAGGAGTTCTTTCACTTTGGCCACCGTTTCATCCACACGACTCGTTGAAGGGCGTCCAGATCGTTCCATGTCTTCAACGGATTCCCTCCCGTTTTTAAATTCATTAAACCACCGGAACACTTGAGCTCTTGATAGGGAGTCTTCTTTGTAGGCCTCCGTAATCATAACAAAAGTTTCCGAAGCAGTTTTGCCCAAGCGAAAGCAAAATTTGATTGCATACCGCTGTTCTATCGAGCGATCCATCTTCAGCGTTTTCACAAGTGTCACGGGCACACAAACAACGTAATACGCGAAGCTCGACCCTCACTGCACCAGAGCTCCGACGCGACTGCGAACCGGTTCTATTGTTAGCTCCGATCCCCCACCGCGTGACGTACAGGTGGAGACCGCCCTGCGAGCGACTGGGGCGCCGCGCGGCGGCCAGTCTCATTACTTATCTACCACACCCTGTATATATATATATATATATATATATATATATATATATATATATATATATATATATATATATACTCCTGGAAATTGAAATAAGAACACCGTGAATTCATTGTCCCAGGAAGGGGAAACTTTATTGACACATTCCTGGGGTCAGATACATCACATGATCACACTGACAGAACCACAGGCACATAGACACAGGCAACAGAGCATGCACAATGTCGGCACTAGTACAGTGTATATCCACCTTTCGCAGCAATGCAGGCTGCTATTCTCCCATGGAGACGATCGTAGAGATGCTGGATGTAGTCCTGTGGAACGGCTTGCCATGCCATTTCCACCTGGCGCCTCATTTGGACCAGCGTTCGTACTGGACGTGCAGACCGCGTGAGACGACGCATCATCCAGTCCCAAACATGCTCAATGGGGGACAGATCCGGAGATCTTGCTGGCCAGGGTAGTTGACTTACACCTTCTAGAGCACGTTGGGTGGCACGGGATACATGCGGACGTGCATTGTCCTGTTGGAACAGCAAGTTCCCTTGCCTGTCTAGGAATGGTAGAACGATGGGTTCAGTGACGGTTTGGATGTACCGTGCACTATTCAGTGTCCCATCGACGATCACCAGTGGTGTACGGCCAGTGTAGGAGATCGCTCCCCACACCATGATGCCGGGTGTTGGCCCTGTGTGCCTCGGTCGTATGCAGTCCTGATTGTGGCGCTCACCTGCACGGCGCCAAACACGCATACGACCATCATTGGCACCAAGGCAGAAGCGACTCTCATCGCTGAAGACGACACGTCTCCATTCGTCCCTCCATTCACGCCTGTCGCGACACCACTGGAGGCGGGCTGCACGATGTTGGGGCGTGAGCGGAAGACGGCCTAACGGTGTGCGGGACCGTAGCCCAGCTTCATGGAGACGGTTGCGAATGGTCCTCGCCGATACCCCAGGAGCGACAGTGTCCCTAATTTGCTGGGAAGTGGCGGTGCGGTCCCCTACGGCACTGCGTAGGATCCTACGGTCTTGGCGTGCATCCGTGCGTCGCTGCGGTCCGGTCCCAGGTCGACGGGCACGTGCACCTTCCGCCGACCACTGGCGACAACATCGATGTACTGTGGAGACCTCACGCCCCACGTGTTGAGCAATTCGGCGGTACGTCCACCCGGCCTCCCGCATGCCCACTATACGCCCTCGCTCAAAGTCCGTCAACTGCACATACGGTTCACGTCCACGCTGTCGCGGCATGCTACCAGTGTTAAAGACTGCGATGGAGCTCCGTATGCCACGGCAAACTGGCTGACACTGACGGCGGCGGTGCACAAATGCTGCGCAGCTAGCGCCATTCGACGGCCAACACCGCGGTTCCTGGTGTGTCCGCTGTGCCGTGCGTGTGATCATTGCTTGTACAGCCCTCTCGCAGTGTCCGGAGCAAGTATGGTGGGTCTGACACACCGGTGTCAATGTGTTCTTTTTTCCATTTCCAGGAGTGTATATATATATATATATATATATATATATATATATACATAAAACTCCATACTCTAAAAATTCCTCAGAGTAATAATTTTTAAAATGTAAAGAAGTGACCTAGACTGCCCATGACACATAGTGCTCGATCAGACTGAAAGTGGTAATTGGTAATTATTGACTGGAGAGCGAGTCACAAAAAGATTAGAAAGTAGGTAAATGTCTCAACACGGTACAACATACTCTAGACATAATTACTGGCTTCTTACTGTGTAACAATCCGAGGCTATACTGAGCGAAAAGCTTTGACATACACTTTAAGACAAAAAAGAAAATAAATGGAAAAACGGCGTCCCACAAGGGAATTATCAGAATGGGTCGGAGGGATGGAAATCGATATATTGATGTATATGTATAGACAAGCAAATTTCAGAAAAAAATGGATGATTTATCCAAGAGCAAGAGCAGCACAACTTGAGCAAGTCAGTAATACCTTGGCCTCCAGGCGGGAAGGAGCGCCGGTTCCCGGCACGAATCCGCCCGGCGGATATGTGTCGAGGTCCGGTGAGCTGGCCAGTCTGTGGATGGTTTTTAGGCGGTTTTCCATCTGACTCGGCAAATGCGGGCTGGTTCCCCTTATTCCGCCTCAGCTACACTATGTAAGCGATTGCTGCGCAAACAAGTTCTCCACGTACGCGTACACCAACATTACTCTGCCACGCAAACATACGGGTTACACTCGTCTTTTGTGAAACGTTACCTGGGAGGTCCACCGGGGGCTGAACCGCACAATAACGCTGGGTTCGGTGTGGGGCAGCGGAGGGGTGATGTGGACTACGATAGTCATTGTGGGGTTGTGGATCACTACGGCTGCGGAGGAGACGGAGCCTCTCCGTCGTTTCTAGGTCGTCGCTTAACATAACAATACTTTGGACCATCTTAGGCCCTTATGCAAGGAGCTATTAAAAAAAATGGTGCAAATGGCTCTGAGCACTATGCGACTCAACTGCTGTGGTTATCAGTCCCCTAGAACTTAGAACTACTTAAACCTAACTAAGGACATCACACACATCCATGCCCGAGGCAGGATTCGAACCTGCGACCGTAGCAGTCGCACGGTTCCGGACTGCGCGCCTAGAACCGCGAGACCACCGCGGCCGGCAAGGAGTAATTCAGATTGGCATTGATTGACGGAGGTGTCCTGTGTACTCCTGAGGGATATCGTGCTAAATGTTTCAAATGGCTCTGAGCACTATGGGACTTAATTTCTGAGGTCATCAGTCCCATAGAACTTAGAACTACTTAAACCTAACTAACCTAAGGACATCACACACATCCATGCCCGAGGCAGGATTCGAACCTGCGACCGTAACGGTCGCGCGGTTCCAGACTGTAGCGCCTAGAACCTCTCTTCCACTCCGGCTGGAGATATCGTGCTAAATTCTGTTCAACTGGTGCGTTATATCGTCAAAATCCCGAGCTGGTTGGAGGCCCTGCCCATACTGCTGCAAACGTTCTCAATTGAGCCATCTTCCTGGCCATGGTAGTATTTGGTAAGCACGAAGACAAGCAGTAAAAACTCTCGTCACGTGCGAGTGGGCATTATCTTGCTGAAATGTAACGTCAGGATACCTTGCTATGTAGGGCAACAAAATGGGGCTCACAATATCGCCGACGTATTGCTGTGCTGTAAGGATGCAGCAGATGACAACCAAAGGAGTCCTGCTACGAAATGAAATGTCACCCCAGACCATCTCTCCTGGTTTTCGGGCCGTCTGGCGGACGGCAGTCAGAATGGATGCCCACCACTGTCCTGGACATCTTAAGATATGTCTTCGCTGGTAAAGGTCTTTCTCTTGAATAAAGCGTCTAGTTTTCATGAAATTGTAATCATTAGTTTTTCTTTACATGTACAATACATCTACCGTTTTCCGTTCCATACGCATTACTACTTCGTGGTGCGTCCTTTATTTCAGCCTTAGGTTGCATATGGAATATTTTTTGACAAATTAAACCACCCGACCGTGCCAATCGTCGAAAAAACCTTGTCTTTCGTAGTGCTTTGCTAAATGCATTATTATAGCATGTAGTCTGAAGTTCATACTAGTTCCACTTCTTCATATCTCCCAAGCGCTGTATAGGTTCTCGAACAATATTGCGAGACTTACAACCCCAGGAGAAATTAAACAGTGAAAATTTCAACTCAAGTAAAGTCTGCAGTATATTACACAAATTTTTTCGAAGTAATTTTATTCGATAATGTTTGTTGCCGGCACTGCCCTTATAACGTAAGGTCTAAACTGACATTCTGTAGGACAAGTAGAGGAACCAGAAAATGTAAATCTCGCACACTAAGTTAATGAAGAGTCATACGGTAGTGCAGAGAGTTTCGGGTGTGTTTTGAAAGGATTTTTCACTTGTGTTTAGAGCAGTACCACGTGGATTACCATCTCAAAAACAATGACCAAACCGATTAGAGCCTCGAAGGATGCAGAGGACTGTCTGACGAATGGTGTAAATAGCATCCTTCGATGAAAATGACATCGTGCTGGAACGAATGGCCTTCAAACACAGAAATCAACGACGGCTCCATATTTCATTGGGAGAAGGAAGCACACAGAATACACACCCATTAGTACCAGTCTTTCTAACAGCTTAACATAAAAATATAGACAGTATTAACAAGTTCACAATGGGAAAGTTGGAGATCTGTCTCAAGAAAATACATTAGTCAGTAAGTTAAAATTTTTCTGCGGGGTAACCAGTCGATCAAATATTCTATTATGCCACAAGCTGTTATGTTAGTGAAGCAATTTGTGCACTAAGAATATTTCGAGTAAATTAATTATTTTAATACACTTTCTGTGGCAAAATTAGGACGCGAATTAACTAATTTTGTAGTTAACACATATAAAGCAAAATATACAATATATCGGAATACACAATGAAGAAACTTCCACGTAGAAGGTGAAATTCGTTTGAGGCAATAAATGTCAAAATTTCATCGAAAAAAGCATTTTATTACCGAATAAAGCTGTCGCAGAAAACGACCCCTCCAGCACCCTCTTTATAACATATGAAACTTCGTATTCTGATTGAAACCGTCGTCCATGAATAACGAGTATGGACGTTATGAAACTCTGGAAGCAATAGCCAATGGCTGCCGAATGCTACAGCCAACTGTCATTGAGAGAAAGAAGCAGTCAGAATGTAATTTATATTGCATACCCAGTTCTAGTGATGAACAAATTGTAAATTTAATGATAAAGAGAACACTAATGTTGTGTTGCTTACACCCAGGGACTGGAGTGAGGGTACAAAAGGAATTACAACGTTATGAGCGTGTGCTGTCTGTGTATACTGGCCAACATCTGATAGCAGTTTTGATGACGCATACGCCCATTATATTCCGATGGAGTTGAATATGCAGATCATTGTTCTCTTACCACTTTTAATGTAGGAGCCAGTCACTTGCACAGCATGTATTCCACATTAAAGTTCTCAAAAAACGCAGAATTTGAAGGAAGTATAGGTTTTTGTATATGAAAAGCGATAAAATTTATCGCTCTGAAACATTAATTGTGCCACCAGCAAATCACTGTCTGAAGGCTCACAGTGTGTATATTAACAAAGATATTAGACATATAAAACCTTTACTACATGTTCCTGGTCCTAGGAATAGAAAATAAATTTGATAAACTATTGTCGGTTAGTAAAATCTGTTTAGTACCCACCATTAATATAATATGTACGAAACTCACTGAAACGTTGTGACAAGGCGACGCCACCCCTCAGCTGATCACCTGAGATGATTTTATCACTGGAATACGTCGAGAAAGCCTACAATCCCGGAAATCAAATTCATATTTTCTGTACGGTATAACGGTGTTCGCTGTCTGTCCCATTAACACGTTTATTACTCAATTTTGATCTGTGACAAAGAAAATAAATTATTAGAAAATCAGGATACCGTATTTTTATCGGAATGATTATTTTTATGTTTTATTTTCTGCTTTTACCCACATGAGCATTTGAAATTCCTTCATGACAATTACAAGACATAAGCCCGAAGCTGGTAGATATACGCCAATATCAGCACGCGTGAAAATTGAGAATAAAAGCTTTATCGATCTGATGATTATTGTTCTTCTATACAACAATTGTAATATTTAAACTTAGAATTATCCTTATCGTAATGGAATTTCTGGTGATCTGCAAAGCTGTTGTAGTTTCAAGTATTTATGCTTTTCTCCGTTAGTCACTTTTTATATCAACTTCATAAAATTAGTTGATCCAAAGTATTTCACCAATATAGTGTTATCTTCAAGTGCCAGGTAGTTTTTACAATATTACTTAATTTTGCGTTGTACAGTCCAAGCTGTCAGAATTTATAAGAAATTAATTATAGATGCATTAATTATAACAGTATGAGAACACGAAACTGTATGTATTGAGGATGCCATTAATATATTCCAGGCACACTGTACCCACAAATACAAAAAAGCATCTATTCACAATCTGTACGTAAGCGTTAATCTGGTGTGCCTGCAGATGTTATAGGAATACGACTCTGATAAGAATATGCACTATGAGTACCATTATACATAAATCATTACATTAAGACAGATATTAAAATGAGTGATTAGTACTATTTTTGAACATCTACCAGCTATTCCACGAAATTACTATTAGTAGAACAGCCTACTAGTTGTCATTCTTTCAACTGTCATTTAACAGTTTCTTTCTATACAATGCCATATATGGATATTTCAAATTCTCCACATTAATCAATAACGGTATGTCCTTTGTCCATTTAACACAATATATAGAGATACTCTGTTGTGCAAAATAGTGTGTATCCTATCCGTAGGGAGGGGATGTAATGGAGCAAGGAAAGTTCAACCCCAAGTAAACATAGGGCGAAGCATCACACAAGGCTAGTAAACGGTGAACCCCACCCACGGCTGTCGGGCATTTGTATGAAGTATATTCAGTGACTGAATGTAGCCTGATGCCTATCACCTACCAAGATAAGCCCCTTCCAAGATCTTGGGCAATTGCGAGTTATAAAAATGAAGGACACACATTTACTGTGAGAGTTGTACCCTAGATAGTGATCTAAGACGAATCATCATTCCCCCCCCCCCCTCCTCCCTGATCTGGGCCAAATTAATGGTTTAAAAGAGGCGGAAACCTCTCCACTCACCCTTTTCTCTCTAGACAAACAGGATTATTAAAAAATGGAAGCTTCCCGCCTGCCTCTTCCACTTTTCTTACTAGAGGAGTTACCTACGTTTCGTTATTAGAGGTCTGTACATTGTACTGAGAGGATTGTCAACAGCACAGTTAACCTAATAAT
Organism: Schistocerca nitens; assembly: GCF_023898315.1. Taxonomy (NCBI): domain Eukaryota; kingdom Metazoa; phylum Arthropoda; class Insecta; order Orthoptera; family Acrididae; genus Schistocerca; species Schistocerca nitens. The sequence goes on along the minus strand of NC_064616.1, from coordinate 837,698,573 downwards.
AAAAAGGGCGGGAAATATTACCACAATTTATGAGGTAAGACTTTAAGCATTGCAGTATCTGACGGGGGTATGTCAAAATTACTATAACTGATGATACCATGACATATTCTGCAAAAGGGTGGAAATATTAACATGATGTATGAATAAAAACGTTTTGACATTACAGTGTGTTACTGGAGCGCTGTTTATATACAATAAATTGGTGACTTCATGACATTATCTGTAAGCACTCCAATGCATGCACACCTCCCACTGATACATAAATTTCTGTCCAGTTTTCTTCAAACAGCCATGTTTCCATTCTAAGATGTGTTAAATATATGTATGATTTTTAACGCTTAAAAATAGCGGAGTGTGATATTTAAACAAATGCATCAACATTCCACGTTAAACAACTAGCACAACTATATTACAGGTTAAACAAATGGCAACATCTACAAATACGTACGAAGTCTACATTAAAACTGCATTATTATTATTGTGCGGCGTCACTTTAAGACTGTTCTAATATACTCGTAAACAAAGGTGGGAAAATCCGAGAGAGGTTGTAACAATAGAAAATTGTACTGAAATGCAGAAGGATCTGCAACGAATTGACGCATGGTGCAGGCAATGGCAATTGAATCTCAATGTAGACAAGTGTAATGTGCTGCGAATACGTAGAAAGAAAGATCCTTTATCATTTACCTACAATATAGCAGGTCAGCAACTGGAAGCGGTTAATTCCATAAATTATCTGGGAGTAGGCATTAGGAGTGATTTAAAATGGAATGATCATATAAAGTTGATCGTCGGTAAAGCAGATGCCAGACTGAGATTCATTGGAAGAATCCTAAGGAAATGCAATCCGAAAACAAAGGAAGTAGGTTACAGTACACTTGTTCGCCCACTGCTTGAATATTGCTCAGCAGTGTGGGATCCGTACCGGATAGGGTTGATAGAAGAGATAGAGAAGATCCAACGGAAAGCAGCGCGCTTCGTTACAGGATCATTTAGTAATCGCGAAAGCGTTACGGAGATGATAGATAAACTCCAGTGGAAGACTTTGCAGGAGAGACGCTCAGTAGCTCGGCAGGGGCTTTTGTTGAAGTTTCGAGAACATACCTTCACCGAGGAGTCAAACAGTATATTGCTCCCTCCTATGTATATCTCGCGAAGAGACCATCAGGATAAAATCAGTGAGATTAGAGCCCACAAAGAGGCATACCAACCATATTTCTTTCCATGAACAATACGAGACTGGAATAGAAGGGAGAACCGATAGAGGTACTCAAAGTACCCTCCGCCACACACCGTCAGGTGGCTTGCGGAGAACGGATGTAGATGTAGATATCTACACTCACAACACATCGCTAAATGTACACTGCAAGCAATTACCGCCACCGACATAAAAAATTTACGTCACAGCGTGTTGAAACCATAATGTTACAATAAGATTGCCCGTAGTAAAGTTGTAAATAATGACAGTAAAAGATTCACTCGTAAGACGGTGCTAAACGTACACTGTAAACTATCTTCCTACAACTGTACTGAATGGAAACAGTAGAGAAACACACTATTTAAAAACAAAGAAACTAAGAAAATCAATGTCTGATCCCCCTTGTGCTCACTTGCGACGTACATGACAGCTCAGCTGTTAGCACCGCTTATGATACACCAGGCTCCTCACGCCACGCTATAATCTTTGGCTGTTATAAAAGGTTGCAGGTCACAACAATTAACTCGAGCCTATACCTACAGCCATGACATCCCAAGCTCCGATAATTTTACTGGACAGACAGACGGAGAAAGAGAGAGAAATATTGTGGGGAAGGCGAGCCAAAGGTTGCGTTTCATTGGCAGGACACTTAGAAGATGCAACAAATCCACTAAAGAGACAGCTTACACTACACTCGTTCGTCCTCTGTTAGGATATTGCTGCGCCTTGTGGGATCCTTACCAGGTGGGATTGACGGAGGATATCGAAAGGGTGCAAAAAAGGGCAGCTCGTTTTGTATTATCACGTAGTAGGGGAGAGAGTGTGGCAGATATGATACGCGAATTGGGATGGAAGTCATTACAGCAAAGACGTTTTTCGTCGCGCCGAGACCTATTTACGAAATTTCAGTCACCAACTTTCTCTTCCGAATGCGAAAATATTTTGTTGAGCCCAACCTACATAGGTAGGAATGATCACCAAAATAAAATAAGAGAAATCAGAGCTCGAACAGAAAGGTTTAGGTGTTCGTTTTTCCCGCGCGCTGTTCGGGAGTGGAATGGTAGAGAGATAGTATGATTGTGGTTCGACGAACCCTCTGCCAAGCACTTAAATGTGAATTGCAAAGTAGTCATGTAGATGTAGATGTAGAAATCAGTCTGTATATGTCGCGTGGGCAACGGACAAAAAGCATCCCACAGCCTTGGCAAATTACTGGCGCAGCTCACTGAACTCACATGTGCCACTTCTTGGAATCGGTCGCACCGCGCTAAACGGCTGCATTGCTCCGTAAACGAACCTGCCCACCAACAGGGCCTGGGCGCCACAGGAGACCAACGGCTCTCTTCCGCTGCTTACGAAGAGCCCGCGCACAGGTCACACGCGTACACAAGCGTGCTGGCACAGCTCTGTGATGTGCGTCCCCTAAATGACACAGTATGCTACATGATTAAGCTTCAAAGAAACCACAGGAGAGTGGCTGAACTAATTTTTAAGTACATTACTGGCCATTAAAATTGCTACACCAAGAAGAAATGCAGATGATAAACGGGTATTCATTGGACAAATATATTACACTAGAACTGACATGTGATTACATTTTCACACAATTTGGGTCCATAGATCCTGAGAAATCAGTACCCAGAACAATCACCTCTGGTCGTAATAACGGCCTTGGTACGCCTGGGCATTGAGTCAAACAGAACTTGGATGGCGTGTACAGGTACAGCTGCCCATGCAGCTTCAACACAATACCACAGTTCATCAAGAGTAGTGACTGGCGTATTGTGACGAGCCAGTTGCTCGGCCACCATTGACCAGACGTTTTCAATTGGTCAGAGATCTGGAGAATGTGCTGGCCAGGGCAGCAGTCGAACTTTTTCTGTATCCAAAAAGGCCCGTACAGTACCTGCAACAGTTTAGCAGGAATCGAATGAAGGGTAGAGCCACGGGTCGTAACACATCTGAAATGCAACGTCAACTGTTGAACGTGCCGTCAATGCAAACAAGAGGTGACCGAGACGTGTAACCAAAGGCACCCCATACCATTACGCAGCGTGATACGCCAGTATGGCGATGACGAATACACGCTTCCAATGTGCGTTCACCGCGATGTCGCCAAACACGGATGCGACCATCATGGTGCTGTAAACAGAACCTGGATTCATCTGAAAAAATGACGTTTTTCCATTCGTGCACCCAGGTTCGTCGTTGAGTACACCATCGCAGGCGCTCCTGTCTTTGATGCAGCGTCAAGGGTAACCGCAGCCATGGTCTCCGTGCTGATAGTCCATGCTGCTGCAAACGTCGTCGAACTGTTCGTGCAGATGGTTGCTATCTTGCAAACGTCCCCATCTGTTGACTCAGGGATCGAGACGTGGCTGCACGATCCGTTACAGCCATGCGGATAAGATGCCTGTCATCTCGAATGCTAGTGATACGAGGCTGTCGGGATCCAGCACGGCGTTCCGTATTACCCTCCTGAACCCACCGATTCCATATTCTGCTAACAACGACCAACGCGAGCAGCAGTGTCACGATACGATAAACCTCAATCGCGATAGGCTACAATCCGACCTTTATCAAAGTGGGAAACGTGATGGTACGCATTTCTCCTCCTTACACGAGGCATCACAACAACGTTTCACCAGGCAACGCCGGTCAACTGGTGTTTGTGTATGAGAAAAACGGTTGGAAACTTTCCTCATGTCAGCACGTTGTAGGTGTCACCATCGGCGCCAATCTTGTGTGCACGCTCTGAAAAGCTAATCATTTGCATATCACAGCGTCTTCTTCCTGTCGTTTATATTTCGCGCCTGTAGCACGTCATCTTCGTGGTGTAGCAATTTTAATGGCCAGTAGTGTAAATAGACTATTAGTCGTTCGGAGTAATTCCAGATATGAGCGTTATTAACATTCTGCATACTGCAACGTTTCTGCAACATTTAACTGCATCCTAACGCTTCAGCTGAAGAACACTGTCTGACAAAATAGAGTGATGCACCCAGAACACATGGTCGGATGTCTGTGCAATTTCGTACACGCACACGACATCGGTGGGTATGTAAGAAATATACACACATCAAAAAAAGTTTTGCATCACTTCTGTTCCCAGAACTCCTTAAGATAGACGTTGACTGTGGATATTGTATCACAGCCACAGTCCCTTTGACTGTTTAGAGATGTCACTAAATCCATCGAAAGATGTAAACAACCACGCACTGGCAGCGCCTATAAGACGGACGGGGTCCGACAGCCGATTAGTTCTAGTCATTCCACGAGGAAGGAGGTAAACAGCTCGTGTTGTCTGTAATTCAACCACGCTTAGACGGTCGATACCGCGGTTCGATTGTGTCCGTATTGTTGCTTTGTACCAGGAATGGCTCTCAACAAAGGAAGTGTCCAGGCGTTTCGAAGTGAACAAAGGCGATGTTGTTCGGACATGCCTCGCTCAGGTCGCCCAAGGGCTACTAATGAAGTGGATGACCGCTACCTACGGATTATGGCCAGGAGGAACCCTGACAGCAACGCCACCATGTTGAATAATGCTTTTCGTGCAGCCACAGGGCGTCGAGTTAAGACTCAAATAGGGCGCAATAGTCTGCATGATGCGCAACTTCTCTCCCGACGTCCATGGCGAGGTCCGTATTTGCAACCACGTCAGCATGCAGCGCGGTACAGATGGGCCCAACAACATGCCGAATGGACCGCTCAAGATTGGCATCACGTTCTCTTCACCGATGAGTGTCTCATATGCCTTCAACCAGATAATTGGAGACGTGTTTGGAGTCAATCCGGTCAGACTGAACCCCTTAGACACGCTGTACAGCGAGTGCTGCAAGGTGGAGCATCCCTATTGTTTTGGGGTGGCATTATGTGGGGCCGACATACGCCGCTGGTGGTCATGGAAGGCGTCGTAACGGCTGCACAATACGTGAATGCCATCCCCGACCGATAGCGCAACCATATCGGCAGCATATTGGCGAGGCATTCGTGTTCATGGACGACAATTCGCACTTCTTGTGAATGACTTCCTTCAGGACTAGAGTGGCCAGCACGTTCTCCAGACATGAACCCTATCGAACATACGTAGGATACATTAAAAAGGGCTGTTTATGGACGACGTGACCCACCAACCACTCTGAGGGATTCAGGCCGAATCGCCTTTGAGGAGTGGGACAACCTGGACCAACAGTGCCTTGATGAACTTGTGGATAGTATGTCACAACGAATACTGGCATGCATCAGTGCAAGAGGACGTGCTACTGGATATCTGGTAATCTGGACCACCACCTCTGAAGGTCTCGCTGTATAGTGATACATCATGCAATGTGTGGTTTTCATGAGCAATAAAAAGGACGGAAGTGATGTTTATGTTGATCTCTATTCCAGTTTTCTGTACAGGTTCCGGAACTCTCGGAACCGAGGAAATGCAAAACTTTTTTTGATGTGTGTAGTTGCAATGCTCTGTTACAGTTTTAAAGGCCATCAGAGTGCATCAGTGCTATTTGTGTTTAGTGCTGCTATCAGACGTGGAAGACTATTTAAAGGGCATGAACAGCGTCAGATCTTAAATGATCACTGTTGTGGACACGGAAATACTACGTATGCATATGTCTCAGCGGTATCAGCAGCTCACGGACTTCTCGCGTTCTTATGCGTTACCTGTCATGTGACGGTATCTTGGTGCCGCCTTGAACACAACAATTCTCGTTTATACATGGCACGTATCTCCATGAACTGTCTACGTCAAGTTGAGAAACTTCTGTGACCGACAAGATCCTCAAATCTGTCCCCGATATAATATGTGTTGGGTCAGTTCAGTCTCCCATTCCGATCCAGAGGCAGTATCCAGGATACCAAAGACCAGTTACAATGGTTGTGGGCCAGTTTCCCTCAGGAGGCGATACAACAGATTTATGACACTTATCAACCGTATTAGTGCATGAATTCTGGCCAGTGAAGATGCAGCGTCATACTGACGAGTGTGCTCATGCTACCACTTTTCTTGTAATTTTGACTTGGTTTTGTAACCACTGAAGCAACATCACATACACTCTCAACACAAGAAGTTTCATCTCCTTTGGGTGCTTCACTGTTCATGTCAGGGAGATATTTTCATGAAATTCTCCAGAACAACCAAAGAGAATATTGCACTGAAAACGAAGTTGTGTGTCTCGTTGGTGAGTAGTATTAATTTAAGCGCAGAATGTATAGCACTCCGTCTTCAGGCCACGAGTGGCCCACCGGGACCATCCGACCGCCGTGTCTTCCTCAGTGGAGGATGCGTATAGGAGGGGCGTGGGGTCAGCACACCGCGCTCCCGGTCGTTATGATGGTATTCTTGACCGAAGCCACTACTATTCGGTCGAGTATCTCCTCAATTGGCATCATGAGGCTGAGTGCACCCCGAAAAATGGAAACAGCGCATGGCGGCCTGGATGGTCACCCATCCAAGTGCCGGCCACGCCCGACAGCGCTTAATTTCGGTGATCTCACGGGAGCCAGTGTATCCACTGCGGCAAGGACGTTGCCAGAAGCACAGAATATATACAATAGTCAATATATACACTACAGGTTTAGTACTTACAAGGGAACCTCCCCATCGCACCCCCCTCAGATTTAGTTATAAGTTGGCACAGTGGATAGGCCTTGAAAAACTGAACACATATCAATCGAGAAAACAGGAAGAAGTTGTGTGGAACTATGAAAAAAATAAGCAAAATATACAAAATGAGTAGTCCATGCTCAAGATAGGCAACATCACGGATCGTATGAGCTCAAGAGCGCCGTGGTCCCGTGGTTAGCTGCGGAATTCGAGGTCCTTGGTTCAAGCGTTCCCTCGAATGAAAAGTTTACTTTCTTTAATTACGCAAAGTTATGATCTGTCCGTTCGTTCATTGACATCTCTGTTCACTGTAATAAGTTAAGTGCCTGTGTTTTGCGACCGCACCGCAACACCGTGCGATTGGTAGACGAAACGACGTGCCTCTCCAATGGGAACAGAAAACATTTGATCGCAAGGTCATAGGTCAAACGATTCCTCCACAGGAAAGCACGTCTGATATATTCCATACGACACTGGTGACAGAATGTGCGTCACATGACAGGATTATGTTGCCGACCCACCTAACTTGTACACTTGGCGAATGGGTAAAAAGATTCTTCCACCTTGCCCGATTTAGGTTTTCTTGTAGATGTGATAATCACTCGCAAAAATTGTGATGATGGACAGATAATAATTGTCTGAAAATAAAAAATCAAACTTTTCACTTGAGGGAAGACTTGAACCAAGGACCGCGAGTTCCGCAGCTGCCCACGCTAACCACGGGACCACGGCGCTCCTGAGCTCGTACCATCCATGATGTTGCCTATCTTGCGCGTGGACTACTCAGTTTGTATATTTTGCTTATTTTTTTCATAGTTCCACACAACTTCTTCCTGTTTTCTCGATTGATCTGTGTTCAGTTTTTCAAGGCCTATCCACTGTGTCAACTTATAACTAAATCTGATGGGGGTGCGATGGGGAGGTTCCCTTGTTAGAACGAAAAGAGAGTCAGAAAATATGTAAATTATACTGAGGAAGTGAAAATATACCTGCCAGGTCCCTAGTACTATTCTGCAACGGATCAAGGTTATTTATATCTTCCGTAATCTGCGTAACGAGCCCTAGATAACAACGTACGTAACATTAAAAGTTTCCGAAAGCTGTTGAAGTTTCACATTCCCCTTTCACCAGACGCTTTAGAACTGAGAATCAAAAAAATGGTTCAAATGGCTCTGAGCACTATGGGACTCAACTGCTATGGTCATAAGTCCCCTAGAACTTGGAACTACTTAAACCTAACTAACCTAAGGACAGCACACAACACCCAGCCATCACGAGGCAGAGAAAATCCCTGACCCCGCCGGGAATCGAACCCGGGAACCCGGGCGTGGGAAGGGAGAACGAACTGAGAATCAGGAATGGTATTAAAGAAAAGACTTTCATATAGAAAAGGGCAAGAAATTAATCAGTTGTACGTTGTTATTAAACTTAAATGCTCAATAGTTTGATGAGGACGCAGGCAGTTCTCTCCGGGAAGCAGAAGAGACGACAATATCGGCTCGTTTCGGTGCGAAGACTTCCCACTCGTGCTCGCGGAATGTATGCAGTGACAGTTCGTTCCAGTATTTGTTCTACACCCATAGCCTCCGCCTAATAGTTAAAACTTTTGTTACCTATGATCACCAACACGGAAGGTGGCGACAACAAACCCCCCTGCTCCACAAACTTGACAAGGCCAGCCACACACGAGGACATAACCAAAGGGGGGATCCAGGGGGTCCGAACACTCCCCCCTAGTTGACTAAATGAAATTACAGACAACCCAGTTGCCGCGCAGTGAAGCTGAAAGATATAAGAATCGCTCAAAGAGTTTGCGTTTGAGAGCGCTGCTTCAGCTCATTTGCAATATAGAGCGACTCCGATGCGGGTATATAAGCGCCCGCATGCAGGCAACGGATTGGTGTGGCATTCATGTCTTTTCGAAGTGTTTGCGGTAAATGGGGAACAATGGCGACGCTAAAACCAAATGCGTCCGAACACGACTAAGGAAGTTCGAAGGAGAAAACTGGTAGACATCCAACAGAAAATGGCGAATGTGTATGGGGCTGCATGCCTGTCTAAAAGCACCGTTGTCGAGTTGTCCGGCAAGGGGAATTGTTGCTTCATGATAACTCACATTATAACACAACCGCCAGCTACTGTTATACCATAAACTCAAAGCTCGAGGCAGCTCGTATAATGAAATTATTAGTCAAAGCTATTATAGTTTAAAGAAGTAGAGCAGTGTTACCCTCTGGAAGGAATTTAGTTGTGTTGACCGTGATATCCCTAACGGAGGTGGCTTATTGGAAGTGGAAGTCAGGATTACGTAAATATTTAAACTGTAACAAACAATAATTTACCTATCCACAGCGTCCAATTCATAATAAAAACGGTCGCCAGCCTAATTAGGCATAAGAATGAGTAACGTTCTTGTTCAAGAATGAAAATAGGTAACTTCAATGGGCAAACACAGCCTATACTTTTGTCACACGAAAGTGCAATGAACTCTGGCACCTGCATATGTTCACGTTAAGGTTGGAGCTGACAGAGCAGAACAAACTATTTGCATAAATATAACAGGTAACGATACAAACTATTACCTTCAGGGCTTATTCAAACTGAATGTTGTCGATAACATTACTATTAATATTCGCTGTACAATCATAAATCGGACATAGGTTCAGTCTCTCTTTTACCAATTACTTTTATATCTCACATGAAAAAAAATTTCACTAGCAAACTATTTCTCACTCTCCTCTCAATAAAAGAAGTTACTGTTTTCATAGATAGTGGTCTGTCTGTTACTTGTTACCTAGCATAAGCACAATAGACAAACTGTGGATCCTGTTACACTATTAATATGCACTTCCAATGCACAAGAGAGACAAGCACTTAGCAAACATGAGTATATAACTTTCCACAAATGCAGTTCATGACTTTTACTGCAGTGAGACACAATACTGACAAATTTGTAAGAAACTTTCTCACCAGCACTATGATAATTAACTAAGCAAAACTTTATAAGTCACAGTTTTGAGAACTTTTAATTTTTAAAAGTAACAGGAAATTGTCTTTATTACCACAGTCTTCTACTTTCAAGTCAATGATTAAGCAGGTAACTTTGAAAGTCCACAAAATTTTAAACTGAACTGTTTCAATCACTGGGAGGCTTTCACAAAGCTACATTTACTACCTCCCACAATTTTACCAACTCCACAGTAACTCTGAATACTTCCTTCTTACCAAATATCAAACAACATTATTTAATTAACTGTTTGGCTTTGAGGCTTTAATTTTTTCCACAACAAGGACACTCGGTAATCATAGTTCAAACGGAGAGAAACCTGAGAGGTGTTGTGACAAGGAAAAAATCAAGGTAAGTACATAAATTCAGTTATAAGTTACCTTATATTTGGGTAGACTATAACATCCAATGAGCTGATCCTTCACTGTACATTACTATAGTTATTCCGTTCCATTACAGTGATTGCGCAATGTGGTGGTAGGTGGATTTGCAGGTAGAATTGCTCGACTCTGTCATTTCTTGGTGGAGATGGTAGATATCAATTCCAACATAATTCCAACTAGTTACTGCATCCACCCAAGGCTTTGGCACATTGTAAAACGCCACAAAAGTCCCTCTCGACACTAGCACAATTCACAACCTTTTCGTGAGCTGTTGGTGGTTCAGTAGCTCATCCATGACTGGCTTTTAATCCACCTCTTCTACCTATGCCAACCACATTTTGCGCGCGCTACAAAGTTCCGTTCCCGAGGGGAACCACACCACCTTTTACATACAAAATAACTAAAAGCCTTTGGTGAGGATAAGTCTTTACATGACAGTAAGTAGTTACTTTAAACAAAAGATATCATTTGCACATATTGGTATTTCTATAAAAAATTATTTAAACAAAATTACAGTTATATACCTTAAATTTTGTTCCCTCCAAATGAGACACAGAATTTAAATGATAGATACACAAAATTGCATAGAATCAAACCATGAGATCAAAGTTTTTTACAAAGGAAAGAGCGAACACTCTTGTTCTATCAGTACAATCAAACAATATTTACAATGATAGAAGGTAGAACAGACAAAAAAGAAAAATTTATGTCAGTAGAGCTGGTGTTACAACGTCGCTACATCGCAAATGTAGCGCAGAAGTTACGCTGACTCAAGTGAGAGATACTCAAGCACCCGCTCTGTAGTCCTGCTCTCCCTCCATGCGTTCATCATGCCTTAGGTCTCTTAAAAAAGCCTTTGAATGATCGAAGATTCTTGTCATACAAAGATGTGCAGCAGGCAGTTACGACCTTCGCCCCGCAGCACGGTATTTTATCCACCGGCTATCTTCAACCTGATGTGTGGATAAGATGATTGTCTCAATACCCACGGCGATTTTGCCTGAGAGGCATTCCTGTTCTGGACTATATGGCCTTTGAGAGAAATCTTTTTCATCGCCTCTTATATTTTGATTTTCTGTCAAATGACAAAAAAGGTTCGCACTATCGATAATGAACAGGGCCGTCGACAGAATTCATCCACCATCACCTGGTACGTAAATCAGCGGCCCATTGTTTACGCAAATTACATGACCTGTACATAGACATTGAAAGGTGGCTACACTGTGCCACAGCGCCAGAGATCGCTAGAGAGCATTGTTCCGCCGCCTCCACGGGCTGTCATTATTGAGATGTGCTAGAGGTCAGTGCTTGGGGAGAGCTCGTAGTAGTCAGTTCGTGTTGAGATGTGCTTGCTGAGATGTGATACTGAAAAATTCTTGTTGAGATGTTGTAATAGCGAATCGGTGTGGAGATATATTGTAATTATGAGAGTGATTTTGGTCAATATATGAAGGTAACGAAACTTGATTTATTTTTCATTATTTCCATGTTTTAAATAATGTGTCATAACAGGTTCAGTCAACAAGCATCTGGCTTGTGTTCTTGGATTAGAGTGTAATTGTGGTTCTCTTGAGTAATTATGGTATTCGTATTTTCTTTAATTAATTCAGTATAATGTTATTTAAAAATTGTTGTGTTGTTGAAGAAGAACCGTGCCAGATGCGTACGTTGAGTCACACTCCCACACACAGAACAGTTACTCTTGTGCTTGTTGTTGCGTTGGTTTTATAGTTGCTGGGGGCTTAATTAATTAACTGTGTTAATGAAAATTTCCATTTCATTCTTTGTTATTGTTCTAAGCAGTCAGATTGCGTAACAATAACAGTCAGGGCCAACCGTTACGAGACTTCGTAATCGGACAGACAGCTACTAAAGCAAAAAAAACAAAAAAATTAAAATTATTTGCATTAATATTTTTATTAAGCCCCCATGCACGTGGCGTCCACTGCTTCGGATCGTCCCTTGGAATTCTTCTGATTATAGAAATAGTAGACAGTAGGATTGTTGTAGTAATTTGTAGTTAGTAATTGTAGTCTATATTGCATGTGTAGATTTGGTAATTAGCATTCTTCTAATGGTATTTTTCAAAATTTAATTTTTATTGCCTTGTATACGCGTTTGACAATTTAATGCAATTATTTCAATTGTTCGTTAATCGTGTTTGAGGGAAGCATTTCGTGTGAAGGGTATTGTTGGATATAAAGAGTCATTGTGTGTAATTTTCATATAGTGACGAGTTTTGTATATTTTGTAAATGATTACGCGATCAATGAAAAAGGCAAAAATGATGAACAGTGAGAATGACGAAATTGTTGACATGGCGAACTCGCCAACACAGGAGAACAGTATGTTGAATAATGAAGTGGAAATCAATTTAATAAGTCGGGAAAGCAGTCCGGAACCATTTCAAAATTATTCTCAATCAGAAAATTCACAGAATACGAGATTAACGATAGAAAATTCTGGAATAGCATCAAACACAGATAGCTTTACAGCTATGACGAATGAAACTGGTTTTGCGGGAAATGTTAGGGGCGAAAGGAATTGCGAACAAGCTAATATGGAGCAGTTGATGGGTGCAATATTAAATTTGGGATCACAAATAGGAACAATTAAAACACAGATGGGAACAATGGAAACACGGTTAGACTCACTGGGATCACAGTTACGATCTGAATTAAAAACAGATAGGGGAACAATGGAAACACGGTTAGACTCACTGGGATCACAGTTGGGATCACAAATAGGCACAATTAAAACAGAGATGGAAACAATGGAAACACGGTTAGATTCACGAATAGGGACATGTTTCAAAAATATGAAAGATGAATTAAAGAAAGAAATCAGAGAAGAAGTACAACCGATTTTGAATGCTCACAATAATAGATTAATTGCAGTAGAGATTAGACAAAGGGAACAGGATAGAGAACAGGAGGAGAGAGATCGCGTGATAGTACAGAAATTTTCAGAGTTAAATTTACAACGTGCACACGATAAGGAAGAAATATTTGAGAGAATCGAGGAATCCGTACCAAATGACAGAATAAATAAACTAACACAACAATATGAACAGTTAACTACCAAATGTGTTAATACTGAAACCCGAGTCGCGACACTTACGGAAGACGTAAATAGACAGAAAGAACAAATAGGTGATTTATCGGAAAGAGTTGAGGAGATTTCAGATAAATTGACAAGTCTTAGTTTAAATGGGGATAGAGATTCAGATGATACAGCTCCATTACCATTTGCAGAAACCGAAGAGTACCAGAACATAAATAAGCATGTTGAAAATCAGGGAAAATTTAATGAACGCGTTAAAAGGGAAGTTGAGGCATTACGAAAGCAAGTCAAACAAATTGAAGGCGAAATCGTAGGAAAAGACAGCAGAAGAAATTTAGAATCACAGATAGCAGAGGGGTTTGAAGAAAGTAATTTATTTCATTTACGGGACACAACAAGAGAGCGCCAGGCGCGCGAACTTGACAATAATCGACATTCAAACTGGGACAGACGCGGTAGGTCTTTGTCGCCACGAGGCGAAACCTTTGACTATAAACACTTTTTGACTGTTCGGAAATTTAAGATCTTCCGCAATTCTAAAAATGACATACATCCATGTGCATGGTTAGATCAATTTATGTATGCACTCCCACCAAATTGGCCACTAAGTCACAAACTGGAATTTATGTGTGGATATTTAGAAAACGAACCGGCGACGCGGATGCGTGCACTCATTAGAGATTGTAATAATCTGAATGATTTTTATCATGCATTTCTATCGGCATATTGGTCCGAAAACACGCAAGACAGAGTCAAACACAGTCTTATTATGCAGCGTAATTTCAAACAGTCTGAATTCCGCACGCCAGCAGAATATTTTGAAGACATGATTCGAAAGAATCAGTTCCTTTCCAACCCTTACAGTCCGACTGAATTAATTCGCATTTGTTTAACTAAGCTGCCACAATCCATAAGACAAATTGCTTTAGCCGGAAGATGTAAAGACGACATTGAGATTTTTAAGACTTTGCTACAAGAACTTGAGTATGACAACGATGACGGGACTTCTTGTAATTTTTTCAGTAGCAGTAATTACAATACATTTTCAGAGAAAAGGGATAGTGATCGGAACGGACGTTGTTTGGGTAACTTTGAGAATGACAGACGTAACAGACAGGACAATAGATACCAGCCTTATGACAATAACAGACGTTCTAACAGAAATTACACAGACAATTATAATAACGGTAATTCCTACCGGAATGATCAACCATACGGAAACAGTAATCGGTATCATCAAGATAGAAATTATTCATACAGTAACAGAAATTCTTACTACAGAAATAATCAGGGTAGTAGATACAACAATAATTTCAGAAGTGACAGTCGAAATTACACAAGAAGTAGTTATGCAGACAGACAGGAAAACAGAAATTTTAATAACAGACACAACCAAGAATTTGCATCTAACAGACAGGAAGGACCTAATTGGCATCCTACACGTGACAGAACTTCAGAGAGACAAGTGCAATTAGTAGAAATTGATCCGCGAAATGACGCGAATAATCAAAGACGTGACGCAAACAATCGACAATGACTAGCAGCTTCGGCTTCTGGCAGCAATATAGACGGTTCAGAAAGTAATGACACTTCGACTTTACACTACGTACGACTGGAAGACATGAGAGACATTTTGTTAGACGAAAAGGAAACTAATGTAGACGCATTTTTACATCCTGTTATTGAAGTATGTGTGGGTAAGAATAAGTTCACTGCAGTTTTAGATTCTGGGAGCCCATTGAACGTCATTAGTGAATCAGTTTTTCGTATATGTGAAAGAACTATTGCCTGTCCCGTGTTACCTATTTCTAAAACTACAATTCGAGGAGCGATTTCTGGAAAAGGTGTGGAAGTTAAGCAACAGACCAACCTAAATTTCATTTGTCAAGGATACGAATTTTCTGCTAATTTTATTATTGTTCCATTACTCAGTACACAGATTATTTTAGGTATGGAGTTTCTTAACGCACATAAGGCAATTTTGAACTTTAAAGAAGGAAGTGTGAATTTGACTGTTGCCGGAATGCTGAAATGTTTGAAATTTTTCGAGTGTTTAGCAAGATCTGAATCAGATACAAAATGTTTAAGGTTTCTTACTTCTGATGCTTTTGTTGAGCATTATGACGACAGTGTGTTTATTCATGACAATGACAATAGATACAGGGACGCGATGGATGATGTAATTAATAGCGAAGAATTAATTAATGAAAAGGTTAAGAAAGCTGAAGTGCCAGATGACGTTGCAAGAGAAGAGCTGCACCATATTTTGACTTCACATGCTACAGTGTTTAGTCATCACACAGGAACTATACAAGGCTTACAATATTTATTTATTTAAAGTAAAAGAACACACACCATTTCGCGGAAAAACGTACGCTATTCCTTTGGCTTACAGAGACAAGGTTAAGAATGAACTTCAATACATGTTAGATCAGGGCATTGTTGAGCCAGCAGTCAGTCCTTATACCAGCCCATTACACGTTGTTCTTAAAAAGGATGGGTCAATTCGTTTGGTTCTGGATTCCAGACAGATAAATAATATTATTATTCCTGAAACTGACCGTCCACAAAATTTAGATGAACTTCTTCAACATTTCCATGGAATTAAAGTTTTATCCACGATTGATATGCGCGCAAGTTTTTGGCAAATAGAACTCCACCCTGATTGTAGAAAATATACTGCTTTTTTAGCCTTTGGTAACTGTTACCAGTTTCGGAAATTACCGTTTGGACTTACTGTATCTTCAGCAGCATTCATTCGTAGCTTAAATGAAATTTTACCTGTTTATCTTCGTGACAATATTACTTCTTATGTTGACGACATTCTTATTGCTAAACGTTCTTGGAGTGAGCATAACAAAATTTTGGATTCATTATTACGTATTTTTGCACGAGTTGGCATGACAGTGAACTTGGAAAAATCAGAATTTGGTCGTTCTCAGGTGAAATTTCTCGGTCACATTATTTCTACAGAAGGTATTCTCCCTGATCCAGAGAAACTAGACGCTATTCATAATTATGCTGTTCCTACCACAAAACGTGATGTTCGTAGTTTCCTTGGTGTCTGTAATTTTCTTAGACGCTTTGTTAGATTGGACAATTTGGCCACACCTCGTTTATGTGAATTATCTGGAAAAAATTCTAATTGGTGTTGGGATGAGGAAGCTCAGTCAGAATTTGAACAACTTCGTGATGCTTTAGTTGCTGCCCCACTTCTTTCACATCCGGATTTATCTAAAGATTTTTGTTTGGCGACGGACTCATCATACAAAGGCCTAGGTGCACATTTATTTCAAGAGATAGAAGAAAACGGCGTTGTAGTACAGAAAACTGTTGCCTTTGGAAGCCGTGTTCTCTCTAAATCAGAGAAGAATTATTCGATTACGGAACTTGAAGCTTTGGCTGTTGTATGGGCCTTCACAAAATTTCGCACATTTTTGTTTGGCAGACATACTAAGGTTTACACCGATCATCGAGCTCTGGAATTTCTTATGTCGACAAAATTAACTCATGGCAGATTGTCACGATGGGCGTTGTACCTACAGGAATTTGATTTTAGTATTGTTTACATACAGGGATCTTCAAATATTGTTGCTGATGCTTTATCACGTGCACCTATGGGTTTGAAACAAAGTGCCGAAGAGGACGGCAAAGAAAACCAATATTGTTTGGTGTACATTCAAGGTGTTGCGTTTGAGAACTTTATTTCGTCTTCGCTCCAGGACATCGCTAAGGAGCAAAATAAGGATCCAATCTGGAAGGACATTAAGGAGAAGTGGAGGAGAAAGGAAAGCGTAGCGATCAGACAGTATTATTTAGTTCGCAATGATATTCTTTTTAAACGGAAATCGGTCGACAACTCTGTTTGGTTAGTTTGTATTCCTGATGAGTGGGTCAATAAATTGATTTGGTACACACATTTCAGTTATGCGCACTTTGGTCCCAGAAAATGCTTTCATAAATTACGAGAAAATTGCTACTTCAGTAATATGGAAAAACGTATTCGATCTGTTCTTGCCAAATGCAAATTATGTCAAAAGGCTAAGCCGCCAACAGTTTCTCACAGAGCACCGTTGTTTCCTATCATTCCAGCGAAATTAAAGGAGATGGCTGCAGTCGATTTGTTCGGTCCAGTGGTTCGTTCTACTAATGGTTTTGCGTATATTTTCGTAGCAGTGGAATTAACATCAAAATATGTGTGTTTTACACCTTTACGAAAAGCAACAGCTCGTTCAGTATCTAATGCTTTCATCAAACATTTTCTTAAAGAAGTTGGTCATGTTGATAAGGTTATATCAGATAATGGATCACAGTTTCGCTCCAAAATTTGGCTTCGTACTCTACGGCGTCGTAAAATTAAACCAATTTTCATTTCACTTTTTCACCCTCAATCTAATGCTTCAGAGAGATGGATGAAGGAAATCAATAAATTGTGTCGTCTTTATTGTCATCAGAATCACAGAACGTGGGATCAGTATCTTCATCTTTTTCAAAACATTCTGAATGAACTTCCTAATGATTCAACTTCTTTACCGCCTACACTGATATTAAAGAATAAAGCACCGACAAATCGCATTTCTGAAATCGTTCCTTTTCCGCCTTCACGGAAACTGCGGCATTCTGAAGTTGTCAACCTGGCTCTACAAAATATTGCATCGGCGGCTGCTAGAAGAGAGAAATCAGCGAAACGTCCTGGTCGTTTAAAAATCTTGTCAGTTGGCCAGAAGGTGTTAATTAAGTCCCACCGTTTGTCTCATAAAGGAAAAGGCTTGTGTCGCAAATTTTTTCTGCTTTATAACGGTCCATATAGAGTTCGCAAAATTATACATGATAACACTGTTGAAGTAGAAACTCTTAAATCTCGACGCTCTAAGGGAATACATCACATATCTAACGTAAAAATTTTTGTGGAATGACATACTTGTGAGAAACCAACAGTTTACGTAAACATGGAGAGAGTACAAGGATACCGCGCTGTGTTTGGCGGCGGCACATACTCAAAGCAACAGTCAGTCTGCGCGCCGCACAAGGCAGTCGTTGACCGCAAACAATTACCTTCCTACGTCACGCGCCTACAGCTGATCGAGCGCCCAGTGCGAATGCACTGACAGACGTAAACAAATACACAGTCTAATTTCTCCGACTAAATTCTGTATAAAGCTATAAGGACTTCATAAATTATGTTATTAACGTTCAGTATTTTTCAGGATACGGTTGTATAAAGTATTTAAGACCTTCAGGTAAATTCTGTGCGTGTCCGACGTTAAGACGACTTGCTTTGGAGAAAATTTTCAGGAAGAAGGTCATTTCGAAGATGAAACTAATAAACTAAAAAGGGTAACTATTAATTGAGTTTATTTTTCAGGTAACATAATTTCACTTAGGTACGTACTTTAGACGTAATTTGCTGCTCGCGATTACGTGACTCATACTTTGTGCTAAATTTTATGTTCTATGAAATTACTTGTGAAGCGACGTGCTTGTGTACATTTACTGATTTTGACAATTATTGATTAATGAACAGTGTTATTACTTGCGTATATTATGCATCGCTTGGCTGCTATGCTTTTTCACTGACGTCATATTTTTTTTATTATGTGCCTGCTGTGCTTAGTTATTTAAATTATAATTGTCACCTGATTAATTGTGCTGATGTGGTTAGATATGTAAGTTATACTTTGTGATTTATCTGCTTGCGCCTTCATGTTTACTTATTAAGATTACATATGAAGATTTATTTGCTTATGGCGATGTGATTCTAATGACCTGTTTATTGTGTAAGGCATGTTTGCTGCTGTGCGTATGGATTGCATATTTACACATTTCTGTTTTGTTGTCATAACTACTCTTCAATCTAGTATATAGAAATGCTGATATACTGTGTACAAATATAGAGTTTAGGTTACACTGTGGTATTAATTATAGATTGTTCACTTGGCAGAGCCTCGTTGTAGGAATTGTGCTGCATCCACTTGTTGACATTCTGTTCTCTACTGGTATATTTACTCGCTATTGCATGTTTTGCTTACGCTCAGTGCCTTATATTTTTAAGATAAGAAAATGAACTGCTATAATTCGACGAACGACATTAGTAAAAGAAAGTCATAGAAGTCACATGAGCTGAGGTTTTATGGAAGCTGTATAAATTTATGCTAATAGGAAGGAAGCTAACGACATGACAGACCAAAACTAGGTTTAGACCATTGACAGTATTACACTGCATTTTTCGTGAGCAATTGAAATAGGAAGTGACACTTGACACAAGGAATACTCCACATGATTGCTTCTGCCATGATTCTTGAAGTGGTGTACACACTGTGAAATATTATGATTATTCACACTCCGTAATCGTACTTAATTACTGAGAGTTATTCGAACTAAGTCTGTTAGAGGTCATGTATGCATTTCTTTTATTTAATGATGGACAAGGAACCAAAATGTATCTTATAATTTATAATGAGTAGAAAATTTGGGTCAGATGGAATACACAGAGGTTGTGTGTGGACAATGTGTCTTCGGATTGTATGGGATGCTGAATTGAAGTTGCACTAGGATTTTATCTGTACTTGTTCGAGGAGACTGACTAGAGGAAAGAGTTGTTATGGAAGTGAAATGATATTGGTGCTGAGGTTTATATGTATCGACGTATTATTGAAGTATTAAGATGAAGTGATGATTATTGGAGTTTGGTGGATAAGAGGTAAAGTAAGTGAGGAGCATATTTTTTTTTGTTGGTCCATATGGAACAAGGAGGATGAAGATGGCAGACTAGAACACTCAAGTAGAAAGAAGATTGCCTACACACACACTTTGTTAAATCAATAAGCAGTATACATTTTTTTTTGAAGAGAGGAAGTATTTGCATATCTTGGCTCACTGACAGTTGTTCAGCAACAGTACAATTTGATCTGGCTTGGCAAACATTGGTCTTGACATGATGACTATGACGTTGACTAACTATTATTGACTGTTATACATTGCTGCCACTACTACTTGGTACACATGATGAACATCAAATCTTGGACAGAGTTACATTTACACAGTTAACACAATTCAATTACACAGTAGCACTTAATGAGGATGAAAGATGAGTGGATGTGTTTTGTGTGTTTTCCTTTCCTAATCCTACCCACCTATCTCCTAAATATTATTTTATTTGTTGGTAGTGGCTTGCACTGACACCCATAAATATTATAGGTTAACTGTTATTGTGTACTGTAATAGTTAATGTGACAATTAACTGATATCATTTGTGTGTTTATTATGATTTGTATGTTTAGTGTAAGAGCATTGATTATACACTCCTGGAAATGGAAAAAAGAACACATTGACACCGGTGTGTCAGACCCACCAAACTTGCTCCGGACACTGCGAGAGGGCTGTACAAGCAATGATCACACGCACGGCACAGCGGACACACCAGGAACCGCGGTGTTGGCCGTCGAATGGCGCTAGCTGCGCAGCATTTGTGCACCGCCGCCGTCAGTGTCAGCCAGTTTGCCGTGGCATACGGAGCTCCATCGCAGTCTTTAACACTGGTAGCATGCCGCGACAGCGTGGACGTGAACCGTATGTGCAGTTGACGGACTTTGAGCGAGGGCGTATAGTGGGCATGCGGTAGGCCGGGTGGACGTACCGCCGAATTGCTCAACACGTGGGGCGTGAGGTCTCCACAGTACATCGATGTTGTCGCCAGTGGTCGGCGGAAGGTGCACGTGCCCGTCGACCTGGGACCGGACCGCAGCGACGCACGGATGCACGCCAAGACCGTAGGATCCTACGCAGTGCCGTAGGGGACCGCACCGCCACTTCCCAGCAAATTAGGGACACTGTTGCTTCTGGGGTATCGGCGAGGACCATTCGCAACCGTCTCCATGAAGCTGGGCTACGGTCCCGCACACCGTTAGGCCGTCTTCCGCTCACGCCCCAACATCGTGCAGCCCGCCTCCAGTGGTGTCGCGACAGGCGTGAATGGAGGGACGAATGGAGACGTGTCGTCTTCAGCGATGAGAGTCGCTTCTGCCTTGGTGCCAATGATGGTCGTATGCGTGTTTGGCGCCGTGCAGGTGAGCGCCACAATCAGGACTGCATACGACCGAGGCACACACGGCCAACACCCGGCATCATGGTGTGGGGAGCGATCTCCTACACTGGCCGTACACCACTGGTGATCGTCGAGGGGACACTGAATAGTGCACGGTACATCCAAACCGTCATCGAACCCATCGTTCTACCATTCCTACACCGGCAAGGGAACTTGCTGTTCCAACAGGACAATGCACGTCCGCATGTATCCCGTGCCACCCAACGTGCTCTAGAAGGTGTAAGTCAACTACCCTGGCCAGCAAGATCTCCGGATCTGCCCCCATTGAGCATGTTTGGGACTGGATGAAGCGTCGTCTCACGCGGTCTGCACGTCCAGCACGAACGCTGGTCCAACTGAGGCGCCAGGTGGAAATGGCATGGCAAGCCGTTCCACAGGACTACATCCAGCATCTCTACGATCGTCTCCATGGGAGAATAGCAGCCTGCATTGCTGCGAAAGGTGGATATACACTGTACTAGTGCCGACATTGTGCATGCTCTGTTGCCTGTGTCTATGTGCCTGTGGTTCTGTCAGTGTGATCATGTGATGTATCTGACCCCAGGAATGTGTCAATAAAGTTTCCCCTTCCTGGGACAATGAATTCACGGTGTTCTTATTTCAATTTCCAGGAGTGTATTTTGTTAAAGAAATTGTATGTGCATTCAAACTATTGTTCATGACTGAACTGTCTCAGTAGTTATGGTGAATAGTATGGACTGTTACTTGCACTTTTTCTACATGATTGGTGCCACAAGGACATGTTTAATTTCTGCTGATGAACTGTGTGATCAGTGATTGTAAAAAAAAATTATGGACTGTTACTTGTACCTTTTCTACAATATTGGTGCCACTAGGACATGTTTAATTTCTGCTTATAAACTCTGATGAACAGTGTGATCAGTGACAGTGTATTTTATTGAACTGCTTCTGCTGAGAAATGTGACTTGTTGCTGTGTGTACCTGCTCAACATTGCTGGGTACCACTGATGGACTGTTTCTACTGAAAAGATGTCACCTGTTGCTGTGTGTACCTGCTCAACATTGCTGGGTACCACTGATGGACTGCTTCTACTGAAATGGTGTTACTTGTTGATGTCTGCACCTGCTCAACATTGCGGGGTACCACTGATGGACTGCTTCTACTGAAATGAAGTCACCTGTTGCTGTGTGCACCTGATCAACATTGCTGGGTGCCACTAATGGACTGCTTCTACTGAAATGGTGTTACTTGTTGGTGTCTGCACCTGCTCAACATTGCTGGGTGCCACTGATGGACTGCTTCTACTGAAAAGATGTCACCTGTTGATGTCTGCACCTGCTCAACATTGCTGGGTGCCACTGATGGATTGCTTCTACTGAAATGAAGTCACCTGTTGCTGTGTGCACCTGCTCAACATTGCTGGGTGCCACTGATGGACTGCTTCTACTGAAATGAAGTCACCTGTCGCTGTGTGCACCTGATCAACATTGCTGGTGCCACTAATGGACTGCTTCTACTGAAATGGTGTTACTTGTTGGTGTCTGCACCTATTCAACAGTACTGGGTGCCACTGATGGACTGTTTCTATTGAAAAAATGTTACTTGTGGTATTTGCACCTGTTGACCATTGCTGGGTGCTACTGCTGGAACTGTCAACTGCTTATTCTTGGGCTATGGAAAGCGTTTATGTGAATACTTGTATAAACTGATTTATTGTGTATTACTGTTTGTGGAAAGTTATGAGACTCTTACCTGCACATATTCGTCATTGCTGACGCTATTGATTGAACTGTTTAACCACATAATACTTGTATAAACTGTTATGTAAAGTCACATGACTGATGGACTGCTTCTATTGAAAAAATGCTACTTATTGGTATTTGCACCTGTTGACCATTGCTGGGTGCTACTGCTGGAACTGTCAACTGCTTATTCTTGGGCTATGGAAAGCGTTTATGTGAATATTTGTATAAACTGATTTTTTGTGTATTACTGTTTGTGGAAAGTTATGAGACTCTTACCTGCACATATTCGTCATTGCTGACGCTATTGATTGAACTGTTTAACCACATAATACTTGTATAAACTGTTATGTAAAGTCACATGTATGAAAGAATTTGTATTGCTTACTGTATTTTATATATTAGGTTATTGAAAGGTCAGTGCAAAGCCAAAATTTTATCTAGTTATATGATATTTACGTATTAATATTATCTTTCATTTTTGTCTGTATTTTTTTTTTGTTTTGACGAATTTGGTGGTATTTTCACCACCAATGCTGGCAAAAATACCATCAAATTCTAGCCGTGGAGGAAGGGCATATGAAAGGTGGCTACACTGAGCCACAGCGCCAGAGATCGCTAGAGAGCATTGTTCCGCCCGCCTCCACTGGCAGTGATTATTGAGATGTGCTAGAGGTCAGTGCTTGTCCAGGACTCGTAGTAGTCAGTTGGTGTTCAGATGTGCTCGTAGGGAGTGCTTGCTGAGATGTGATACTGAAAGGTTCTTGTTCAGATGTGGTAATAGCGAGGCGGTGTGGAGATATATTGTAATTATGAGAGTGATTTTGGTCAATATATGAAGGTAACGAAACTTGATTTATTTTTCATTATTTCCATGTTTTAAATAATGTGTCATTACAGGTTCAGTCAACAAAGCATCTGGCTTGGGTTCTTGGATTACGCAACAACAAGCACAAGAGTAACTGTTCTGTGTGTGGGAGTGTGACTCAACGTACGCATCTGGCACGGTTCTTCTTCAACAACACAACAATTTTTAAATAACATTATACTGAATTAATTAAAGAAAATACGAATACCATAATTACTCAAGAGAACCACAATTACACTCTAATCCAAGAACACAAGCCAGATGCTTGTTGACTGAACCTGTTATGACACATTATTTAAAACATGGAAATAATGAAAAATAAATCAAGTTTCGTTACCTTCATATATTGACCAAAATCACTCTCATAATTACAATATATCTCCACACCGATTCGCTATTACAACATCTCAACAAGAATTTTTCAGTATCACATCTCAGCAAGCACATCTCAACACGAACTGACTACTACGAGCTCTCCCCAAGCACTGACCTCTAGCACATCTCAATAATGACAGCCCGTGGAGGCGGCGGAACAATGCTCTCTAGCGATCTCTGGCGCTGTGGCACAGTGTAGCCACCTTTCAACATCTAATGCCACATACCTCCACAAACCTACCAAAAATTGTCGAATCCCTTGTACGCAGAATCAGTGATGTATTTCGTTCCCTAAGGAGGACAAACAATCTATAAAAAGTAGGTGGTGACAGTGTTTTCGCTCATTAGTGTATATTCCATCTTATGTTGTTTCTATTTTATTTCAAAACAATGTACAACAACTAGGTTTTCCAACTTCTCCATCGACGTGGGTAGCTCTGCGACTTGAGGCACTACGCTAAGAATCTATGGATTCGGGAGGAGAGGTGGTTCGGATTCATCCCCCGGCAGACTTGATAATAATTTGCCGTGGTTTCCCATTTTCAGTTTAGGCAAATGCTGGCATTGGTCCCTTACTATAGGCCACAGCCAATTCCTTTCGAACTCCTTTCGTTCCAGAGGGATTCCAGTTCCCTCAAAGACGCAGCCGCCCTGCACAAAAGAAAAGAGCTTCATGGAAGGAGAGTCGAACATCTCTTCGGAGACTCACGGCTTTGTTTTCCTTGTTTAGCATGTCATAATAACAATTTGGTATAATTTTTTGGCATCCGAATTCAGAGTACCAGCCATAATCGGAATATATTTTAAAAAAATTATTTTTCTGCAAAAAAATTAAAGACGAATACTGTCAAATACAAAACCTCGAACAATCTAAGATTCAACTAAAATATTGCACTTGTAATAATTCGAAACGCAGCATAAAAGTCTTTATTCCTCGGACTTCAAGAATGATCTTTCCTCTAACTTGACCTGGGTGAAGCTCATGTTCAACATATTGTTAAAATACACTCATGTTCAGAAAAACCAGATCACTTTGAGAGACAAGAGATAGGACGTTCATATTCACAGGACATTTACATTGGTGTTCTGCAGAAATGATTAGCATTTCACTCAACTCGGTTCAACATATATCCTTTGCCTAGTAGGCACAGGTTACGCCATGGGCCCTTGTGACTTCTTACATATGTGATGGCATCGACGCGTATGATGAGCGAATGGCGTCCTGTGGTGTAGCCATCCATTCTGCAGTCACCTGGTTCCATAGTTCATCTGTGGAGGTTGGCATTCGGTCACATCATTGCACCCGTTCTTTCACCATATTCCACACATTTTCAATTGGCGACAAGTCTGGTGATCTGGCACGCCAGGGCAAAAGGCTGGCATCCTATGATATCATGAAAGCACGTGTTCGTGCACCGGCATGTGGTTGTGCATTGTCTTGCTGAAAAATGTCCCCTGGGATGTTGAGCAGAAAGCTAATGGCTACAGGTCGCATGTTTCGTTTGCATAGATCACACTGGTCACAGTGCCCTGGACACCCTGCAACTGTGATTTGTGGCTGTACCCAATAGCACACCACACTATAAGATGTTGAGCTGGCGCTGTATGTCTTGTGTACATGCAGTCACTGCGATACCGCTCTCTCTGTCTGTGGCGATCCAAAATGCTGCCATTATTTTCAAACAAACAGAACCTAGTTTCGTCCGAAAACACAATCTGAGGCCATTTCTGTTCCCAATGACGTCGTTCCGTGCACCATTGCCGTCTAGCCTGTTTGTGCCGAGTCGTCAAAGGTAGGCTGAAAAGTGGACGACGCGCACGTAACCCATGTCGTAATAAACGGCGATGGGCTGTCACTCCTGGTAGCGTACGACGTGTTACACTGTTCTAGTGTTGCGCCAGAGCCGAGGAGGACGCAGAACCGTTCTATAATGGCATTCCGATGAGGTGTTGATCTTTTCGGAGGTGGTCTGGGTGGTGCGACTTGATCCATTGCATGGGGGCTTAATTAAAAATGAAATGCAAATAATTTTAATTTCTGCTTTAGTAGCTGTCTGTCCGATTACGAAGTCTCGTACCGGTTGGCCCTGACTAGTATTATTACGCAATCTGACTGCTTAGAACAATAACAAAGAATGATATGGAAATTTTCATTAACACAATTAATTAATTAATTAAGTCCCCAGCAACTATAAAACCTACGAAACCAAAGCACAAGTATAACTGTTCTGTGTGTGGGAGTGTGACTCAACGTCCGCATCTGGCACGGTTCTTCTTCAACAACACAAGAATTTTTAAATAACATTTATACTGAATTAATTAAAGGAAATAAAAATACCATAATTACTCAAGAGAACCACAATTACACTCTAATCCAAGAACACAAGCCAGATGCTTTGTTGACTGAACCTGTAATGACGCATTATTTAAAACATGGAAATAATGAAAAATAAATCAAGTTTCGTTACCTTCATATATTGATGACAAGCACTCAAATTATTACAATATATCTCCACACAGATTCGCTATTACAACATCTCAACAAGAATTTTTCAGTATCACATCTCAGCAAGCACATCTCAACACGAACTGACTACTACGAGCTCTCCCCAAGCACTGCCCACTACGACATCTCAATAATCACTCTGCCAGTGGAGGCGGGCGAACAATGCTCTCTAGCGATCTCTGGCGCTGTGGCTCAGTGTAGCCACCTTTCATATGCCCTTCCTCCACGGCTAGAATTTGATGGTATTTTTGCCAGCATTGGTGGTGAAAATACCACCAAATTCGTCAAAAAAAATACAGACAAAAATAAAAGATAATATTAATACGTAAATATCATGTAACTAGATAAAATTTTGGCTTTGCACTGACCTTTCAATAACCTATTATATAGAATACAGTAAGCAATACAAATTCTTTCATACATGTGACTTTACATAATAGTTTACACAAGTATTATGTGGTTAAACAATTCAATCAATAGCGTCAGCAATGACGAATATGTGCAGGTAAGAGTCTCATAACTTTTCACAACCAGTAATACACAAAAAATCAGTTTATACAAATATTCACATAAACGCTTTCCATAGCCCAAGAAACAAGTAGTTGACAGTTCCAGCAGTAGCACCCAGCAATGGTCAACAGGTGCAAAAACCATCAAGTGAAATTTTTTCAGTAGAAACAGTCCATCAGTGGCACCCAGTAATGTTGAATAGGTGCAGACACCAACAAGTAACACCATTTCAGTAGAAGCAGTCCATTAGTAGCACCAGCAATGTTGATCAGGTGCACACAGCAACAGGTGACTTCATTTCAGTAGAAGCAATCCATCAGTGGCACCCAGCAATGTTGAGCAGGTGCAGACATCAACAGGTGACATCTTTTCAGTAGAAGCAGTCCATCAGTGGTACCAGCAATGTTGAGCAGATGCACACAGCAACAGGTGACATCTTTTCAGTAGAAGCAGCCCATTAGTAGCACCAGCAATGTTGATCAGGTGCACACAGCAACAGGTGACTTCATTTCAGTAGAAGCAATCCATCAGTGACACCCAGCAATGTTGAGCAGGTGCAGACACCAACAAGTAACACCATTTCAGTAGAAGCAGTCCATTAGTGGCACCAGCAATGTTGATCAGGTGCTGACCGCAGTCTTTATGGACTATCACTATCACGAATCACACTGTTCATCAGCAGAAATTAAACATGTCCTTGTGGCACCAATCATGTAGAAAAAGTGCAAGTAACAGTCCATAACTACTGAGACAGTTCAGTCATGAACAGTAGTTTGAATGCACATACAATTTCTTTAACAAATTATTATCAATGCTCTTACACTAAACATACAAATCATAATAAACACACAAATGATATCAGGTAATTGTCACATTAACTATTACAGTACACAATAACAGTTAACCTATAATATTTATGGGTGTCAGTGCAAGCCACAACAAACAAGTGAAATAATATTTAGGAGATAGGTTGGGATCACTTCTCTGGGATTATAAAAGGAAAACACACAAAACACATCCACTCATCTTTCATCCACATTAAGTACTACTGTGTAATTGAATAGTGTTAACTGTGTAAATGCAATTCTGTCAAAATTTTATGTTCATCATGTGTATCAAGTAGTAGTGGCAGCAGTGTATAACAGTCAATAATAGTTAGTCAACGTCATAGTCATCATGTCAAGACCAATGTTTGCCAAGCCAGATCAAATTGTACTGTTGCTGAACAACTGTCAGGAAGCCAAGATATGCAAATACTTCCTCTCTTCAAAAAAAGTGTATACTGCTTAGTGATTTAACAAAGTGTGTGTATAGACAATCTTCCTTCCACTTTAGTGTTCTAGTCTGCCATCATCCTCCTTGTTCCATATAAACCAACAAAAACAATATGCTCCTCATTTACTTTACCTCTTATCCACCAAAACTCCAATAATCATCACTAATCTCAATACTTCACTAATACCTCATTTACCTTACCTTTTGTCCACGAAACTCCAATAATCATCAACTTCACATAATCTCAATACCTCAATAATACGTCGATACATATAAACCTCAGCACCAATATCATTTCACTTCCATAACAACTCTTTCCTCTAGTCAGTCTCCTCGAACAAGTACAGACAAAATCCTAGTGCAACTTCAATTCAGCATCCCATACAATCCGAAGACACAGTGTCCACACACAACCTCTGTGTAATCCATCTGACCCAAATTTTCTACTCATTATAAATTATAAGATACATTTTGGTTCCTTGTCCATCATTAAATAAAAGAAATGCATACATGACCTCTAACAGACTTAGTTCGAATAACTCGCAGTAATTAAGTACGATTACGGAGTGTGAATGATCATAATATTTCACAGTGTGTACACCACTTCAAGAATCATAGCAGAAGCAAACATGTGGAGTATTTTTTTTTGTCAAGTGTCACTTCCTATTTCAATTGCTCACGAAAAATGCAGTGTAATAACTGTCAATGGTCTAACCTAGTGTTGGTATGTCATGTCGTCAGCTTCCTTCCTATTAGCATAAATTTATACAGCTTCCATAAAACCTCAGCTCATGTGACTTCTATGACTTTCTTGCACCAATGTCGTTCGTAGAATTACTGCAGTTCATTTTCTTATCTTAAAATATAAGGCACTAAGCGTAAGCAAAACATGCAATAGCGAGTAAATATACCAGTAGAGAACAGAATGTCAACAAGTGGATGCAGCACAATTCCTACAACGAGGCTCTGCCAAGCGAACAATCTATAATTAATACCACAGTGTAACCTAAACTCTATGTTCGTACACTGTACATCAGCATTGCTATATTCTAAATTGAAGAGTAGTTATGACAACAAAACAGAAATGTGTAAATATGCAATCCATACAAAAAGCAGCAAACATATATCTTACGTGATAAACAAGTCATTAGCATCATATCAGCATAAGCAAATAAATGTTTATATGTAATCTTAATAAGTAAACATGAAGGCGCAAGCAGATAAATCACAAAGTGTAACCTACATACATAACAGCACAACTAATCAGGTGGCAATTATAATTTAAATAAATAAGCACAGCAGGCACATAATAAAAAAATGTGACATCAGTAAAAAAGCATAGTAGCCAAGCGATGCATAATATACGCAAGTAATAACAGTGTTCATTAATAAAACATTGACAAAAATCAGCAAATGTACGCAAGCACGTCGCTTCACAAGTAAATTCATAGAACATGAAATTTAGCACAAAGAATGAATCACGTAATCGCGAGCAGCAAATTACGTCTAAAGTACGTACCTAAGTGGAAATATGTTACCTGAAAAATAAACTCAATTAATAGTTACCCTTTTTAGTTTATTAGTTTCATCTTCGAAATGACCTTCTTCCTGAAAATTTTCTCCAAAGCAAGTCGTCTTAACGTCGGACACGGACAGAATTTACCTGAAGGTCTTAAATACTTTATACAACCGTATCCTGAAAAATACTGAACGTTAATAACATAATTTATGAAGTCCTTATAGCTTTATACAGAATTTATTCGGAGAAATTAAACTGTGTATTTATTTACGGCTGTCATTGCATTCACACTGGGCGCTCGATCAGCTGTAGGCGCGTGACGTAAGAAGTGATTGTTTGCGGTCAACGACTGCCTTGTGCGGCGCGCCGACTTGACTGTTGCTTTGAGTACGCGCCGCCGCCAAAACACAGCGCGGTATCCTTGTACTCTCCGCATGTTTACATGTAGCTGTTAGTTTCTCTAAAGTATGTCATTCCACAAAAATGTTTCAAAATTATATCATTCCACAAAAATTTTAACGTTCGATATATGATGTATTCCTTTAGAGCGTCGAGATTTAAGAGTTGCTACTTCAACAGTGTTATCATGAATAATTTTGCGAACTCTATATGGACCGTTATAAAGCAGAAAAAATTTGCGACACAAGCCTTTTCCTTTGTGAGATAAACGATGGGACTTAATTAATACCTTTTGACCAACTGACAAGATTTTTAAACGACCAGGACGTTTCGCTGATTTCTCTCTTCTAGCAGCCGCAGACGCAATATTTCGTAGAGCCAGGTTGACAACTTCAGAATGCCGCAGTTTCCGTGAAGGCGGAAAAGGAACGATTTCAGAAATGCGATTTACCGGTGCTTTATTTTTTAATATCAGTATAGGCGGTAAAGAAGTAGAATCATTAGGAAGTTCATTCAGAATGTTTTGAAAAATATGAAGATACTGATCCCACGTTCTGTGATTCTGATGACAATAAAGACGGCACAATTTATTAATTTCCTTCATCCATCTTTCTGAAGCATTAGATTGAGGGTGAAAAAGTGAAATGAAAATTGGTTTAATTTTACGACGCCGTAGAGTACGAAGCCAAATTTTGGAGCGAAACTGTGATCCATTATCTGATATAACCTTATCAACATGACCAACTTCTTTAAGAAAATGTTTGATGAAAGCATTAGATACTGAACGAGCTGTTGCTTTTCGTAAAGGTGTAAAACACACATATTTTGATGTTAATTCCACTGCTACGAAAATATACGCAAAACCATTAGTAGAACGAACCACTGGACCGAACAAATCGACTGCAGCCATCTCCTTTAATTTCGCTGGAATGATAGGAAACAACGGTGCTCTGTGAGAAATCGCTGGAGGCTTAGCCATTTGACATAATTTGCATTTGGCAAGAACAGATCGAATACGTTTTTCCATATTACTGAAGTAGCAATTTTCTCGTAATTTATGAAAGCATTTTCTGGGACCAAAGTGCGCATAACTGAAATGTGTGTACCAAATCAATTTATTGACCCACTCATCAGGAATACAAACTAACCAAACAGAGTTGTCGACCGATTTCCGTTTAAAAAGAATGTCATTGCGAACTAAATAATGCTGTCTAATCGCTACGCTTTCCTTTCTCCTCCACTTCTCCTTAATGTCCTTCCAGATTGGATCCTTATTTTGCTCCTTAGCGATGTCCTGGAGCGAAGACGAAATAAAGTTCTCAAACGCAACACCTTGAATGTACATCAAACAATAATGGTTTTCTTTGCAGTCCTCTTCAGCACTTTGTTTCAAACCCATAAGTGCACGTGATAAAGCATCAGCAACAATATTTGAAGATCCCTGTATGTAAACAATACTAAAATCAAATTCCTGTAGGTACAACGCCCATCGTGACAATCTGCCATGAGTTAATTTTGTCGACATAAGAAATTCCAGAGCTCGATGATCGGTGTAAACCTTAGTATGTCTGCCAAACAAAAATGTGCGAAATTTTGTGAAAGCCCATACAACAGCCAAAGCTTCAAGTTCCGTAATCGAATAATTCTTCTCTGATTTAGAGAGAACACGACTTCCAAATGCAATAGTCTTCTGTACTACAACGCCGTCTTCTTTTATCTCTTGAAATAAATGTGCACCTAGGCCTTTGTATGATGAGTCCGTCGCCAAACAAAAATCTTTAGATAGATCCGGATGTGAAAGAAGTGGAGCAGCAACTAAAGCATCACGAAGTTGTTCAAATTCTGATTGAGCTTCCTCATCCCAACACCAATTAGATTTCTTTCCAGATAGTTCACATAAACGAGGTGTGGCCAAATTGTCCAATCTAACAAAGCGTCTAAGAAAATTACAGACACCAAGGAAACTACGAACATCACGTTTTGTGGTAGGAACAGCATAATTACGAATAGCGTCTAGTTTCTCTGGATCAGGGAGAATATCTTCTGTAGAAATAATGTGACCGAGAAATTTCACCTGAGAACGACCAAATTCTGATTTTTCCAAGTTCAATGTCATGCCAACTCGTGCAAAAATACGTAATAATGAATCCAAAATTTTGTTGTGCTCACTCCAAGAACGTTTAGCAATAAGAATGTCGTCAACATAAGAAGTAATATTGTCACGAAGATAAACAGGTAAAATTTCATTTAAACTACGAATGAATGCTGCTGAAGATACAGTAAGTCCAAACGGTAATTTCCGAAACTGGTAACAGTTACCAAAGGCTAAAAAAGCAGTATATTTTCTACAATCAGGGTGGAGTTCTATTTGCCAAAAACTTGCGCGCATATCAATCGTGGATAAAACTTTAATTCCATGGAAATGTTGAAGAAGTTCATCTAAATTTTGTGGACGGTCAGTTTCAGGAATAATAATATTATTTATTTGTCTGGAATCCAGAACCAAACGAATTGATCCATCCTTTTTAAGAACAACGTGTAATGGGCTGGTATAAGGACTGACTGCTGGCTCAACAATGCCCTGATCTAACATGGATTGAAGTTCATTCTTAACCTTGTCTCTGTAAGCCAAAGGAATAGCGTACGTTTTTCCTCGAAATGGTGTGTGTTCTTTCACTTTAAATAAATATTGTAAGCCTTGTATAGTTCCTGTGTGATGACTAAACACTGTAGCATGTGAAGTCAAAATGTGGTGCAGCTCTTCTCTTGCAACGTCATCTGGCACTTCAGCTTTCTTAACCTTTTCATTAATTAATTCTTCGCTATTAATTACATCATCCATCGCGTCTCTGTATTTATTGTCATTGTCATGAATAAACACATTGTCGTCATAATGCTCAACGAAAACATCAGAAGTAAGAAACCTTAAACATTTTGTATCTGATTCTGATCTTGCTAAACACTCGAAAAATTTCAAACATTTCGGCATTCCGGCAACAGTCAAATTCACACTTCCTTCTTTAAAGTTCAAAATTGCCTTATGTGCGTTAAGAAACTCCATACCTAATATAATCTGTGTACTGAGTAATGGAACAATAATAAAATTAGCAGAAAATTCGTATCCTTGACAAATGAAATTTAGGTTGGTCTGTTGTTTAACTTCTACACCTTTTCCAGAAATCGCTCCTCGAATTGTAGTTTTAGAAATAGGTAACACAGGACAGGCAATAGTTCTTTCACATATACGAAAAACTGATTCACTAATGACGTTCAATGGGCTCCCAGAATCTAAAACTGCAGTGAACTTATTCTTACCCACACATACTTCAATAACAGGATGTAAAAATGCGTCTACATTATTTTCCTTTTCATCTAGCAAAATGTCTCTCATGTCTTCCAGGCGTACGTAGTGTAAAGTCGTAGTGTCATTACTTTCTGAACCGTCTATACTGCTGCCAGAAGCCGAAGCTGCTAGTCATTGTCGATTGTTTGCGTCACGTCTTTGATTATTGCCGACATTTCGCGGATCAATTTCTACTATTTCCACTTGTCTCTCTGAATTTCTGTCACGCGGAGGATGCCAATTAGGTCCTTCCTGTCTGTTAGATGCAAATTCTTGGTTGTGTCTGTTATTAAAATTTCTGTTTTCCTGTCTGTCTGCATAACTACTTCTTGTATAATTTCGACTGTCACTTCTGAAATTATTGTTAGACCTACTACCCTGATTATTTCTGTAGTAAGAATTTCTATTACTGTATGGATAATTTCTGTCTTGATGATACCGACTACTGTTTCCGTATGAATGATCATTCCGGTAGGAATTACCGTTATTATAATTGTCTGTGTAATTTCTGTTAGAACGTCTGTTATTGTCATAAGGCTGGTATCTATTGTCCTGTCTGTTACGTCTGTCATTCTCAAAGTTACCCAAACAACGTCCGTTCCGATCACTATCCCTTTTCTCTGAAAATGTATTGTAATTACTGCTACTGAAAAAATTACAAGAAGTCCCGTCGTCGTTGTCATACTCAAGTTCTTGTAGCAAAGTCTTAAAAGTCTCAATGTCGTCTTTACATCTTCCGGCTAAAGCAATTTGTCTTATGGATTGTGGCAGCTTAGTTAAACAAATGCGAATTAATTCAGTCGGACTGTAAGGGTTGGAAAGGAACTGATTCTTTCGAATCATGTCTTCAAAATATTCTGCTGGCGTGCGGAATTCAGACTGTTTGAAATTACGCTGCATAATAAGACTGTGTTTGACTCTGTCTTGCGTGTTTTCGGACCAATATGCCGATAGAAATGCATGATAAAAATCATTCAGATTATTACAATCTCTAATGAGTGCACGCATCCGCGTCGCCGGTTCGTTTTCTAAATATCCACACATAAATTCCAGTTTGTGACTTAGTGGCCAATTTGGTGGGAGTGCATACATAAATTGATCTAACCATGCACATGGATGTATGTCATTTTTAGAATTGCGGAAGATCTTAAATTTCCGAACAGTCAAAAAGTGTTTATAGTCAAAGTTTTCGCCTCGTGGCGACAAAGACCTACCGCGTCTGTCCCAGTTTGAATGTCGATTATTGTCAAGTTCGCGCGCCTGGCGCTCTCTTGTTGTGTCCCGTAAATGAAATAAATTACTTTCTTCAAACCCCTCTGATATCTGTGATTCTAAATTTCTTCTGCTGTCTTTTCCTACGATTTCGCCTTCAATTTGTTTGACTTGCTTTCGTAATGCCTCAACTTCCCTTTTAACGCGTTCATTAAATTTTCCCTGATTTTCAACATGCTTATTTATGTTCTGGTACTCTTCGGTTTCTGCAAATGGTAATGGAGCTGTATCATCTGAATCTCTGTCCCCATGTAAACTAAGATTTGTCAATTTATCTGAAATCTCCTCAACTCTTTCCGATAAGTCACCTAATTGTTCTTTCTGTTTATTTACGTCTTCCGTAAGTGCCGCGACTCGGGTTTCAGTGTTGACACATTTGGTAGTTAACTGTTCATATTGTTGTGTTAGATTATTTATTCTGTCATTTGGTACGGATTCCTCGATTCTCTCAAATATCTCTTCCTTATCGTGTGCACATTGTAAATTTAGCTCTGAAAATTTTTGTACTATCACGCGATCTCTTTCTTCCTGTTCTCTATCCTGTTCCCTTTGTCTAATCTCTACCGCAATTAATCTATTATTGTGAGAATTCAAAATCGGTTGTACTTCTTCTCTGATTTCTTTCTTTAATTCATCTTTCATATTTTTGAAACATGTCCCTATTCGTGAGTCTAATCGTGTTTCCATTGTTCCTATCTCAGTTTTTAATTCAGATCCTAACTGTGATCCCAGTGAGTCAAACCGTGTTTCCATTGTTTCCATCTCTGTTTTAATTGTTCCTATTTGTGAGTCTAGTGAGTCGAACCGTGATCCCAAATTTAATATTGCACTCATCAACTGCTCCGTGTTAAGTGTTTCAAAATTCTTTTCGCCCCTAACATTTCCCGCAAAACCAGTTTCCTTCGTCATAGCTGTAAAGCTATCTGTGTTCGATACTATTTCAGAATCTTCTATCGTTAATCTCGTATTCTGTGAATTTCCTGATTGAGAAAAATTTTGAAATGGTTCTGGACTATTTTCCCGACTTATTAAATTGTTTTCCACTTCATTATTCATGATACTGTTTTCCTCTGTTGGCGAGTTCGCCATGTTAACAATTTCGTCATTCTCACTATCCATCATTTTTGCCTTTTTCATCGATCGCGTAATCATTTACAAAACATACAAAACTCGTCACTGTACGGAAATTATACACAATGACTCGTTATCTCCAACAATACCATTCACTCGAAATGTTTCCCTCAAACACGATTAACGAACATTTGAAATAATTGCACTAAATCGTCAAACGCGTATACAAGACAACAAATCAAATTCAGAGAAGAAAAAAAAAATACCATTAGAAGAATGCCAATTACCAAATCTACACATGCAATATAGACTACAATTACTAAACTACAAATTACTACAACAATACTACTGTCTACTATTTTTACAATCAGAAGAATTCCAAGGGACGATCCGAAGCAGCGGTCGCCACGTGCATGGGGGCTTAATTAAAAATGAAATGCAAATAATTTTAATTTCTGCTTTAGTAGCTGTCTGTCCGATTACGAAGTCTCGTACCGGTTGGCCCTGACTAGTATTATTACGCAATCTGACTGCTTAGAACAATAACAAAGAATGATATGGAAATTTTCATTAACACAATTAATTAATTAATTAAGTCCCCAGCAACTATAAAACCTACGAAACCAAAGCACAAGTATAACTGTTCTGTGTGTGGGAGTGTGACTCAACGTCCGCATCTGGCACGGTTCTTCTTCAACAACACAAGAATTTTTAAATAACATTTATACTGAATTAATTAAAGGAAATAAAAATACCATAATTACTCAAGAGAACCACAATTACACTCTAATCCAAGAACACAAGCCAGATGCTTTGTTGACTGAACCTGTAATGACGCATTATTTAAAACATGGAAATAATGAAAAATAAATCAAGTTTCGTTACCTTCATATATTGATGACAAGCACTCAAATTATTACAATATATCTCCACACCGATTCGCTATTACAACATCTCAACAAGAATTTTTCAGTATCACATCTCAGCAAGCACATCTCAACACGAACTGACTACTACGAGCTCTCCCCAAGCACTGCCCACTACGACATCTCAATAATCACTCTGCCAGTGGAGGCGGGCGAACAATGCTCTCTAGCGATCTCTGGCGCTGTGGCTCAGTGTAGCCACCTTTCACCATCTCGTTGTGTTCTACCGCATCCCGTGAACCATTCTGCACACATCCGTTGCACTGTCGAAACACTTTGTCCCACACCAGCATCGATTTCTCCGATGGACGCCAATAATACGCCCTCTTTCAAACTCACTGATTGTACGGTACGGTTCACGCATACGTCTGCGAAGAATCCAGCACGCCTGCTGAAGTCACCCTGATCCATTACCATCGGTTTATAGCGGCAACGAGAGCCACAGGCACATTTTACCAGTAGATGGTGTGCGCGACCAGCTTGGTTCAAACGCTAATCATTTCTACAGAACATACTAATTTACATGTCCTGTTAATATGAACGGCCTACCAATAGTCGGTCAAAGTGTTCCGTTTTTTTCTGAACATGAGCGCGTGTTGAGGCAACTCCTTACACCAGTCACGGCTTATGAAATTCATCCAATGGAAAGGAAGATCGCTCACGGCAAACATAGATAGCTTTCAACATTTTCCGCCCGAAACATTGTTAAAGTGGTTAGAACCGTTCGCACACCTGGCATACTCTGTCATTAGAGGAGATATAGATGATGGTTACGGGGTGCAGCGTTGTTGGTAAAACAAGATATCCACATTTATCTTGTGAATAATTACTACAGGGGTGCAATATTGTTGATGAAACAGGATATCCACTTTTCCCTTGTCATCAATACTGGCACTCACAAGGGAAACTCTCAATTGCATCCCCCTCAGATTTAGTGGTAAGGTAACCCAGTGGATAGCCCGTCAAAAAATCAACATAGATCGAGCATGAAAACCGGATGAAGGTGTACTGAACTGTGAAAAAAACAGCAAAACAGAAACAGTGAACGGTCAGACATTAACATGTGTATTCTCGAACGACTAGGCAGTACCGCGCGACATCGTTGTGTGGTTACGGTGATGGATAGCAAGGCGGGAGGTAACGTGCTTTTCTACTTTTCATTTTTCTTTCACGAAATTATGAACGGTGGGTCCGGTCATCGAAGTGTTTGTTCCTCTCATGAGGTGTTGGCGACTGTCATACTATACGTTGCTTATAGACTGAGTCATGTGGTAAGAATACATTACCGTCCGAAGTAAATGTGTTGAATAGTGAGAGCAGGAGGGACGCCTCTCCGACCTTTCACACAAATGAAAGCAGCAAACAAACGGGTGTGAACTATGTTACGACAAAGGAATTCATGAGTCAAAACTTCCAAACTGAATGCAAGAGTCGTAATATATAATACTTGTGTAGAACAAATAGGAGGTACATATGTTTGGAAGTCCGTTGCTTACACTTCGCTGTTCGAAACTGACGCTACACGACGACAGACACAGATCTGAATGCAGCGAACACGTACGTCATTGACCAGACGGAGAGTTCGCAACATTGTGAGAAGGAAAATTTGGGGCACGAGGGAGATTCGAACACGGATCTCCACACTTGCACTCCAACACCGCGACCACAGAACCACGACGCCATGGCTTTTGAAATGCGCTCGATGTTGCAAATCTTCAGCATGGACCGCTAACTATTTCTTTTTTTTTTTTTTTTTTTTTTTACAGTTCAGTACACCTTCTTTCTGTTTTCGTTCTTGATCTGTGTTCAGTTTTTGACGGACAATTCGCTGGCCCACTTTACCACTAAATCTGAGCGGAGGGCGATAGTGATTTCCCTTCTCTGCTTTATCCATTGCAGATGGTGGATATCCGACTACGGATCAAGGACCGCCAACTGAATTTCATTCCAGCATACAAAGCACCTAGCGACAGATTTTCCAAACAATTTTTAACAACAATCATTGCGTTCCTCGGAAAACCGCTTCTGCTAATGTGCTACTAGGTGACTTTAACAGCCACCATGCACTGTGGTGTTGCAGAAATGCCAACGCTATGGGAAAAATGCTGCACTTGAGTCGAAAACCTTATAGTCTAAATGATGGCTGAAACACACGAACAGTGAGACTAAATGGAGCCACGACGGCAGTAGACTTGAGTATAGCATTCCCTGCGCTGTCTCACTGTCTACCGGAACAATATTAGGAGGCATACCGGATGCTTCTAGTTCGCATCACTTGGTATTTCATATTATAATAAACGCACAACCTAGTGTGACTGTCAGACACGCAATCAGTCGGAAATGGAACACTATTAAAGCGAACTGGAACCTATACGACACACTACTGGAAAACAAACTGGAAATCATCGATACTGGGAACCCCTAAACGGACTTAGAGGTTTGGTGTAGCTTATCAATAAAGCATCGGAAGTCTCAATACCTCATAAAGGACGTAAGCGGACTACTTATAGGCCATCATCCGGTTAGTAGGATTTTGAATGTTCCGCAGTCCTCAAGGAACGACGATCCAAACTCTTTTGGCCTTAAGAAAGCACAAGCTGCAGCCAAGAAAAAATGCAAGCACAAAAACAAGAAAATCGTGGCACATTTTCTGCACTGCAATGTGAAAAGAAACTCCTTTAATAGGGATCATGAATATAATACAGAATATTAAAACCGGTCTGAGAATGAACTTGCACACTACCTCCACAATCCGACGAACTTTTAGAATCGTTCTTGTGCGTGATAGATCCAACTGACGTAATGGACAAGGAAGAAGAGGAGGAATATAGAGAGTCAAAAAAATGTGTGTGAAATCTTATGGGACTTAACTGCTAAGGTCATCAGTCCCTCAGCTTACACACTACTTAACCTAAATTAACCTCTCCAAGGGACAAACACACACACCCGTGCCCGAGGGAGGACTCGAACCTCCGCCGGCACCTGCCGCACAGTCCATGATGCAGGGCCTTAGACCGCTGGGCTAATCCCGCGCGGCATTCCCTCTCTATCTACAGATCTTTAAACAATTCTCAAAGAACATACAAAGAACATTTTATTGTTAATTTAGATTTATAGTCATTAATGTAGACTGAATTGAAAATATTCCAAACGTGTACCAACTGTGATTTATCATTACTTATTGTGTTACCAACCATATTTCTATAGTATATTACCACTGTGTATCCTATGTTCCATTTTCGTCTTGTTTACTCGTTTTCGTATACTCTGATTGTAAATCTTGTTTTATGTCTAATCAGTCCTTTGTTAATCCTATGTTACTTTGTACGAGGGTATGACTTAAAGTAGTGTATACTATGAATTGTCAAAACTAGTTGTAACATAACATTCCCTGTGTTTGTGTGGCTGTGTGGGCACGTAGCGAAAGCCAATACATTTAAAAAATATTTTAATGCTCTAACACGAGCACAATGTTGCATGCGTTTCTTAGCACGTACGTTGCAGGTCTGCTGTACAATCGTGGTGTTCCTCTCGCCCTAGCCTGCCCACCTAAGACGCCATTTCAGCATCCCTGCTGTGTCCCTCAGCGGTGTAATTACCCTTCCAGCCTTTCATTAGAATCCGTAACTCTGTCACCCTCCGTTGTGCCCCTCACTTAGCCCGGGCCGCTGACGACGTCTTTCAGATGTTCCCACCCCTAAAGACGTCTGGAAGATTATGCACTGCCATTGCTTGTGAGAATTCGCTACAGTCTGTTTAATCAGGGGAGCGAAGTACATTCACCCTAAATAGTCACCTTCAATTAGAAAGGTAATTTGCTTTAATTTAAAATCTCTGAACTCACTGCTAATTATATATCGCAAGCAAAATTCAAGTTTTCGTTGCAAATGTAACTTCTTAACTATTCATATTTTATAAAAGATTGTCACTAAACGTAAGAGTCATCAAAAATATCCAAACAACGTTTTATATAATATTGATGAGGAAGAATTTATATTTGGAATACAAACTGGAATTCTGGATGCAATATGCATTTAGAAACTGGAAGATGTACATTTTTCATAAAAGTTATGATTAGAATGTGTCAGCTAGTATATATTTGGTGAATTTTCAGATGACGTAGATATTCGAAATGAACGAAAAAATAAAATAAAAAAAAGACTGTAGGGAGATTTGAATCAGAAACCTTTCACTTAGTCAATCACCATTCCCCGACGCCAACGAGTGAGCCACACTACCTGTCGTGCAAATCGCCTTCGTTTCAGTAAGTTATTATCAAAAATGGTTCAAATGGCTCTGAGCACTATGGGACTTAACTGCTGAGGTCATTAGTCCCCTAGAACTTAGAACAACTTAACCCTAACTAACCTAAGCACAACACACACATCCATGCCCGAGGCAGAATTCGAACCTGCGACCATAGCGGTTGCGCGGTTCCAGACTGTAGCGCCTAGAACCGCTCGGCCACTTCGGCCGGCCAAGTTATTATCCCTGAAGTTTCTTGGAAAAGTTCAAAGTTAATTTTCTACAGAAATTTTTGAGTTGCATCGAACTTCTTCTGAGATACTGATATCTGAGTTATGAACTTCAGGCAAAATAAATACAAAAAATTAGAAGAATTTGTTCATTGTTATCGTGGGGTGACATGTGTAGCTTTCTTTCTTAAGTTCCTACATACATATGAGACAAACATAAATTTGACAATTAGCTTACGTCTAGTTACACCCCTCTGCCAATCTTGACACGGTGCGTCACATCATCAACTGTGACATGCTCCATCGAAATTGATCATGCTCAGTGACAGTGAACTTACAGCGGATTGTTTGTGTTTGCCGGCCGAAGTGGCCGTGCGGTTAAAGGCGCTGCAGTCTGGAACCGCAAGACCGCTACGGTCGCAGGTTCAAATCCTGCCTCGGGCATGGATGTTTGTGATGTCCTTAGGTTAGTTAGGTTTAACTAGTTCTAAGTTCTAGGGGACTAATGACCTCAGCACTTGAGTCCCATAGTGCTCAGAGCCATTTGTTTGTGTTTATTCTTATTGTACAGGCATGGTGTAATTAGTCTAAAGTTGTTAAGGAATTGTTATTTGCCGGCCGAAGTGGCCGTGCGGTTAAAGGCGCTGCAGTCTGGAACCGCAAGACCGCTACGGTCGCAGGTTCGAATCCTGCCTCGGGCATGGATGTTTGTGATGTCCTTAGGTTAGTTACGTTTAACTAGTTCTAAGTTCTAGGGGACTAATGACCTCAGCAGTTGAGTCCCATAGTGCTCAGAGCCATTTGAACCATTTGAATTGTTATTTCATGAGTATGTTGCACAAGTTATACAGTATTACTGACTCCTGTTTAGAGATCAAGTTAGCTACCGATTAGTATATAATGTGTCAGTAGAGATGCTACCTGAGGTAACAGAAGAAAATACAGGAGAAAAGGGTCAGGTAAAAGTGCACGCTGTGAGTGTGAGTAAGTGTGGGAGCGAAGAATGAGTCTTGGGCAAATGAACCTGCAGCACGGAGGTAAAAGGCATTGCCTCTGATGTTTGAAAATTAACCAACGTGAACACTCAGAAGCACGATTCGCTGAACACGAAAATACCGTCCAATACCAAGCGGATATTAAATGAAAATGTATAGAACTTAATCTATAATCGCAATATATTTATTTTGCTTGCTGGCTACCGCTTTCGGTACACATCATCACCCTGAGGCCCTCCATGGCACACAGTCGTCACGCTCGCTGCCCAGGTAGGTGTGTCAACTACGTAGCTTGAAAAAGAGCACATGAACGCTTCCTTAGAAAGCAAGTTTGATGACTGCGTGCTAGGGGTTGGCCTGAGGATGATAGTGTGTACCGAAATCTGTAGCCACTAGGCAAAACAAATAAACTGTGCCTATGTACTGAAACATATAATTTTTCAGTATTCTATTGGTCACTGTTCCACCGACAGTGTGCCGCAAACATGTAAGATACAATAGGGTAATAAATGAGGTGTTATTTGGTAATAAGCAAAGCATCTGCTTCAAATAATATACCGGTATGTTAACACACGCTGTACTTACAGATTCAATTGCTGTGTTGTCGTACGTTCTTCCCTTATTTGACGTCGTAGTACAAACATGGAGCGGTAGCGTTCTCGCTTCCCACGCCCGGGTTCCCGGGTTTGATTCCCGGCTGGTTCAAGGATTTTCTCTGCCTCGTGATGGCTGGGTGTTGTGTGATGTCCTTAGGTTAGTTAGGTTTAAGTAGTTCTAAGTTCTAGGGGACTGATGACCATAGATGTTTAGTCCCATAGTGCTCAGAGCCAACAAACATGGAGTTTCAATGAAGTTATCAAAACGCAGCAGTATGGAAAAGTGTGCGCACTTGACGGGGGGAAACATGTGCACATACTACTTCATTTGTGGTTTTGCCGCACTGCAGTAATTCTATATTAACGGCAACAGTGAGTATATTATCAAATGGTACAACAGCAATATCAAATTCATAATCAGACCTCTGACACGCTTATGTTAGCTTATCTCTGTATCTCAGTGCAGAATACTTATTATAGATAGTAGCGTGTAATATCAGTCCTGCAACGTGAAATGGGGTTTGTCACTTAATGAGCGTACAAAATAAACAATATGTGGGACATTGAGTTTGTACTATGCTTAAAAAATTTGTTCGAAGACAGTATGATTTTTTCAGCGACGTGTGCTTCTCTGGCTTTTACATTCATTAAACTTTAAAAATAAGTTGTACACAAATGCGTAATTTTTCAAATAAAGGGCCTAAATGGTTGACACAACATACAAATCTTCGTATTTTAAGATCTTTCTGATTGGGTTTTAGCTGCTGGAATCATTCCCTTGTTACTACGCGCTGCTCCATATTCTTGAAGTAGCTGGCTTAATGAAGACGTGAATATGCTTTTAGGTGTCATACATTGATCATTAATAGTTATATTTACAGAAATTAATAAATATGTCTGTCTATGCGCTATTACATTGGAATCTAATGTCTTGCCTAAA
Source organism: Schistocerca nitens (assembly GCF_023898315.1). Classification (NCBI taxonomy): domain Eukaryota; kingdom Metazoa; phylum Arthropoda; class Insecta; order Orthoptera; family Acrididae; genus Schistocerca; species Schistocerca nitens. Next base: position 837,654,439 of record NC_064616.1, on the reverse strand, counting down.
GATGAGGATAAGGCCTGTAGAACACTGAGAGTTATAGTTGGCAGCGTTTTCCATTTTATGCATCTAGCAAATCGATAAGACGTAGCTCTCGCTGTCTCAGGAGTTCTAGTGTTGAAAAAAAGTCAACTGTATTTATTTTATGTATGTGCAGTACAACTAAATATATATGCAAAGATTTCGTTCAATGATGTGGGAAGAGTTGACCAACAGAAACTTCCTTAATTAAGTCATAATCTCAACCATATTATCAACAAGACATCTAATATGTTCCGGAAAAATGTAGGGTACATGCGTACCCATATATCTGACCTCTGCCTCCCAGAACTTTAAGCCATTGAAGTCGTTATTGAGTTTGCTTTTTGACCTTTGTGTTATATCGTGTAACTGTTGTCATAATACAGTTTCATTATGAGGTGTCTGCAAAGAATTGAAAAGTTAACGCCAGAAAAGATGATAATATTTCTTCATTATCGAGATACTGACTTTTCAATAAATCGTAAGAGTGATATCTAAGTTAACGTATATATCGAAAGTAATATGTCGATTTTTCCGATGTCTTGGGGTTTGATGTATCTAGACTGATCATTATCCAAAAATAGGTAGTAGCGTCGAAACATGACTGTGTTATTTGAAATTGTTGAATGAAAGGTCTGTCATTGTTTATTCAGACTGGAGTTCTATGAAGAAATTTGTTTAACTTCTATAAAAACATTTAAAACTTTTACAATGAATAAAACAGACGTGGTTACATGAATGACAGGACGCGGTACTGAAATTGTAGATAAATTTAAATACCTAGGAAGTGTGATAATGGAGAACGCCAAAAACGAAAGTAATAATGCTGCCACCGCGCTACCCACAGGGCGTTCCAGAATATAAGAAGGACTGAATGTCCAGCCGCAATTTTCTGCGGCTGTATCATATCAGGGGGTCGACGAGCGCCGCTAAATCTCCCCAGGATTTATAAACTCCCTTGGGTAAATGGAAGCCATCTCATTTTTCTTCAAGAGCGGAAAGAATTGTTCCCCTATGTTTCCTCTGCCCGCTCCGCCTTTCTTTTGAGTAAGAAAATAATTAAATTCGACCTTCACTTCCGGTGCCCTGATCAAAGCTCAGAGTTAAATATCTTGAGCAACTAAATTTCGCTGAATTATAAAATCGATTTCGATTCCCTGGCCATGTAACGTTTGCGCCAAAAGCAATACAGAGTAATTATGGAGAAATTTACTTTACAATCAGATTAAAGATTTTTCACTCGGTCCACTGTGAAATGAATCCAGAAAAGTTTTCTGCGAGTTAAGTAGTATTCAACTCGTCTGTATTTCATTTTGCAAATGAAAATGGAAGAAAGATTAGGGATTAATGTCCCGCTGATAATAGAAGGCAAAGGCAATTTCAGACGAACCACAAACAGATAAGAATTTACCGCCCACTGTACAAGTCCCCTTATACGTCCCATAAAGACGAAGTGCAAGTTCACAACTCGATTCTTGCTATTTCTGTAACTTGTATCTGCGCCCACTGACTAGACGTAACTGGTATTGTAAACGCTTCCATTTCGTTTTCCAATCCGTAACGGGTGGCTGTTGGTGCCAGTCAGATTATGAAAATACTGGGTGTGAATGATTTTTGGCATTATATAGACTGTACTGCCTGCTGTACCCAGGGACGTGGATCACATAATGCCGCGTGTACTACATGTAAGTTACCTGCATCGTTTAAAGAAATCGCTTCTAAGACTGTAATTTGATTGAGTCTAAATCTAAAGACAAAACACATACCTATCGCAAAAAGATGTTCACTGTGCGAGATGTCCCGTAAGCAAATTTATGGTTCTGTTACCATTTTCGTATACGGTTGTTACCGCGGCTTGCCCCGTCAGTGACATTTCAAATTATTTATAATTTAAGGCACAAGAAGCCGAAATCTTAGCAAAATCATAGCTCTGCATGCAAAAGCAGTACGGACTTTACTGAAAAGTCACTGTGTATGATGAGATGTAGATTCAGTAGTCGTTATTATAATTACAGAACGTTCTTTGCTTTTTGGCAATATGATGATGCATCTTATATTTTATTTTCTTTTGAAATAGTAGTCCATAGAAAATCAATTTAGAACATTTCCACGCAGACAACACTATAAAAGTCAAAGCGATTGATGTATCACATCACATAGCGCGCATCAGTCATGCCTAAAAGATCGGCACACTGAAGTCATGAAGAAATAGTGATCACAAATCAGACCGTTAAAAATAGCACCATATACTAGCATTTCAACGTATCATTATGCGCCACATACAAGCTGCTGACCTCTTATCTGATATTACAAATTGACATCGTAGCTTTATGTTAAAAATTAGTGTACTATAATTATTAATACTTTAGTAAGGAAGAAACTAAGATATTTTATTTGACGTTATTCTTTCATCCTTGGTGCACATTTTCGATAAACTATTTGCTAGACTGCATGATGCCGGCAACTCTGAATTTTTGTTTATCTTGGTACAAAGCACTCCGTCTTCAGGCCACAAGTGGCCCATCTGGACCATCCGACCGCCGTGTCATCCTGAGTTGAGGATGCGGATAGGAGGGGCGTGTGGTCAGCACACCGCTCTCCCGGTCGTTATGATGGTTTTCTTTGACCGGAGCCGCTACTATTCGGTCGAGTAGCTTCTCAGTTGGCATCACGAGGCTGAGTGCACCCCGAAAAATGGCAACAGCACATGGCGGCTGGATGGTTACCCATCCTAGTGCCGGCCGCGCCCGACAGCGCTTAACTTCGGTGATCTCACGGCAACCGGTGTATCCATTGCGGCAACGCCGTTGCCATCTTCGTACAAAAATAAAATAAAAATTAGTAATTTCAGGCATGATGGACTCATTTCACACTATTCCAAGTTAATTTATATGCCACTTCACATATGAAACCTCTAGATACATACCCCGACGCGAATTTAAAAAGTTCATCGATGGACTCCTAATATTACTGTGGAAAGTGTGCTCCACTCTATTTCTTTCCTCTTGTTTAGGGCCATTGGCGAACACGTCAAATAAGTATAAAGTATTTCTAGAATAATATAATAATTCTAATTTCAACGAAAGCAGGTGTCGTCAGGTGTGAAAATTATCGAACTATCAGGTTACCAAGACATGGTTGCAAAATACTTCCACGAATCCTTTACAAAAAACGCATGGACAAAGTGATAGAAACCGACCTCGGAGAAGATCAATTTGGATTCCGCAAAATAAAGAATTAAAAAAAATAATAAAATGGAAATGAGCGTATGTCATCGTTGGCCAGGAGGCCACATCCGGGGAAGTTTGGCCACCAAATGCAAGTTCAAAATGGCTCTAAGCACTATGGGACTTAACATCTGAGGTCATCAGTCTCCTAGAATTAGAACTACTTACACCGAAATAACTTAAGCACATCACACACATCCATGCCCGAGGCAGGATTCGAACCTGCGACCGTAGCAGCAGCGCGGTTCCGGACTGAAGCGCCTAGAACCATTCGGCCACAGTGAGTTATTCGGAGGTGAAGAGGCTTGCACAGGATAGAATAGCATAAAGAGCTGCATCAAACAAGTATCTGGACTGAAGACCACAATAACAACATGTCTAGAAACATTTTTTGCAGCCCAAAAACGTTGTATGCTTCACCTGACCGACCAACTTCTCTCCTCTGTCCAACCGCTGCTCTGTTTCTGTTCATTGTGGAAAATCTTGAAGTTGTTGATGAGTAATCTGTACTTTCATAGGTTAGAGGTATCTTCTTGATATGGACCAATCATTGATACTGAGGTCGTTCCTTTCTTCCTTAAACCTTTTATCGCAGACTTTAGACTTGTCGTACGGTACATTAAATATCGGATTCTTAAGTCGGATTGCATCCATCCTGAACAGCTATTCTCTTCCCCACAGTCTGTACACCTGTTGTTATATTAGCTCCTTCATTTTTCGTAAGATTTTGTGTTCAAAATTCTCATCTTTTTTCAGTCCAGTTTGTCTGCCATTCTGAGTCAGTCAAATGTGTATAGACATTACGTTTTTATTACTGTGTTATACTGCCTGACTTCAGCTTTTTCTCGAGATTGCTTTTGTCTCATGTAGGACATGCGTCCAAGGACAAGCAGTGTCTATCTTTTCTACCCTACTGTCGCTAGTTTCTTTTTAGATAATCTTCATCTGTACTGTTTCAACAAGGTGCATGAAATAGCCCACTTTTTCTATTGAACCATACTATGTTCTTAGCGAATCAGGCGCTGTTCGGATGTTAGTTACGTACTTTGTTCTCTAGAAAGAAGTTTGGAGGTCATATTTTTCTGCTTGTTTCTTCAGCAAGTTTGCCTCTTGCATAGCTGTCTCTGGATTTCTTGGCAGGATCCTGGTCAACGGCCAATGAAACATAGTCGACTCTAACAGCCTTCTTACAACTGCGAATGTGAACCTTACTCCGTAACCTTTTAATGGTTAATTCCTTTTTCCATTCTCGGCTAACCTTGTTTGACATGGACCTGAAGGGAACTGAGGACAATCACCTTGTCGGCCCCCACTTGGATAATAATAATAATAATAATAATAGTAATAGTAATAATAAGCTTCAGGAGTGTTCTACCATGAATTTTACTTTTCAGTGAGTTCCTGTTAGTGTTTGCTTGATAATTTCCTTGGATCCAGTCCTAATTCTATCATGATGGCAAACAATGTTTCCCGGTCAACCGAATCATAGACTTTCTCAAATTCGATGAAGACCACAACTAGATCCTTAGAAATGTAATTTTGCTCTTTCCAGACTCTACATCTGCTGGACGCATGACATCCCTTTCCTGAAACCAGCTTCGTATTCGTCAATTTGATGCACCAACAACGTAACTTACAGTGCGTTAAAAAATTTGAGGTCCGATTAAAAATACCACGCTAATTGTTTACGTCAGTCCTATCTCTCTTTCACATAGAGGGTGAATCAGTGTTCTCCATTTACTAGTTATTACTTTACTCTCTAGATCTTTTACATGCCTTGACATAGGGCATTATTCTTCATTTCTCGGCATTTCCGCTCTGAAAAACTCTTCCCTGGTAGTTTTTTTTTTGTTCTTTAGTTCCACGACTATTGTGCTAGCTTCATGAGGGGTACAAGGAGATGACTCGTTGTTACTTTACTCTGGTGCTATTCTCAGTCATTTTACCCGGACTTAATAGCAGGTATGCAGTTTCTTCAAGCGCTTGGATAGTATATAAACTTTGTTTATCGTTCACTGCCAGCTTCCCAACGTCCGCCCTCAAGGTAAGATTTGGTTGTAGATGGTCCAGAAAAAGTGTCTTTTGTTCCTTTTTTACGAATATGTTTCAAAAATCTCGATTTATTCTGAGACTTTAGATCTTTTGCCCTTACAGAGCGTCTTTGCAACCTGCTTCCGCACATGTTTGTACCTTGAGAGTCTGTTTTGTCTTTTGTTTGCGTATACACCACTGCTCTATGGTCGACTGTCATATCACAATCTTCAAAACACAGTGAGTGTTTACACCTCCTTTTATAGGCTGTACCTCTTTTTGAGTATGTGCTCATTTTTTCGGTATATGTGAGTCGATTTAGAGCGACTGGTGAGCGTCGGTTTCAGGAGTTCTTGGAGGTAAGACGTAGGTGCGTGTGGCTCAGTACAAGCACGGTCTGGGTTAAACTCATTATTTTTGCTATTTTTCCTTATTTAGAGTTTTATAGTTAGGGCGGGACCCTTATTATATTTCTAATAGTTGGGACTTAGAATTTTTCCTGTATGTCTTTGACTTATTTCTGGGCAAAGTCTGGACTTAGACTTTTCGTAGCAAGTAGATCATAGTTATTTAGCAGTCATCTGAAGTGTGCCTGTACGGCCACTTTTGATTAGAAGTAATACTCAATATGCAGCAGACATCAACGTCACTTAAAGAATTAATTTGATTTAGTGACCGTTATTATAAAATAACTTGCGATTATTTTCTGACTGTTTTCACTTACAAAATACCTATACGAATTTAATTTATGTTGCCTACCTGTTCCTAACATTGATGGTCAACGAAATCTGAAGACATTGTTGGAAGAAAAACAATTAGTAAATACGCAGCTCCTCTACTGTACGCTCCGTGCACTTATACTGAACATTGAGGATTCGTCTTCCCAATCAGTAAAGTGTATTTAAGAATATGGAAGGCCGTTGCTACGTGAGACCGACTCAGTAACAGGAGACAATTACATCTAGAGTGATGTTTCAGTATTCATGTCTATTTTAATATACGTCTCAATAATATTCGGCCCACACGAGGAGCGTGAGAACTTTTCGTGTATCCTAAAGAGTCATCCATTTCTCGCAAGTGCTCTGGCTTTCATGTTCATGAAATTCATAATTAAAATCTTTTGAGTGAGGTTCTTCAAAGCCCACGTCGGCCTTCGCCGTTAGTTATTATTAATAATACCTTGCTCGATTATTTCATAAATGCTTCGTCTTGTAGTGTTTTTGTGTTTCCGTAAATACAAGATTTCGAAAAATTGCGTGTTACGACGTAGATGGAGTTTCTTGACATGTTCCTTTGTGTGAGGTCATACGTTATTATTGTGGTGGCTTCTCGGCCTCGTCTTTAGTAACTATTTGGGATTTTGTTACGTCGGATTGTCTGATGATCTAGTAACTTCCTGGAGAGGTTATTCTTGGTAAATTCGGGACTTTACCAGGTGGTGACTATTGAGCAATGTTCCCTCATATGTTAGCGAAATTTGTGATAGAGTCAGCTTCAACGTGTTTTTATTTTGTTAAAGTTGGAAAACCGAGGCCTTCGTGGCGAGTAAATGTGAAATCAAACAGTCTGAGGGTTCGACTTAATGTATTACCTGTCCATCACATAAGGAGAAAAGTCTGTTGGTAAACCGAGTTTTTTGAATACAGAATCTGCGTGAATTATAGACTTCGTGAGTTTCGGCTACAGAGATAATTAGTTCCTGAAAATTTTCTGGTAGGATGAACGATTGAGAGATGTGATGAACACGTACGCCTTTAGTTTAAAGTAATTCAAATGTAGATTTCGGTATGTGGGGATAAAAAATGCGCTTGTATTTTATCTTGTGTTATATTAGCCTTTATTGAAGATTTTGTTTCGCACTTGTTTCTCATGTACTGCCTATGTCGACAATTTAGATTCACTTTTTGTTTAAACAGGCCTTCTGTGTCGAATATTAAGCTATTTTATGCAGAATTACCACACAGTGAGTTACACTGGAAGATACGGCCGAGTTAGTCTGTTCTGCAATTAATGCTTAAAAAGTGTAGGACAGCGTCGTTATCTTTTCAGCTCTATGTGATAGTATGAAGTTCACTACCATCAAAATGCAGGTAAGTGCCAATTGTTCGCTAACTCTACAGGGCTGCTTGAATGTTTAAAGTGTGGTCCGATACAAAACAATAAAGGATACGGTAGGGTATTCTTCAATGCAGTCAGGAACGTTATCCATTTGTGTATTTTTGTTTAAAATCCGGTAACTTAATTTCGTTCCGTTTAGATATTCATTATTGTGAAGTGAATATTGATTATCAGTACGTTGCTTTTGTTTACCCTTTATTAGTCGGTCGCTTTTGTATATTCGCCATTAACTATACGTGCTTAAATAACCAAGCTTAGTCAGATGTGGTTCCTTAGTCAGTACCAGTCCAGTGTATTTGTAAGTATTCAGTCATTAGTTGGATGTCCGTACATTGCTATCTAATCAGATGTACTGTAATATCCATATACTTCCAAATTTAATGCAATGCTGAGCACCGGGGCAGATGAAAGGTCTCCCCTATGGAAAAGTTCTCATCTGCTCTCATTTATTACCTTTGTAAACTCTACAGGCACTGCCACATATTTGCCCAGAAGAGAAAATTATCCAAACGATACAGGTGAAACTTCTCCTTCTTCAGAAGCAGGGTAAGCATTCGCCTGGGCACTGGGATGCTTGGGAATCTCGGAAAATGAGCCAAGGAGGCCTGCAGAGAATACCAAGGTGACACAATGTGCCATTCCCCTCCAGGCCGTCATCTCGCGGTTGCGTCAGAAGGCCGTCCAGCAGCGGGGAGGGTGGATGGCTGCGATTGACGATAAGCTGCGGTCGGAGAAGCAACCCTTGGCCGAGGCGTACCTTATACCGGTCACTCTGAAGGGATGAAGCCACCGTGACCTGCCTCCGAATAGGACACTCGCCAAAAACTCGCGGCCTCGTACCCTTGCGGATGGCCCCAATATGTGACGCCTGCGGCTTACTCCATGTTTATCATATTTTGACGAGCGCCCTGAAGAAAATTTAAGTGACCCCACCCCTCTTTTTATTCGAAGACAAGGCGAGTGTGATAAAGCGTCTAAAATTTTGTGTATTGCCTGACCTCCAACCGCAGTTTTCACGCTGGGGATGTTAAAGTGATTGAAAGCGGCTGGCTTATGCTTCGTTAGACAAATGAGAAGTCGATGAGGTTTATCTGTTGCTATACTGGGGAACTTGCTATAGAGTTCCTCTACTTACAGACAATTTTATAACTGGCATACATATTATTTCAGTATTTTAGTGTGTGCGTTTGAGTGTGCGTATTTATGCATATGGTTTGTAATGTAACAGCGTTAGTTTTACATTTACATAGTGTAGTGTCAGTTTCTGATATGATTTATTAATGATTATTTAAAGAGGAACGTGGAGAGAGAAATGTTGTAAAATGATGGTCAAAGTATATTTTGATTGGTAGTGACAAAATTTTGGGCTTTTCCTGAGGATGGTACAGATAATTATTACGTCAGGAGTAATCTTCTCCGAAATAAATGGAGAAGCCATTAACTCTGAGTGCTTCCAACTTTTTCCCTTGTCACTCCATTTTTGGAACGCATTTTATACGAGAGAAAATGTGCAATACGCTGACTCAACGTACAGTGGTGATATGTGGTCGGCAGGCTAAAATATGGTGGCGCTAGAATTACACCATCGTGCTTCAAGAAGACATTACGACACGTTTGATCTACCTAAACAATATAAGACGTAAATAATCTTTGAAAGCATTTTAGCACTATATTCTCAACTGCACTGCTGCTGACGAGTCAAGATATTGACAGTTTATTGCGTTATTTCTCTCGTAAAGGAAATCCAGATCTGTAAGGGAAACCAAAGAAAAACTTGCAGTAGGAATTAAAGTGCAGTGAAAGAAATAAAAAAAAAATTGAAGTTTGCTCATGAAACGCACTTTTAGATTAACACATTAAAAAATAATTCATAAAAGGGTGGGTTGGTTTGAGGTTGAAAGGGACCAAACTTCATAAATGGATTATCATCTTATTTCAAGAACCTATCATCTTGTTGCAGTTGTGGTCTTCAGTCCGAAGACTGGTTTGATGCAGTTTTCCATGCTACTCATCCTGTGCGAGCCTCTTCGTCTCCGACTAACTACTGCAATGTAGATCCTCCCTAAATCTGCTTAATGTATTCATCTCTTTGTGTCCCTCTAGGATCTTTACCCCTCCTCCTCCTCCTCCTCCTCTCCCACACTTCCCTCCAACACTGAACTGGTTATCCCTTGACGTCTCACAATGTGTCCTATCAACTGATCCCTTGTTTTGGCCAATTATTTGTGCCACAAATTACTTGTCTCCCCATTTCTATTTGGTACCTCCTCATTAGTTACGTGATCTACCCATCTCATCAAAATTCTTCTGCAGCAACACATTTCAAAAGCTTCTATTCTCTTTTTGTATAAACTGTTTAGCGTCCATGTTTCACGTCCATACATGGCTACACTCCAAACATATACTATCAGAAAAGATATACTCGTACTAACACTTAAATCTATATTCGAAGTTAACAAATTTCTCTTCTTCAGAAATACTTTTCTTTCCATTGCCAGTCTACATTTTGTATCCTTTGTACTTCGTCCATCATCAGTTATTTTGCTGCCCCAAATTGCAAAACTCATCTATTTCTTTAAGTGTCTCGTTTCATAATCTAATTCCCTTATTTATCTATTTTTTTCTAACTTCTTCCTATTATTATTATTATTATTATTATTTCTAATTTATGTGATTCTCTTTCCATGATTTATTTCGACTACCTTCGATTATCTCTGTTTTACTTTCGTTGATTTTCATCTTATATCCTCCTTCGAAGACAACATCCAGTCCGTGCAACTACTGTTCCATGTTCTTTGCTGTCTCTGACAGAATTACAATGTCATTAGTAGACTTCAAAGTTTTTATTTCTTTTCACTGAACTTTAATTCCTACCCCAAGTTTTTCTTTGGTTTCCCTTACTGCTTGTTCAATGTACAGATTGAATAGCATTGGGGACAGGCAACAACCCTGTCTCACTCTATTCTCAAATATTGCATCCCTCTCATTCCCCTCGTCTCTTGTAACTGTTGTCTGATTTCTGTACAAGTTGTAAACCACCTTGAGCTCCCAGGATTTTACCAATGCTATCTTCACAATTTAAAAGAGAGTATTCCACTTAACACTGTCAAAAGCTTTCTCTAAGTCTACAAATGCTACAAACGTAGGTTTGTCTTTCCTTAACTTATCTTCTAAGAGAAGTAGTAGGTTCAGTATTGCCTCGCGTGTTTTACATTTCTCTGGAATCCAAACTGATCTTCCCCGACGTCAGCTTCTACCAATTTTTCCATTCTTCTGTAAGGAATTCGTGTAAGTGTTTTGCAAGCACGACTTATTAAATTGATCGTTCGGTAGTTTTCGCACCTGTCACTAACTGCTTTCTCTGCAATTGGAATTACTACATTCTTCTTGAAATCAGAGGGTATTTCAGATGCCTCTTATATCCTGCACACCAGATGGTAGGGTTTTGTCATGACTGGCTATCAGCAGATCTGACCGAATATCATCTAGTTCTGGATCCTTCTTTCGACTCAGATCTTTCAGTGCTAAGTCAAATTCTTCTCGCAGTATCATACCTCCCGTCTCATCGTCATCTGCGTTCACTTTCCTTTCGATAACATTGCGTTCAAGATCATCTCCCTAGTATAAACCCTCTATACACACCTTCCACCTATCAGCTTTCCCTTCTGTGCTTAGGAATGGTTTCCCATCTGAATTGTTGATATTCATATAGGTGCTTCTCTTTTCCCCAAAGTCCTCTTTAATTTACCTGTAGACGGTATCCATTTTCCTCCTAGTGAAATATGCTTTTGAATCCTTACATTTGTTTTGTAACCATTCACGCTTGGCCATTTTGTACTTCCTGTCAGTCTGATTGGTTCAAATGGCTCTAAGTACTATGGGACTTAACATCTGAGGTCATGATTCCCGTAGAACTTAGAGCTACTTAAACCTAACTAACCTATGGACAAGGACATCACACACATCCATGCCCGAGGCAGGATTCGAACCTGCGTTCGTAGCAGCAGTGCGGTTCCGGACTGAAGCGCCTAGAACCGCTCTGTCTAGAACCGCTAAGTCCGATTTTTTAAAATGTTTGTATTCCCTTTCCCTGCGTCATTTGCTGCGGTTCTATGTTTTCTCGTTTTATCAATTAAATTCAATCTGTTTTGTGTTATCCAAGGATTTCTACTACGCCTTGTCTTTTTATCTATTTGATCCTCTGCTCTCTTCACTATTTAATCTCTTAAAGCTACCCATTCGTCTTCTACTGTATTCCTTTGCCCCGTTCCAGTCGGCCGTATCTTAATGCTACCTCTGAAACTCTCAGCAACCTCTGGTTCATTCAACTTATCCAGGTCCCATCTCCTTAATTACCTACCTTTTCCATGTTTTCCAGTTTTAATCTACAATTCATAAACAATAAATTATGGTCAGGGTCCACATTTGCACCTTTAAAAGTTTTACAATCTAAAATATGATTCTTAAATCACTATCTTACCATCATATAATCAATCTGAAACCTTCCGGTGTATCCAGTCTCTCTCACGTGTACAACATTTTTTTATTATTGTTAAACCAAGTGTTAGCGATGATTCTGAGCAAAATTCTACCTGATAGTTTCATCCTTCATTCCTTTTCCCCGCCGGCCGGTGTGGCAGAGCAGTTCTAGGCGCTTCGGTCTGGAACCGTGCAACAGCTACGGTCGCAGGCTCTAATCCTGCCTCGGGCATTGATGTGTGTGATGTCCTTAGGTTAGTTACGTTTAAGTAGTTCTAAGTTCTAGGGAACTGATGACCTCATATGTTAAGTCCCATAGTGCTCAGAGCCATTTGAAACATTTTCCTTTCTCCCAGTTCATATTCATCTAACATTTTTTCTTCTCTTCCTTTTCCTACTATCGAATTCCGTTCCCCCAACACAACTAAATTTTCGTCTCCCTTAATTATCTGAATAATTTCTTTTATCTCATTATACGTGCTGTTCAAAAAGTCTCTCCGCAGTGAAGTATGATTGTTCGCCTGCCTGCGTTACTTCCCTTCAAGTGGACTCTCTCAAAATTCCACTGTTTCGTTTATCCGGGTACATGAACTCGCAAGATTCTCGTATGTGGAGTACTGCAAATCCATTGCGTATTCATGGTGAACCACTTCATTCTGTGAAAATAGGAGTTTGGATTGCAATTTATAGACGTCGGATTGTGGGTCCCATATTTTTCAAACGAAACAATAAACGCACAACGGTATTGCAGTGATATTCTGTACCAATTCATAGGAGAACTTGTGTTAAGTGAAATACTGAAGAGTTATTTTCAACAAGATGGTGCAACCGTCCATACAGCTCGCGTTTTCTTGTCACTGCTTACTGATGTTTTTGGTGATCGCATAATTTCACAGGAACTTTGGCCTCCACGTTCGCCTGACCTAACACCACCTGACTTTTTCTCCTGGGGTACAGCGAAAGCAACTGTCTATAAAAACCGTCCAATATCCATCGATGAACTGAAAACTGCAATATCCACTTTCACTGCTTCTGTTACAGAAGAAATGTTACAGCTTGCTTTTGGAAACATGATTAGACGAACTGAATTGTGTATTCACCAACAGGGGGGACGCTTTCAACATTTAATGAGAAAATTTGTAAGTAAAAATGAATATTCAATAAATTAATAACTTGTATTTCAATGAGTTTAATTTTGACATAGGGCACGAGCAGCTAACAATCATACGGCATTGCGGAGAGACTTTTTGAACACCCCGTACATTTCTTCAATCTCTTTATCAGCTGCAGAGCTAGAAGGCATATAAATTTGTACTACTGTGGTGGCTGTAGGCTTGGTGTCTATCTTGGCTACAATCATGCGTTCACTATGTTATCCATGGTAGCTCACTCGCATTCCTATTTTCTTGTTCCTTAGTAAACCTACTCCTGTATTAGTACTGTTTGATTTTGTATTTATAACTCTGTATTCACCTGACCAGAATTTCTGATCCTCCTGCCACCGAACTTCATTAATTCCCACTGTATATAACTTCAACTAGTCCATTTCCCATTTTTAATTTTGTAAATTACCTGTCCAATTATGGGATCTAACATTCCACGCTCCGATCTGTAGAATGCCAGTTTTGTTTCTCCTGATGACGACATCCTGCTGAATAGTCCTCGCTCGAGGATTCTAATAGGGGACTATTTTACCCAAGAGGACGCCATCGTCATTTAACCATATAGTAGAGCTGCATGCCCCGGCTGTAATTTCTCCCTTGCATTCAGCCGTTCGCGGTACCAGCACAGCAATGGCGTTTTGGTTGCTGTTAAAATACCAGATCAGTCAGTCATCCAGACTGTTGCCCCTGCAACTATTAAAAAACCTGCTGCCCCTCTTCAGGAACCACACCTTTATCTGGCCACTCAACATATACCCCTCCGTTGTGCTTGCACCTACGGACAGCTATCTGAATCGCTGAGACACGCAAGTCACTCCACCGACGCAGTGGTCCACAATTCATGTGGGTTAAATCCTGTCTTAAAATTATTATTTATTAAGTGGAAAAGTAGCTCCATTTAATGCAATGTTTGTCTGGTCCAGTACCGTAAGAAACAGGAGACGCGCGACTTGATGCGTCGCATTGTAAAAGTACTTGTTAAAATTCTTTGTTCAAAGACGAAAATGAATTCCGTCTAATAAGAATAACTGAATTAATTTTTATTTGCTATGTTCGTAAAGTAATGTTAGACAAGGAAATAATTTAAATCTTTTTAGTTTCATTCTTGTATTAAAAGCAAAAATTACATTTATTCTGATGTAAATCGTTAACTGTTCCAACTTTAAAGAACAGTCTTACTTTCAAAACTCGTCCCACCAAGAATGTCTATCGATACTAGAAGGTAGAAATATTGATTTTCGGGAGGAAACAGAAGGCCAGTTAGTTTTAGCTCCTGGCTCAGTGATATATACTGTCACTGTGCTTTAGTCGAAAATGTTAGTCAGCAAAACCATAATTAAGGGTAAGATGTGATGAGAAACGTATACTTTGTTTCTGGATCCAACGACTTCCTAGTTTTACGCTAAACCTTACGGAAAAAGTATGATAGCTTAATTAAGTATAAACGTAGTTAACATTTCTAAGAGAGTTCATTTTACTTTAAAACAGTGTTCAAAGTGTTAATTTTACCGATTTTATTTGCGAGTCCAAAGTTCGACGGTATGAAAGGCAGCCAAGGTTGTAGCAAAGTCATGTAGTTCAGCAGATGCGGCCACCGACTCCTAATAAACGACGATAAAAGTATACTATACTGTATTTACGAGTAGAGCAGAGGTTGCAGGGTCTTTATAGGACTTCAATTAAATATTCAATTATAGCTAATATTCATTTAACCTTTTACCGCTTTTAACTCCACTCATCCCGTAGAAGATGTTAGTATGGGCGCTAAAGACTTGGCTGTTCTGCGAACAAACCAGCGTATCACCATCAGCGTCATTATAATGATCAGCATCATAATGAAGAACAACAATTATGACCCTAAAGTACTGGGTGTGGTGGACAACAGCAGATACTAAAATAGTGATACTGACTGTGTTATCAAAATCTGCTTACCGTTTTTGAAGACACATAGTTTAGATGTCAGTACAACTGTATCCGTCTACTCTTGGTATGTAGCATTCACAGTTTTCACGTATATAACTTTCAGTTAGACACATAGTGTCATTGTTTCGACACTCCGTCATTGAATACAACGAAAATATGTAGAATTGAGAACCCGTCTACAAAATTCATGAAATCTCGTATTCTGCAGTTGACAGGAGAAAGGCAGTAACAACACAGTACCACGCACTGCTCAATGAGATGCGTATTCATAAACCTATTTCGATAGTTCAGTATACTCTTCTGCTTTCCCAAACCCATTTTTAGCGTGAAGCTTAAGTCATATTAGTGTTCGTATGAATAATGCGGCATCCACACAGTAGTTAGAAGTTCACAATATCATTACGAGCCACGCAATTTTGCAAGCTACCTCTTTCACTATGTGTCTTACATCTTTGTTACATGTTTCCAATTTGACCAGAAAATTAACATATTTGTAGAAAAAATACATTCTTACAATTAAAATACGTCGGTATAAACGTTCTACGGAACATGTGTGCTAATTTAGACATTTACATCCTTACACATGTACGTGTGAACAGAGGTTGAAGAGGTTTTGGAATCACATTGATAAAAGTTTCGTGATCATACACGTTTCTTATTCCTCAGAGCGAATTAGTATGCCATATTTATTATGATAAATAGTTCTGTATCAAATGTTATTCCAATAATACCTTTTCAGTAGAGCTCTATGTGTGAAGCTTTTAGGAACATCCTCGCTTATCACTCGCCACACAGTCCATACGAAAACTTAACGCTTTTTAAACTGGTCGCTCTGCTTCACACTTAAGGGAAAAGTATTCATGAATTTACATATTTGTACCGCTGTTCGTAACCTTTTCTGTTTTTACGCTTATTGTGTTCCGAAATGCGTACGAGATTCACGCACGGGTACAAAATTGACACAATCAACAGCGATAATGCAGCAATAGGGCAACGGAAACGCATGCGATTGCTTTATTGGATACGTACGAAGAGGAGAAAAACAGCCGATAGAAGCACGCGAGGACTAATGCAATACCTACACGAATGATTCTGGTAATTAGCGGTTTGTGGACCACCGGAGCCTGAAATGAGACAGAGTAATTGCTACGGCCTGTGTTCTGATTAATCCTGTGTTGAATCTTTTTGGGCTCCACAATCTAAAAACGACGTGCAACTTCGTCAGTTGTTCAGTGAGTAATTCCTTATCAACTGATGGTATAACCTCACGTCGTTTCCCGAAAATGCTTATAGTTCAAACAGCAGCTACTAGTCCGTTACGTCACTAATAGAAAGTTTCATTACAGTTCTTTTAAAATGAAACGGAGATCTGAAAGACCAGAACTCCATCCCGACATAAAATGAATGACGCATTAACTTTTCCCCGACATTATAAAACTATGACAACAAAAGAAATGCAAATATTTTTTCTTCTTCTATAACAAGTTGTATTCATTCACGAACCGGTTTTCGAATTCTTAGACCATCCCCAGGTGTCAAAATATGATACTGTAGCCGTAAGATTTAAGGAGGTATTAAATGATACAAACTACTGTAATACTGACTTAACATTAATGAATATCGTATAATCTAATATCTCTGTATTTCCTACAATTCGTTAACTGCATCTGTCACAGTCGACTATGGTCACAGAAATGAGCTAGAATCCGAAAACCAGTTCGTCGTGAGCTTCTGAGAAGTGCGCTTTATGTTTTGTAAACATTAAAGTGTTATGCCAAGAACCAGTAGAGAAGTCAGCTATTCATGCAATTATTTCAGCGTAATTAGTCGCGTATCTCACAGAGCTTACTCATCGCTTTTGAAGCATGTTATATAATTTCAAATTTTAGACCAGTGGTAGATCAGAACTAATATTCGCAATAGACTATCACGTCGGGGAAACAAACTGTCTTTAACAAAATGAAAATTAGGTTATTAGTTTAGCAGATATATTTATATTCGATACAGTTAACAGTCACATTGTTACAACCTACGTGCTGAAAATTTCTGTCCACCAAAATAAGAACCGCTTGTGAACGTGGCCTCACATTTTTTTATCTTAAAATTTTCATCGTTGCAAAGTGGGAAGCACGTCTGTCTGGAGAATCGGTAAATTGTGCAAAATTTACAACCAGGCAATAAGCTCACCCTTATCTCTGCATTGGCACTGTAAAATGGCAAGTGCAACGTCACACCGATTTAACTAAAACATCTTTCATTCCTGAACGTTCATTTATTTTCGCTTGTGGCAGCTACAGCAGATTGTCATGTTCTATGAAAGCTCGCACTCCAACGGTAATTTATGGCGGCTCCTGATTTTAATTCGCTGATTGTTTCATTCAGGCTGCTGCACTGTTTAGGTAAGAAAATGGAAAGTAATTAAATGATTTAATGAACAATAAAAGCATTGTGAATGCAGATGGCTCTCTGTCAAACAAAAGGTGACGAAAGACTTTGTTAACGTTGCGCCAAACAAAATCCTAACAGTAATGATCTTTATTTCCATTACTCACCACGAGGTACATAAATTTATATGAAAAAAATTAGTAATGCACGCTTGTTACGAAACTACATACACACAATTTTAGTGTTTAGATAACATAAAAAGAAACACATTCTTCTGACAATAAATTCACAGGTACATCGTTTCCCCGCTATGGATCCATGAAGGTTTTGACGTTATTGATGTGCAGGGACGGTGTTGGAAGTGGCGTTGAGGAGCATAGCCATGTCTGCGTTTCTCGGAAAAACCATCACCTTCCCTCCAAGGGTTCACGGTTGAGTTTCTGAAGCATCTCCGCAATACCTGTGAGTTTATAAGTAGGCTGTTTATGTTTTTATGTTGGTAACGTCACCTAGCGCTCTGTATGAAAACCACTGGCTGTGCTGTGTGCAGTCTGTGGCTGGTTGGCATTTTTGGAATATTCGCCATTGTAGTGTTGGGCAGTTGGATGTGAACACCGTATAGCGTTGCGCAGTTGGAGGTGAGCCGCCAGCAATGGTGGATGTGGGGAGAGAGATGGCGGAGTTTTGAGAGCGGACGTGTGTCCATCAGAGAAAGTAAATTTGTAAGACTGGATGTCTTGAACTGATATATATATATATATATATATATATATATATATAATGACTTTTGAACACTATTAAGGTAAATACATCGTTTGTTCTCTATCAAAATTTTTTCTTTGCTAACTATGCCTTTCAGTAGTTAGTGCCTACAGTAGTTAGAATCATTTATTTAGCTGGCAGTAGTGGCGCTCGCTGTATTGCAGTAGTTCGAGTAACGAAGAATTTTGTGAGGTTAGTGATTTGTGAAAGGTATAGGTTATTGTTAGTCAGGGCCATTCTTTTGTAGGGTTTTTTGAAAGTCAGACTGCGTTGGGCTAAAAATATTGTGTGTCAGTTTAGTGTTGATCAGAATAGGTAATGAGCGAAATGTCTGAGTACGTTCAGTTCTGCTCAGCTGTTTGAAAATCAAATAATGTAAGAGGTTTATCAGCACAGTCATTCATACATTTTTCTAAGGGGACGTTTCATATATCGACCCTTAGCCGAGGATACCTCACTAGAATCTTCTGATTTGTAGTTTGTGTAATTAGTGCAGCTATTGTTTATTGCTAGCTCGTAATTATAGACAGAATTTCCTTTGCAGCTGTAGTCTTTCATTGTTGTACAGTAAAACAGTTGTGGCATGCATGTAGATTTGCACCAAGTATTTCGCAGCTGCACTAGCAGTTAACTAGATATCATTTTCAGTGCTATGTTAATGTGTTTTCTTATTTTTGCTCTTCAAATTGTGATTTTCTTGTTATCGTGTGAAATACGTGATAATTATGGCGTGTGAAAAACGTAACACTAGGCTCCAAAGTAGATTGAGAAACGATAGTGACGACGAGCGTAGCTTATCAGCACCACCGTGTAATGGATTATGAGACATTCAAAGTAGTAATTTGGTAATTGTGAATAGGGAAATGGAGCGGGCGGCAAATAATGGTGTATACAGTGAAACAATTAGTGAACATGGAAGCATTATAGATCGATCGGTCGGCAACAGCTCGCCTCAGGAATCCGAAATGACAGGACACAATCTTACAAATACTGTCGATTCAGATTTTGCGTCCTCACAGTTTTCTCAAATAAGTCAAGATACATTTTCTGCTTTTCAAATGCGAATACTGCCGGTTCAAATGCACTGCCGAATAGCACTGAGGAACATGTTTCAGACACCAGTGCATTGTTATTACAATTAATGGAACAAATGGGACAAAAGCTTCAAAAGTTAGACACAATGGAACAAAATCAGAGAGAAACACAGCAAATCAAAGATTTTGATAGAGAACAAACAACGTATTTACCTTAATAGTGTTCAAAATTCATTATATATATATATATATATATATATATATATATATATATATATATATATATATATATATATATATATATATATATATATATATCAGTTCATGACATCCAGTCTTACAAAATTACTCTCTGATGGACACACGTCCAGATTATCCGCTCTCAAAACTCCGCCATCTCTCTTCCCACATTCACCATTGCTGGCGGCTCACCTCCAACTGCGCAACGCATCACGCTGTTCACATCCAACTGCCCAACACTACAATGGCGAATATTCCAACAATGCCAACCAGCCACTGACTGCACACAGCACAGCCAGTGATTTTCATACAGAGCGCTAGGTGACGTTCCAACATAAAAACCTAAACAGCCTACTTACATAGTCTGTTTGTGTATCCTTGTGTATTTGTGTTCTTCCTGTCTCTGTGTACCGTTTCATAGAATTTTTTTCTCTTTTATTACTAAGTTACATTCACTATGATGAGGAATACCGTTATCCTCAAATATTTGCATTAATACTATGTTATTTAGTTTGTAAAGATGTTTAGACATTATTTATTATGTTCTGTTTTAATGCTCATGTGTGAAATAAATGTATCGAAAACTATTCTCATTATTTTATTTATTTACTTGCATCATAATTCCTGTAACACTGTTGTATATGTTTATTTCTGTTCTTTTGTAAAGCCTGTATTACTACAAATGTTATCTGTATTATTATGTTTTTAATGATGTTTTCTGTACCTTTTTGATTGTATTCTCATGTTATAAAATTGTAAGTGACACCAGTTCATCAAATTAAGTAACTTGTAAGTATTCATTTCACTGCACACATATCTGTTGGTCATAGTATATGCACAACATGTGAGAGGTTGGGACTGTTAGTGTTTGCACGTGTATTAATAATTCAGCAAGGGACTGGTTAGCTGCATTGCTGGTTCTAAGCACAATTCCAAAAACTTAGTGAGTGCACAAGTGGTGGTTTATGGACTTGCTACATTGTCCGCAAGACTCTTCGATGGTGATTGTGCACCTGCACAGTCGCAACAGATGGCTGCTGGCCGTCTCTACTAGGACTACAGTGGGTCTGCTCTGTTATGACCTACCCACCAATATTCTTCAAAACTTCGACTGACTCTGCTGTGGGTTTGCTCTGTTGTGGCCCATTACGTGTCTGCATGTCAAGAGTCAGCAGTGTCTTTCCGTTGGAAGGACAACACTACTTCTTCAAGACTGCATGGAAATCCACTACTTCCGTGTGCATTTTCATTTACTAATGAGACTTTGTGAAAAAAAAAACTGTGATTCCTTTGTGATAAATGATCAGAACCGTCCTTACGAGAACAATTTTTGCTTTTGACCAACAGTGTATCAATAAGTGTGTGCATTTGATATCTTTGTTATTGTAATTATGAAAAATTTTTCAAATCTGTATTGGCCACGGCCCAAAACAATTTGTGAATTTTTTTTTTTTGGGGGGGGGGGGGAGCATGGGGGCTATGTAAGTAGGCTGTTTAGGTTTTTATGTTGGTAACGTCACTTAGCTCTCTGTGTGAAAATCACTGGCTGTGCTGTGTGCAGTCTGCGGCTGGTTGGCATTGTTGGAATATTCGCCATTGTAGTGTTGGGACGTTGGATGTGAACACCGTATAGCGTTGCGCAGTTGGAGGTGAGCCGCCATCAATGGTGGATGTGGGGAGAGAGATGGCGGAGTTTTGAGAGCGGACGTGTGTCCATCAGAGAAAGTAAATTTGTAAGACTGGATGTCTTGAACTGATATATATATATATATATATATATATATATATATATATATATATAATGACTTTTGAACACTATTAAGGTAAATGCATTGTTTGTTCTCTATCAAAATTTTTTCATTGCTGACTATGCCTTTAAGTAGTTAGTGCCTTCAGTAGTTAGAATCATTTATTTAGCTGGCAGTAGTGGCGCTCGCTGTATTGCAGTAGTTCGAGTAACGAAGATTTTTGTGAGGTAAGTGATTTGTGAAAGGTACAGGTTATTGTTAGTCAGGGCCATTCTTTTTTAGGGATTTTAGAAAGTCAGACTGCGTTGGGCTAAATATATTGTGTGTCAGTTTAGTGTTGATCAGAATAGGTAATGAGCGAAATGTCTGAGT
The DNA here is from genome assembly GCF_023898315.1 of Schistocerca nitens. Lineage (NCBI taxonomy): Eukaryota > Metazoa > Arthropoda > Insecta > Orthoptera > Acrididae > Schistocerca > Schistocerca nitens. Next base: position 837,632,942 of record NC_064616.1, on the reverse strand, counting down.
ACGTTCAGTTCTGCTCAGCTGTTTGAAAATCAAATAATGTAAGAGGTTTATCAGCACAGTCATTCATAAATTTTTCTAAGGGGACGTTTCAAGTTTATCTAAGCTACCGGTAATAAATCTAGTGGCCCCCCTCTGAACTGCTTCGATATCTTCCTTCAGTCCCACCTGGTGGGGAGCCAAAACATTTAATCAGTACTGACCAATACCTCGCACTAACGTTCTATTCACGGTCTCCTTTACAGATTAACCACACGTTACCAAAACTCTCTCTATAAACCGAAACTGACCCACTAAAATCCTCACATGCTCATTCCATTTCCTACTGGTTTTCAGTGTTACGCCTAGATAGCTAACTGACCTTACTGTGGCCAGTAATACGCTACTGATGCTGTATTCAAATATTTTGGGACTGTTTTTCGCACACATCTGTTTCAAATTACATTTTCTACATTTAAAGCTAGCTTCCATTCATCGCACGACCTACAAATTTTGTTTAAGTCATCTTTTATCTTCCTACACTCACTCAACGACCAACGACAATACTTTCCCGTCCACCACAGCATCAGCAGCAAACAATTGCAGAATGCTGACCATACATGTCCACAAAAGTATGGTGTGAGGTTTACTTGCGTCTGGGTGTTTCTCATGCTTCCAGTGTAGAGCACAATGAACATTTATGAAAGTTAAATGAAAACTTTAATTCTGAATGTAATGGTAAAATAGAACCCAAATAGTACGTGCACGCATATAAAATTTATACCCCTGTAAAATTCGATGATTCCTTAGAAAATATAAACTTTTCTATCGTCTCGTTTCTGTCAACATCAGTATAAAAAATATCGTCCTGTGAAATCGGACGAACTTTTTGAATAATTGTTTTAATTTTCTGGAACTGTTAGGTTACATATCAAACATTAAGCTCCAATATGTTTTATTAAGAACGCAATCGTCAAGTGTAAAAATTGGTTTTGGGCATATGGTATCGAATCTCAGCATAAGTCAAAAACTATGTACGGCGTTATTTATGCATGATTTTGTTTACTCATTATTGTATTTTTTTTTTTTTAGTATTAGTGGCCATCTGAAGCCGATATGAGTTCGATTATTTCTTGTTTGCATTTCATAAGACGCGAATCCGGTGAGTTCTTGTTCCGGAAGATTCACGACTTCTTCTTACACATTTCCTTATTCAGCGGACTTAACTGATCTATGTGCTTATTGAATACTGTTTTTATGAACACGCATTTTATTGCTATCCTGGTCGTCAATAAGTGTATATCATCATTTTCATTCAGCTTAAGTGAATTTTATTAACAATGAGAACTTAAAAAATTAGCTAAGTGGTGCGAAGGAAAACTCTTAGCAAATGACTGCAGGTGCGATTCTGTTAAATTTAGATCCTGAAAGTACTTACGCTCATTATCATATCGTTGTTTGTCACATCTCTTCTGCTACGTTCGATCCTCTTCGTGTGAGAATTTGCCATCAGTCATGACACAAAATAGTGAATGAAAGGACACTCCCCATTGTGAGTTTAAAGAACAAAGTTTAGTGTTGTACAAACGTTTCTGTTTGTAAATTCGGGTCTGACGGATCGCAGTTCCTAGGTTTGTTTGGCATTGTTTCTTTGCAACGTATGACTTATCGCCGGCGTATTCCTAGCCTTTTTGTAGCTACGTGTTTACCAATAACTGTTGGTACGTTTGCATTTACATATATACTCACGCATGCTATGTTGCCCCTTGTGGGGTTTGCTAGTCCCCCAACGGGCGCCTCCCCAGATGGCGGATAGGGAAGAGCGCTCCAGATGTGGAGGGAACCGAAAAAATAAAATACCCGGGGTGGACCAAAACTAGCACGGGCGAAGATGCTCGCCAAGCCGTTACGAAGGCCTCTCTCCAAGGGTAGAGCACCTCAAAATCAAGACACCTGGTCCTCCAGGTTGGGGGTTGTGCTGAGGGCTACCAACCCACTCATGTAAAAATGCTGATCGGTCAGGATACTCAACGCATGCCCCGGAAACAGGACAGAATATATTGGAACAAAAGTTTTCAAAGCTACAAGGACTTCTCTTTTGCTTCTTGAAATATCAGAAGTCTACACCGACCTGGAAGTGCCCAAATAATAATAAATGAACTACAGAAATACAGGGTACAGCTGGTTGCTCTCCAAGAAGTAAGACGACAAGAAACTGGATCACTAAAAATAGGAGCCGGGACTGTAATGTATGGAGATTGCTGTCAACGCCATGAATTTGGAACTAGATTCTACTTTCACAAATCAATAAATGACTCAATAAAGGAGTTCAAACATGTCAATAATCAACTATCATACATTGCTGTTCAGACTCGTTGGTTAGATATTACATTTATAAATGCACATGCGCCCAACGAAGTTAATGACAATGATGTTGTTGTGGTCTTTAGTCCAGAGAATGGTCTGATGCTGCTCTCCATGCTACTCTATCCTGTGTAAGCTTCTTCATCTCCAAGTACCTACTGCAACCTACATCCTTCTGAAACTACTTAGTATATTCATCTCTTTGTCTCCCTCTACGATTTTTACCCTCCACGCCGCCCTCCAATACTAAATTGGTGATCCCTTGATACCTCAGAACATGTCCTACCAACCGATCCCTTCTTGTAGTGAACCTGTGCCACAAATTCCTCTTCTCCTCAATTCTATTCAGTACCTCCTCATTAGCTACGTGATCTACCCATCTAATCTTCAGCATTCTTCTGTAGCACCAAATTTCGAATGCTTCTATCCTCTTCTTGTCTAAACTATTCATCGTCCATGTTTCACTTCCATACACGGCTACACTCCATATAAATACTTTCAGAAAGACTTCCTGACACTTAAATCTATACTCGATATTAACAAGTTTCTGTTGTTTAGAAACGCTTTCCTTGCCATTGCCAGTCTACACGTTATATCCTCTCAACTTTAACCATAATCAGTTACTTTGCTCCCCAAGTAGCAAAACTCATCTACTGTTGTAAGTGTCTCATTGCCTAACCTAATTCCCTCAATATCACCTGATTTGATTTGACTACCTTCCATTAACCTCGTTTTGCTTTTGTTGATGTTCATCTTATATCCTCCTTTCAAGACACTGTCCATTTTACACACCTGCTCCTTTAGGTCCTTTGCTGTCTCTGAAAGAATTACAATGTCATCAGCAAACCTGAAAGCTTTTATTTCTTCTCCATGGATTTTAATTCCTACTCCAAATTTTTCTCTTGTTTCCTTTACTGCTTGCTCAATATCCAGATTGAACAAACACTATCTTACTCCCTTCCTAACCACTGCTTCCATTTCGCGCCCCTCGACTCTTGTAAGTGCCACATGATTTCTGTAAAAATTGTAAATAGCCTTTCGCTCCCTGTATTTCACCCCTGCTAACTTCAAAATTTGAAAGAGAGTATTCGAATCAACGTTGTCAAGAGCTTTCTCTAAGTCTACAAATGCTAGAAACGTAGGTCTGCCTTCCCTTAATCTTCTAAGATAAGTCGTAGGGTCAGTAGTGCCTCACATGTTCCAACATTTCTACGGAATCCAAACTGATCTTCCCCGTGGTCGGCTTCTACCAGTTTTTTCCACTCGTCTGTAAAGAATTCGTGTTAGTATTTTGCAACCGTGGCGTATTAAACTGGAAGCTTGGTAATATTCACACCTGTCAACATCAGGTTTCTTTGGGATTGGAATTATTATATTCTTCTTGAAGTCCACCTGTCTTACACATACTGTTCACCAGATGGTAGAGATCTGTCAGGGCTGTCTCTCCCAAGGCTATCAGTACTTCTAATGGAATGTTGTCTACTCCCGGGGCCTTGTTTCGACTTAGGTCTTTCAGTGCTCTGTCAAATTCTTCACGCAGTACCGTATCTCCCATCTCATCTTCGTCTACATCCTCTTCCATTTCCATAATACTGTCCTCAAGTACATCACTCTTGTATAGACCCTCTATATACTCCTTCCACCTTTCTGCCTTTCTTTGTTTGCTTAGAACTGGTTTTCCGTCTGAGTTCTTGATATTCATACAAGCGTTTCTCTTTTCTCCAAAGGTCTCTTTAATTTTCCTGTAGGCAGTATCCATCTTAACCCTAGTGATACACGCGTCTACATTCTTATATTTGGCCTCTAGCAGCCCTCCTTAGCCATCATGCACTTCCTGTTGATCTCATTTTTGAGACGTTTGTATTCATTTTTGCCCGATTCATCCACTGCAGTTTTATATTTTCTCCTTTCATCAATTCAATTCAATATCTCTTCTGATACCCAAGGATTTCTACAAGCCCTCGTCGTTTTACCTACAGCCCTCGTCGTTTTGCCTACTTGGTCCTCTGCTGCCTTCACCATTTCATCCCTCGAATCTAGCCATTTTTCTTCTACTATATTTTCTTCGCCCATTCTTGTCAATCGTCCTCTAATGCTCTCTCTGAAACTCTCTACCTCCTCTGGTTCTTTCATTTTACCCAGGTCCCATTTCCTTAAATTCCCACCTTTTTGCAGTTTCTTCAGTTTTAATCTATAGTTCATAAAGAATTGATTGTGGTCAGAGTCCACATCTGCCCCTGGATATATCTTACAGTTTAAAACCTGGATTCTAAATCTCTGTCTTAACATTATATTCTATTGAAATCTTCCAGTGTCTCCAGGCCACTTCCACTTATATAATCCGGTTTCATGATTCTTAAACCTAGTTTCAGCTATGATTAAGTTATGCTCTGTGCAAAATTCTACCAGGCCGCTTCCACTTTGATTCCTTACCCCCATTCCATATTCAGCTACTACTTTTTCTTCTCTTCCTTTTAATACTATTGAATTCCAGTCCCCAATGACGATCAAATTTTTGTCTCCCTTCACCATCTGAATAATTTCCTTCATCTCATCATACATTTCTTCAATCTCTTCATAATCTGCGGAGCTTGTTGGCTTGTATACTTGTACTATTGTGGTAGGAGTGGGCTTCGTGTCTATCTTGGCTACGATAAAGCACTCACTATGCTGTTCCTAGTATCTTACCCGCGCTCCTATTTTGTTATTCATTACTGAAACAACTCCTGCATTACACCTACTTGGTTTTGTTTTTACAACCCTGTATTAACCTGACCAGAAGTCTTATTCCTCGTGCCATCAAACTTCACTGATTACCGCTACGTCTAAATTTAGCCTATCTATATACCCTTTTAAATTTTATAATCTACCTGTCCGATTAAGAAATATGACATTCCACGCTCCGATCCATAGAACGCCAATTTTGTTTCCCCTGATAACGACGTCCTCCAGAGTAGTCCCCTCCCGCAGATCCAAATGGGGGACTGTTTTACCTTCGGAATATTTTACCCAAGAGGACGCCATCATCTTTTAACCATACATTAGAGCTGCATGTCCTCGGGAGAAATTACGGCTGTAGCTTCCCCAGCCGGCCGCGGTGGTCTTGCGGTTCTGGGCGCTGCAGTCCGGAACCGTGGGACTGCTACGGTCGCAGGTTCGAATCCTGCCTCGGGCATGGATGTGTGTGATGTCTTTAGGTTGGTTAGGTTTAAGTAGTTCTAAGTTCTAGGGGACTGATGACCTAAGATGTTAAGTCACATAGTGCTAAGAGCCATTTGAGCCATTTTTTTTTTTTTTTTTTTTTTTTTTTTGTAGCTTCCCCTTGCTTTCAGCCATTCGCTGTGTCAGCACAGCAAGGCCGTTTTGGTTAATGTTACAAGTCCAGAGCAGTCAATCATCTAGACTGTTGCCCCGGCAACTACTGATAAGATAGCTGCCCTTCTTCAGGAACCACACGTTTGTCTCGCCTCTCAACAGATAGATACTCCTCCGTTGCAGTTGCACCTACGGTACGGCTGTCTGTATCGCTGAGGCACGCAAGCCTCCCCACCACCGGCAAGGTCAATGGTTCATGGTTCATGAAAGAAGAATTCTGCAGTCAGTTGGTCCACATGTACAATTCAATAAGTAGACATAATGTAAAAGTAGTGTTTGGAGATTTTTATGCCATATTAGGAAAGCAGAAAGTTTTCAAACCAACTATTGGCAATTTCAGCTGACACGAGAAATGTTCGGATAATGGGGTTCGACTTATAAACTTTGCAATAACAAATGATCTCATGCTGAGCAGTACAAAATTTCAGCACAAACATATTCACCTAGGGACATGGATATCACCAGATGGAGAAGTAGTGAATCAGATTGACCATGTGGCAATCCAAAAAAGATTCCAGAACAATGTTAAAGATATTAGAACCCTTACGTGCGCCGATTGTGAAATAGAACATATGTCAATCATATCAAAAATAAAAATAAAATTCAAAAGAAAAGTAAATGAAAATAGAGAGGAAATTGGTAGATATAACTTAGGAAATCTGGCTGAAGAATCTGCAAAAGAAAACTTTACCAAAGAAATGGAAAGCAACCTAACGAAAACTAGACTGTCCAACAGGGATCAGTGAGATAACGAAAGCAGATGGAGACAACAGAGCTACAGTATTCAGGAAGTATCTTCCAAAGTAATAGGAAAAAGAAAACGACCTAGCAAAATTTGGTTTAACAAAAAGTGCCAAGAATAATTTCTGGAGAGAAGAAATGCGAGAAAAGTGTGGATTACAGAGAGAAAGAATATGACTCTGAAGGAAAGATATTTCAAAATCCGCAAGGAAACACAACTAACCCTAAGACAAGAGGAAAGGGAATACTACAACAATATGATTAAAAAAGTAGACGATGATTTCAAGCACCACAGAGCATGGTAGATGTATCAAAATATTAAAAAAGTATTTGGGTAAATTTACTAAAAGAGCAGTTTATAAAGGATCAGCATGGGAAAATACTGACCAACAAGAGTGACATACAAAAGAGATAGAAGACGTACTTTTTACAATTACTCAACTGCAATGATCAACAGTCTTACTTAAAATTTGAAGAACTTGATAAAGTCAATGTACAGGTTACCACACCATCAGTAAATGAAATACAGCAAGCCATAAAGAAATGAAAGAATAACAAGGCTTGTGGAGAAAACCAGATATACGCTAAGTTATTAAAGGATGGAGGACCACAGCTGGAAGCCGAACTACAGTCTTCAATAGAAACAATTTGGAAGACGGAAACCATACCTGCAGACTGGAAAACCGCAGTAATATGTCCCACATTTAAGAAGAATGGTCCCCTTCTGTGTGACAACTATAGAGGACCAGCTTTACTGGATGTTACTTATAAAATCCTATCGACATGCCAATTAAACAGATTGATCCCAATTACTGAAGAATTAATTGGTGACCACCAATGCGGTTTCCGCATAAATAGATCCCCATTAGATCATCTTTTCACTCTAAGACAGATAACTGAAAAGGCCTGGGAATTCAATGTAGATGTACACATATTATTTATAGTTTTCAAAAAGGTCTACGATAGCATAGACCGACAGACACTTCTGAATATGATGGAATCTGAAATACCATAAAAGCTAATCAGATTAATTAAAATCTGTACAGATGAAACTTTATGTCGTATCAAGACACCTGTAGGAGAAACAGAAAATTTTAAGGTGTTCAGAGGACTGAGAGAAGGAGACGCCATTTCACCTATTTTAGTTAGCCTCGTCGTAGAGAAGATCGATAGAGAATTTAATAAAACTAATCCACAAGGAATTCAAAGGCAGGAGATGAACATTACTGGACTTGCCTACGCAGATGATGGAGCATTAGTAAGTAGTTCCAAAACAAAAATATTCAAAATAATGCAAAATTACTACAAAATTGCTGAGAAAGCAGGGTTACATATTAACGAAGAAAAGACAGATATCTGGTCATAAGCAAGAAAAACCGAAATGATGCACCTTTGGCTGTAGACGGATACTCTTTCAAAACATTTGACCGCTTTAAATACTTAGGGAGTCTATTTAGTAACAATAATGGAATGGATATAGAAGTACATGCCCGTCTAGCAACTGCGAACAAAAACTCTTTAGTTTTGTCAAAATCTTACAGAAAAGATCACTTAGTTCTAACTTCAAAATCCTGTTGTGTCAGTCGACCATTATACCAGTAACATTATGCGGATGTGAAGCATTAATATTTAGAAAGAAAAATGAAGAAAAAGTGTTAATATTTGATAGAAAGACACTAAGAAAAATTTTTGGTCCGGTATATGAAGATAATATGAAATCGAGGATAAGAAAAAATGAAGAATTAAGAGAGCTGTACAAACATCGTAACATCTTAGATGTGCTAAAGGAGAGAAGGTTGAACTGGACAGGCCATATAGCAAGAAAGACAGAAAAGGGACTACCTAAAATAGCATTCGAAAGGACAATAGAGGGAACGAGAGGAAGAGGAAGATCCAGAAGTAGGTGGAGAGATAACATCCGAGATGACGCAACTATAATGAACACGAACATTTAATGGACAAACAGTGAACTCAACAGAAGGAAATGGCAGAGGCTTGTAGAGCATGTGTATGTTCGATAAGGCTCTTGCCACCTGTAAATAAATAATAAAATAATGCTGCGTTGCAGGCTACACAGAAGTCGCATCGTGCACTTTCCACATCAGCAACAAGTTCTGTCTATCAAACTGTATGACGCCTGTCTTTAGATGACGCACCACGCAGATATGTACTATTTATTCATTAAAAACTGACGATGAGTGTCGTAGCAAATATTTTTCGCTACACCTAGAAATATATCACTTTCGAAATTTAACCTACTGTCATTAAATACGCAGTGCAGGGTATTAGGTCACTTGATATACTCAGTTAATGCAGCCCTGTCTAACATTAGTTCGGAATACTTAAATCAGGGAAATTTATCAATGAAAATTCTGTCTCTTTCCATTTTTACAATTATAGACATAAAATATGATTTTCATAACAAAGCTACAGAACTGGACTTCATGGGCTGAGAGAAATAGAGCGTCGTTTATCAACGCACAGGTCACTTTGTTTATGTGCTGCATGTTTGGCTAACTTACGTTCTTGTTCTCACCGAGTTAAGGATTTTTAGATGAGTATGCTGAATTTGAATATCGCTTATCTGTAGTGACGTGTGTATTAAAATTCTGATACAAGATAAAATACTGTTTTTTTAGCTAATACAGTTATCCTCCATGTGGTGAGTGAACTGCGAAGCTTAAATGTGACACAGCCAACATAAACACTGAGTAAGATAACGAAATAAATTATTTATCCATTAACATACGCAATGCCGATCTAACTTGTGAGGCGGTAGCCAGACAGCCCGGAGAAAATATTTTGGAATCCGTCAACGTGAAATTCAGAAACAGCGGAAATTCGTGCAGGTGACTCACATAAACCCTGTTTTTCTACATTTTCGCGGTTTTTAGGAAATAGTTTATGAAGGTATGGCACTGCTCTCTTATCCTAATGGAATTCGGTTTAAGCAGTCTTACATAGAAAGAAATATAAATTTAACATCACGGAACTTAAGCTACAAAATATTGTTTCTCATCCTTCAGCAAAAGAATAACAAAAAACCGTAATACAGCAACAAATCAGTAATAATTATATAAAGCAGTATTATATTCAAAAACAAACTGTATTACACACCACTGAAGATGCTTAACAAATAAAAAGGAGCGAAACGGGTATGGAATAATAAAAACAGCCTTTCATTAGTTGCGTTAGACGACCTACGTCCCAAGGAGATGGGAGTAAGTAAAGAGCAACGGTAAACATAAAAAATTACGACACGCTATACATTATAATGATAACATTACTCTTACATCATTCACTTTTTGATGTATTGATAAGTTCGTCTAAAGTCCTATTTACGGTATGAATCAGTCATCCATTACAAAAAACGGAGTCTCCCACAGTGCAGTAGTTCTATGTAAGTAAAATTAATATTTGTAAGACACTGAATTAATCAGGTTGAGGTGAGGATAGAGGTGCTACAACATAAAAAAGTTACCGCAATATTACCAAACTAAACAACAGATGAGTTATGGTTTTGTATAATTGGTTTAGTTTATTAGTATTAATGAAAATGTCTTGCGTGGAAGCTAGATGTATGAAAGAAAGTATTTTCACCTAGGTATTTTTGAAATCGTTTAGTAAGTCCAACAATTACTAATTGTAACAGATTAATGTTTGTAAGGAGTATTTAAAATCAAGTAGTGGCGTGTTCTTCTACCGGGCTTGTTGGAATTAACTCACGGAAGCTGTACCATACAAAATGTATTATATCTCTGCAAATATAACGTGATTTTGACTGCCCATAAATGTTAGGAACAGTAGAAATAATTTCCAACAAGGAAACCAAAAGCGGAATCTGGAATCATATCGTAACAGTTGATATAGGCGGTGTATGTAAGATGACTAACATTAAAAGAAAGAAGGAAAGGATGTTGCGGTGTACACGAAAGTGAATGTCATGTTATATTTGAAAAGCGTGGATGCAGAAAAACAGAGCTTTTAGTCAGAAGCTATGGATCACATATCATGCGGGTGTTTGCTGTTCAGTTTAGATTATTAAGAACGAAGAGTTCATGAGACATGCGTCACAATCTGCGTTGGAAGTGTTATTCCCCGATACCTCAGCACAGCAAAAATTCTTAGGAAACAAACTATTCCCTACAGAACATGTCAAAGCGTGTAGATACCGTAAGTAACATGTATTGTCAGGGTAAAATCGTTCATAAAATTTCAAGTTATGTACATTAATTATATTCTGATAGCTCACATGCATTAAGAACACTCAAACGTATCTTTCCAGGTGTAGAATGAGAAGAAGACGATGCTTCTCGCCAATCAACAAAAGATGCACCTCGCCATTCAATAACCGCCTGAGTGTTTTTAGTTTTTTAATTGCAGCAGAGGGAGAGACTATTGTGGTTAGTAGTTAATGCAGCAAATAAGTAAAAAAAGTTTCGAGTCTGCTCTCCCTATCCGAAAGAAGATTTTGGCTTTTATGTCCATGCCAGAGACTGTTTCTAATGGAAAAATAATTAAGTTAAATATTTTTTGTTGCAAGTATTTGTAAAGAAATTCTTTAAACGAGTGTCGATTGGAAGACATACATAGCTCAAAGCGGCTGTTTTGACGTATAATTTAACTGGTAGGTTTCATAACACAAATCGGCTAATGAAATATAAAACGCGCCTTGTGTGAGATTTCGCAAACCTACAGCAGAAGAGGTGGAAACTTAATATTCTACTGTCTGAGACTCTATGTTAAAGACCTTCCTGTGGGGCACGACTGAAGACTTGGATCGCGAGGGCTGATGAGGCGGCTATGAGACACAGCGTCTGCACATTGCTGGTAATTCGCCACGACTGCCTCACACCAGCCGCGCATCGACCACGCCGATGCAATCTCTGCCGCCGCCGCCGCCGCCGCCGCTGCCTCCGCCGCCCCCGTCGTCTCTGCCGGTCGAAAATACACTGCACTGAACCACATCTGCAGCTAGTTTTTACTGTACATCTGAAACCTACAAAAATTTAAAACTTACGAAAAAACACTCTAAGTTAGATATATACCAAATTACTACAGTGAAGTTTCAAGTTTCAAATATTGCAAAAGTAATTTCCCTAGGATTTTTTTGTAATGAAATGAGTATTAGTAGCAATACTGACTCATGTCCTAATGTTTGTAACGCACTAAAATATAAAGTTATTGTATTCCCTACCTTCAGCCCATACATCATGACCTGTTCATGTACACTATGTGATCAGAAGTGTCCGAAAATCCTTATGTAATACGCAATTGACCATAATATGCCACATGTACAGAAGGAGGCAGGGGATACTTTGCTGTTAATGGAGAAGCAGTAACAGCAAAACCGGTCGCTCAGCAGAGTTCACTGATTTCGGACGTTGACTGCTCATTGGAGGTCACGAGAGTAATAAATCCACTAGTGATAACTTCAACCCCTATAAAAATAAAATTTGCCATGTCGACTATTGGTGATGTGGTTGTGAAGTGAAAACGCAATGGAACAATCACATTTAAACCAACAACGGGCAGACCTCACCTACTCACGGACAGAGACCGTCGAGTACTGTAGAGGGCGGTTGTAAATATTACATGAAATCAGTGGAGTGAGCTCCCTGCCGCCGTTGGATAAGCAACAGCCAGCAGCAAGTCGTATACTCCTAGCCCACTTATTTGTTTCATAGTTAAATTCTTAACTTCTTTGCGTGTTTTTGGGTACTTGCATAGTTCAATTCACAAATGTCTGGAGTATTATAGCATTTGAGATTTGTAACATCGCGTTTTAGTACCTGAATAGTGTAAATTCACGTAGTCGTCAGTCATCTGATTGTTTTGAACGGCTTGTGAGATAATTGTGAGGAAAAAATTGTTAGGGACGGATAGGGACTGCGCCTATTGTATACGGATTCTGGGGGAATTGGCCACCGTTCGTAAACAGCTGGAAGCAGTGTTGGTCCTGGTGGACAGGCTCCAGGCTGTTGCCCTGGGCCGCGATGATATTGGGACACCCGCGGCGAGCGCTTTGGCGCCTCTGGAACCTGTAGCATCTCCTGGGATCTCCGATGCCACTGTGCTCTCGGATTCGGACGTCCCTGCCGGTCGACACTTGGCTGACGGTGACTGGTGAACTGTGGCGGGGTCGCGAATCCCTGTTGCGGCAGTGGCAGGTCTTCCTGATGGGTCCGGACAAGCGCAGTGGGTGGGATTGCTTGTCATTGGGAGCTCCAATGTTAGGCGGGTGATGGAGCCCCTTAGGGATATGGCAGCTAAGGACGGGAAGAAAGCCAGTGTGCACTCTGTGTGCATACCGGGGCGAGTCATCCAGAATGTGGAAAGGGTCCTTCCGGATTCCATGAAGGGTACATGGTGCAGCCAACTGCAGGTGGTTGCTCATGTCGGCACTAATGACGTGTGTCGCAATAGATGGGAAGAGATTCTCTCTGGTTTCCGGCGGCTATCTGAGTTGTTGAAGACTGCCACTCTTGCAAGACAGGTGAAGGCAGAGCTCACCATCTGCAGCATCGTCGACAGGACCGATGGCGGACCTTTGGTACAGAGCCGAGTGAGGGTCTGAATCAGAGGCTCAGACGGTTCGGTGACCGTGTAGGCTGCAGATTCCTCGACTTGCGCCATAGGGTAGTGGGGTTTCGGATTCCGCTAAATAGGTCAGGTGTCCACTACACACAGGAGGCGGCTACACGGGTAGCAGGGTCTGTGTGGCGTGGACTGGGCTTTTTTTTTTAGGTCAGACAGTCTCGGGAAAGATCAAAAAGGGCTCCAGTCTCAAAGGGTGCAGGGCAAAGAAACGACAAGAATCGACCAAGCAACAGTCGGTATTGTAGTTGTAAATTGTCGTAGCTGTGTTGAAAATTACCACAGCTTCAAGCGCTGATAGAAAGCACTGAAGCTGAAATCGTTATAGGAACAGAAATTTTTACACAGGCGCAAACCGTGTTCAGAAAGGATAGATTTAATAAAGTAGGTGGTGGTGGGTTTGTGCTTGTTGGCAGTAGTTTATCTTGTAGTGAAGTTAAAATAGATAGCTCCTGCGAATTACTATTGGCAGAGGCTATACTCAACATCCGTAACAAAATAATAATTGCTCCTTCTACCGACCCCCGGACTAAGATGATATAATAGCTGAACGGTTCAAAGAAAACTTGAATCTCATTACAAATAAGTACCCCACTCATACAGTTATAATTAGTGGAGGCTTCAATCTACCCTCGATTTGTTGGCGAAAATACATGTTGAAAGCTGGTGGTAGACAGAAAACATCTTCCGAAATTGTGCTAAATGCTTTCTCTGAGAATTACTTTGAACAATTAGTTCATGAGCCCACACGAATTGTAAATGGTTGCGAAAACACACTTGACCTCTTAGCCACAAATAATCCTGATCTAATAGAGAGCGTCCTGACGGATACAGGGATTAGTGAACACAAGGTCATTGTAGCGAGGCTGAAAACTATGTCAAGCAAAACCACTAAAAATAAACGCAAGATATATCTATTTAAAACGGCAGATAAAAATTCGCTTGATGCCTTCCTAAGAGAGAGTTTCCATTCCTTCCAAGCTTATTATGTAAGCGAAGACCAGATATGGATCTAATTCAAAGATACAGTACCGACAGAAATAGATAGAATCATACCGCATAAGTTAATAAGAGACGGGACTGATCCACAATGGTACACAAAACGCGTCAGAACACAGAAGCAACGAAAAAAAGCATGCCAAATTCAGAAGAATGAAAAATCCCCAAGACTGCCTAAGGTTCACGGAAACTCGAACTTTAGTTCGGACGTCAATGCGAGAGACTTTTAATAGTTTCCACAATGAAACATTGTCTCAAAATATGGTAGAAAATCCAAAGTGATTTTGGTTGTATGTTAAGTACACCAATGGCAAAAAACAGTAAATGCCGTCACTGCGCGATAGCGATGGAAATGTTACTGATGATGGTGCCACTAATGCGGAGTTACTAAATACATTTTTCCGTAATTCCTTCACGAAAGAAGATGAAGTGAATATTCCAGAATCCGAAACCAGAACAGACATAAAAGTAGATATCTTAGGTGTTGCGAAACAACTCAAATCATTTAAGAAAGGCAAGTCTTCCGGTCCAGATGATATACCTATCAGGTTCTTTTAAGAGTATGCAGACACAATAGCGTCTTTCTTAACAATCATGTACAACCACTCACTTGACGAAAGGTCTGTTCCTCAAGACTGGAAAGTAGCACAGGTCACACCAATATTCAAGAAACGAAATAGGAATAACTCATGGAATTACAAACCCATATCACTGACCTCAATTTGCAGTAGGATTTTGGAGCATATACTGTACTCGAAAATTATGAATCACCTAAAAGAAAATGATTTATTGATACATAACCAACACGGCTTCAGAAAATATCGTTCTTGAGCAACACAGCTAGCTTTTTATTCCCATGAACTAATGACTGCTATCGACAAGGGATCTCAGATCGATTCCATATTCCTAGATTTCCAGAAGGCTTTTGATACCGTTCCTCACAGTCAACTATCAATCAAATTGCGTGCCTATGGAGTATCGTCTCAGTTGTGTGACTGGATCCGTGATTTCCTCTCAGAGAGGTCACAGTTCGTAGAGACAGACGGTAAATCATCGAGTAGCATAGAAGTGACATCTGGCGTTCCGGAAGGTAGTGTCATAGGTTCTCTGCTGTTCCTGATTTACATAAGTGATCTAGGTGATAATCTGAGCAGCCCCCTTAGATTGTTTGCAGATGATGCTGTAAATTACCGTCTAGTAAAACCATCAGATGATCAATTCCAATTACAAAATGATCTACAGGGAATTTCTGTATGGTGCAAAAACTGGCAATTGGCACAAAACAAAGAAAAGTGCGAGGTCATTCACATGCGTACCAGCAGTCTAGGTAGCACAATGAATGTGCTCATAAAGTTAAAAAGAAGGGGTACAGTGGTCGAGCAAGCTACAGTCAATGTTAAATAGCGTTTGAAGTGGTGTAAAGAGCGACACTTGAACACTAGATGACTGGAAACAAGTGCTTTTGCGCTATATCCTCTGGAAATCTGGTAGAAGTGTTTGGAAGTGGCGATTTCCAGGAAAACATTATCTGCCAACACATATAGTGCTAACAGTGAACAACAGAGGCAGTTGTATTACGGTGTTGGGGTATTTTTCATGGTGTTCCTTTTACTGCGTTTAAGAAAATGCTGAATGCAGAAAGGTAACAAAACATTTTATAGCCTACAGTAGACGAACAGTTCTGAGATGATGATTGATTCTATCAGTATGATAATGCACCCTGTCATAAAGCAACATCTATGAGGCAATATTTTGTGGAAATTAACGCTCTTAAAACTCCCTGAGTTGTCCACAGTCCCGACCTGAACCCAGTGGAACATCTTAGGGCTTGCGGATGGTTTAGATCGTCGACTTTACCCTAAACCCCAACGCCGATCATCACTGCCTTCTTTGGTTTCAGATGTTGAGGAAGAATGGGTTACCGTTCCTCCACAGACGTTCAGACACGTCGGCTGAAATGTAGATAATGGAGTTCAAGTAATCATGAAGGGAAAGGGTAGACACACTCATGTCTACCAACAGGTATCCAGATAGTTTTCATGAAATAGTGTACATAACAGCAACTCTATCACTCAACAGCAGGTCGGAAACAAACTATTAACTAGTTAATATATAGGGTGAGTAGTATAACAAATCAGGTTCTGGAACAGTTAACGATCTATGTAAAGGTCACCTCCCATACCTCTAGGACAACTGTGTGGTAAATTCAAGGTCACAACGTAAGCTGATACATATCACATGCCAAGATAACCACACTTCGAATACCCATGTCTGTAGGGCAATTGCATGAAAAAAAAAAAAACGAAGGGAAAATGGTCAGCCATCCACTGTGGGCATACTAGCTCACTTTAAGGGTCACCCTCTCCCCTTTTGTCTAGGCCAGTTGAATGACCTGCATATGGCGGAAAAATCAAGCGTCTCCCTCGCCATCCCACACCGCAGGTCGCAACTAGCAGATCGTGGATATCATGCACCAGCTTCCAACGCCTGACAATACTGGGTCGGTGCCTCTATGCATCATATATGAGATGCTAACCCTTCACAACATTTGGTCACTGCCCATGTGGTGTCACCGCCAGACACCACACTTGCTAGGTGGTAGCTTAAATCGGCCGCGGTCCATTAGTACATGTCGGACCCGCGTGTCGCCACTGTCAGGATCGCAGACCGAGCGCCACCACAAGGCAGGTCTCGAGAGACGTACTAGCACTCGCCCCAGTTGTACGACGACGTTGCTAGCGACTACACTGATCGAAGCCTTTCTCTCAGTTGCCGAGAGACAGTTAGAATAGCCTTCAGCTAAGTCCATGGCTACGACCTAGCAAGGCGCCATTAGTTACTTCATGAATCTAAAGAGTCTCACTTGTATCATCAAGAATGCTGTCTACCAAAGGACGATATAAAAGTTAAGTGTTCTAGTAGCCACGTTCTTTTCTTTATCACATTCATCACGTATCCTGTTCCAGACTTCGCGCCAGTCGGCGTGTGTGTACGTGTGCCCTTTCGGCTACCCGTCTCTGTGGACTGGCTACCTTGTCAGTCCACTACAGCCCACACGCCAGATAGATAGTGCTCCTGCAGAGAGAGAGGTGGAGAATGGCCACATGACCGCTCTTTGTTGCACTGGCAAATGCATCTGAGACAGCCAGCAACCAAGATAAAAGCCCCACCTCTAGCCACAATAAGACCAACAGGCTTGAAGGACTCAGTAGAGGAGAATGTAGTGACTTCAGTGGATACAGTATGCATGTGGTCTTACACTGCTCAGATATTTCGTATTAGATTTATTATTTCAATTATTATGACACCATACATTGAAACTCTATGTAGAGACAGATAATGTCTGGAAAGGTCAGTTCTTAATATGATTACATTACGATCTTAACACTTCTTTCCACAAATCTTGTCATCACTAAGGATTCACGATCATAGTGCGAAAACGTAAAATTTACAGACAACACCACTGTTTGTCAATAAGGACGATATTCTGCTGGTTTAAAATATGCTATTTTCTAACTTGCGTAGTACTATTGATGACATATTTGGATGTGTATGATCTATTAACAAGCATTTCGCGATGTTAGATTACTATACCAGAAGCCGCTAGTACTGCACACTTCGCTACACTGTTTGCGACTTGGAGCTGTATCACGGCGTACCTATAGAGAAATATCTGATTCTGTTACCACACAAACCAACTGTAACATACCAACTATAATTCCTTCCCTACTCAAATTTATAGGGGCACTTAGGAGAAAAAGGCGTTATACAGAGGCAATAATCGAAATTTGCAGCATAAGCTGCAGGACTTTAATGTAAGCACTACATACAGCATAGGAATGACACCAAGCGCACACTTAGAGACAAAGTGGAGTTTGTGGTGAAAGCTGTAGGCCATTAATGAAAGCACATATTACAGAAGAGAGAGGACACCGCATATACGTGATTTGATAGTGGAAAGCTGGGACATTCTAGAGACACAGTGTCAAGCCGAAACTGCCCTATTCCCCCAAATGTGGACAATACTGCATCAGCAACAGGAAAATCGGAGAGAAGTTAGCAGGGAAGCACTGGAACCCATTTCGGGGAAATATAAGAAACCTATAGCTATGTATTATGCAGTGGACTTGGTCGATGTTAAAATGCATGTGCTAATGGATCAGGTTCCTGGAATAGTGTATCAGCTGTGTGTAGATGATTATCATCTTACTGATGTGGATATAAAGCAAGACTTTGCTTAGATTTTTAACGAAATTGAAAGCAAGTGTCGACAGATGTGAAAATTACCGAACCAGCAGTTTAATAGGTCACGCCTGCAAATACTAACACGAATTCTTTACAGAAGAAACTGGTAGAAGCTGACCTCCGGTAAGATCAGGTCGATTCCGCAAAAAAAAAAAAAAAAAAAAAAAAAAAAAAAAAAAAAAAAATGGAAATGAACGTATGGTATCGTTGGCCATGAGGCCCCATACGGGGAAGCTCGGCCGCCAAATGCAATTTCAAACGGCCCTAAGCACTATGGGGCTTAACATCTGAAGTCATCAGTCCCCTAGACATAAAACTACTTAAACATAACTGACTTAAGCACATCACATACATCCATGCCCGAGGCAGGATTCCAACCTGCGGCCGTAGCAGCAGCGCGGTTCCGGATTGAAGCACCTAGAACCGCTCGGCCAGTGTGACCAGCCAAATGCAAGTCTTATTTCAGTCGACCCCAAATTGGGCGACTTGCGCGCTGGTGATGAGGAGGAAATGATGATTAGGACAACACAACACAAAGTCCTTGAGCAGAGAAAGTCTCCAACCCAGCCGAGAATCAAAAACAGGCTCGCTTGCATGGGAGGCGTGCACGTTACTACCCAGCTAAGCAGGCCAAATGGTTTCCGCAGAAATGTTGGAACACGTCAGGCACTACTGACCCTACGTCTGATCTTAGCAGATAGATTAAGGAAAGGCAATTCTACGTTTCTAGCATTTGTAGACTTAGAGAAAGCTTTTGATAATGCTGACTGGAATACTCTCTTTCAAATTGTGAAGTTGGCAGGCGTCAAATACTGGGAGTGAAAAGCTATTTACAATTTGCACAGAAGCCAGATGGCAGTTATAAGAGTCGAGGGACATGAAAGGGAAGTAGTGGTTAAGAAGGGAGTGAGACAGGATTGTTGCCTATCTCCGATGTTATTCAATCTGTATAGTAAAGGAAACAAAAGAAAAATTTTGAGGAGAAATTAAAATCCATGGAGAATAAATGAAAATTTAGATGTTTGCCGATGACATTGTAATTCGGTCTTAGACAGTAAAGTACCTGGACGAGCAGCTGAACTGAATGAACAATGTCTTGAAAGGAGGATAGAAGATAAATATCATCAAAAGCAAAATGAGGATAATGGAATGTAGTCGAATTAAATCAGGTTATGCTGAGGGAATTAGGTTAGGAAATGAGACACTTAAAGTAGTAGATGAGTTTTGCTGCTTGGGGAGCAGAATAACTGATGATGGTCGAAGTAGATTGGATACAAAATGTAGACTGGCAATGGCAAGTAAAGCGTTTCTGAAGAAGAGAAACTTGTTAACATCGAATATAGATTTAAGTGTCAGGAAGTCTTTTCAGAATGTATGGAAGTGAAACATGAACGATAAACAGCTTAAACAAGAAGAGAATAGAAGCTTTCGAAATGTGATGCTACACAAGAATACTGAAGATTAGATGGAGATCACATAACTAATGAGGAGGTATTGAAAAGAACTGGGGAGAAGAGAAATTTGTGGAACGACTTCACTAGAAGAAGGGATCCGTTAGTAGGACAGGTTCTGAGGCATCAAGGGATCACCAATTTGGTATTTTAGGGAAGCGAGGAGTGTAAAAATCGTAGAGGGAGACCGAGAGATAAATACACTAAGCAGATTCACAAGGATGTAGGTTGCAGTAGTTATTCGGAGATGAAGAGGCTTGCACAGGATAGAGTACCATGTAGAGCTGCATCAAACCAGTCTCTGGACTGAAGACCACAACAACAACAACAACCATTCTTCAGTTTGGCCACTGGGGTAATAAGAACACACAAGAGTTGACTTCTGTAGAAGTACACATTACATACAATTATGGTCGTTTACAGGTCATAAGCTGCTGTGTCTGCCTATAATTTTAATTATTTGCCTGTAAACAATGTGAAAATCTGTTACACATCCAATTCTATTCCTTTGTTGGAATCATGCCTCTTCTTTCTAAGTAAATCGCATTTCAGAATCAGGATGGAAGCTGGGGGTGCATATCCTGTAGAATGCTGTAGTTTTAATGGAAGATTTGTGAGTGGTGGACCGCAGTACCATGCGGAGAGACCCTACTAAGGAAGAGGACTGACAGGAATTTTATGGACTTTCTCTTGGTGAAAATCTGTGTTATGAATCTAATCCTGTTGCTCTGCTTGAGTACCGGTTGTTCTTTGTCAGTAAATTGCATTTCAAAATCAGCAGGAAAGAAGCGGGGGATGTGGATGCTGTGGAAGGCTGTAGTTCTAATGGAACATTTGTTAATTTTACCACACTGCAATACTGCACTATAAAAGCTGAGTGACTGGTGTAGTTTAGACTATTTCTTAGTGGAAGTCTTTGTTATCCATTTCATTCCATTGAACTGGTGGAGTACAGGTGTAGAATGGCCACATGACCGCTCTTTGTTGTACTGGCAAATGCATCTGAGACAGCCAGCAACCAAGATAAAAGCCCCACCTCTAGCCACAATAAGACCAACAGGCTTGAAGGACTCAGTAGAGGAGAATGTAGTGACTTCAGTGGATACAGTATGCATGTGGTCTTACAATGCTCAGATACTTTGTATTAGATTTATTATTTCAATTATTATGACACCATACATTGAAACTCTATGTAGAGACAGATAATGTCTAGAAAGGTCAGTTCTTAATATGATTGCATTTCGAATCAGAAGGATGGAAACTGGGGATGTATATGCCTTCGAAGACCGTTGTTTTAGTGGCACTTTTTAGTGGAAGGTGGCAGTACCACACAGGAAGACTGAAAAATTTATAATTAATTCAAAGCAACCAACCTTCTCTCTCAAAGAAGATCACTATCAAGGTTTGATTTTATCTCAATAAACAACCTATGTATGGAATTATAGTTAATAACGAAAGCTGCGAAATGCATAAGAGGAATTGAAATAAGATAATTGTAGCATTTAATAGCTATATGATAAGAAAAGCATTAGAAAATTTATCAGAGGTAATTCTTCTCGCTGCTACAATATATTTCACAACCGCTGTCGACAAAATTTGAGTCAGAGGAAACACAGGTGCACGCTACTGTTCTATACGATGCATTCCAGTAATCCAAAGATACTCTTATACCTTCAAAACTAGAACGAAAACTTTTACCATGACTCCTTCATTTATTGTACATAATTCCACCTTCATGTATCCACAGTTAAAATAAAGTTATTTTGTAACTTAAGGTGCAATTTATGCATGAACTGATTTGAATTACTACAGTTCCTGTCATTTCCTTCTAACGGATAAGGTTAAGCTGCTTTTTATTTTTATTTACTATTCTTTGTAACCTGTGAGACTAACATCATCGACTCCAAAATTACTTTTTTTATATCCAATAGACGAAATTTCTGTATCTACGCCGGCCGGTGTGGCCTAGCGGTTCTAGGCGCTACAGTCTGGAACCGCGCGACCACTACGGTCGCAGGTTCGAATCCTGCCTCGGGCATGAATGTTTGTGATGTCTAGGGGACTGATGCCCTCAGATGTTAAGTCCCATAGTGCTCAGAGCCATTTGAACCATTTTTCTGTACCTACATTTTCCTACTGTGAAGGTACAGACCAGTGTGAAAGTGAGGGCATACGTATCTGTAAATTTAGAAACTGAAACAAGAATGAAGACTGCGTTGAAAAGATAGGAATACTGAGCACAGATGACATAGAAACTGATTAACACATCCCAGATATCCACTTCCAAGTTCTCAAACAAGGCGAAACGTTTAAGAAGCAAAAACGTTTATGTTCCTCAAACCTTATATCGTTGCTAACGTAATGTGAATACAAGCCAACTGGAGTTCTTTGCACTGTTCGTTCGAACTTTGTCTTGTGTAATGCAAACTTTGCTTAGTGGATGTCTTTGAAAGTTTACTGTATTATTTTATGAACTTATTAGAGACCACGTGGTGAGACTTGAATTTCTAATCACGTATTATTTATAGCTAAACCTGTAAACTTAAGTATCATTATCTTTAGAAATGATTTTCATCTATCTGGCTTACCTTTTGTTTGACTTTCTGAATATGCTGCTAGGTCCGTAAGTTTATTCATCACTTTCGGACTTTAAGTTACATACATGATACAATATTTACAAACACAATAGCCCTTCCAACTACTCTTCATCTTTTGCTCTTTTTAATTTGCCTTCCAAGGTTTCTTCATAGACCTCTAAAGAATAATTTCTTTCCAGAACCATCGTTAAAGCAGCACTAAAACGTTGTTCACGACACTATTACAGAGGCTACAACCACATCAACTTTTACACTACTGTTAAAACCCGCAACACCACGTTATTACTCATTTCTAGACGTCAAATGACAAAGTTTACGGTATTAAAAGTAAAACCTTATACAGAGTTACCAGACCAACTTTTACGGTATTTTCGTTGTCTTTTTCGTCGCTCCGCCAGAATACCAACAAATAGCCACAAGTTGGCACCGTATTTTGTGTTCTAACGGTTCCCTTACGACCAGCAGTAAAGCAAGTCGTTGGCGTGTAGGCAAGTCACGTTCCCTATGAAGCTGACTTAAAAGACGGCGCGAGAGGAGCGGCTGCCAGAGGGAGGAGCGCCGGAAAAGGAGGCGACTAACTAAAACACAAAGACCAACACAAGTCCGTGAGCTCAGCGTAATGAATTTCATTATTTCCTCTTTCCTCCTCCTTCTCCTTCTGCCCTCTCCCCTCTACCGTCCCACTTGCACACAAATTATACGAAGATAATTTGCTTTTCTGTTCATTCTGTTAGCAGTCGCTACGAGCCTTTTATTTTATTTACTTTACGCGATAATGTTAGACTCTTCACATCCACTCTTCCATTGCATCAGAGCCTCAGGAAAACGCCCAACACAAGGAGCAAAAGAAGTTCTTTCTCTGCAGACTACTTCACGGAAGCGAAAATGTTTTGGCCAGTACGCCAGACAAACGCGCTTCAATCAAAGGCTCATATTCGATCCGGGTCCGTTACACCTCCCTATTTCACACACCAATGCTCTCGGGAGCGCGTGGGACACTCAAATTAAATTCTTCTACACGTACTACATGGCTTGTTATTCTTCAGCCGCGACAGCAAAAAAAAAAAAAAAAAAAAAAACTTTTCTTTGCGGCAATGTGGAGTACTGGAAATGGCTATGTAAACTTCGTTATTTAGGTGTGTCTAATTGTTTCTTATCAGAAAGTCTCCAGAAAATGGAGACTTTTAAGTATTTGAAAATATTCACTTTTTATTTTGCTAAGGTTCTCGGAAAAAACGTCTTCTCAGACTTTACTACTGTTTTTGAATAAATGCTACAAATCAAAGTTGGCATAATGATAACTTCTGTATCTTTATAATAATACGTATTATGAGATCTTCAATAAATCAAACAACTAGTCTCGCAGATTTATAACGATGTTTTCTTTCTGACTCCAAGTTCTCTTTCATCAAAGAGGTATATTAAAACTGAAAAAAATATATTTCGTAAGTCCTCCGTTTCTCCTCTTACAAGAAATAAACGTTTATGTGGTTCACTGTTTTTGTTTGTGTTACTACACCGTGTATTTGTAGGTCACTTTTTCTAAAGTTCAATTAATTTTATCGTTTCAGAAACCTATTCGCAACTACATATATTTCTATACATGGTACCTGAAATATGCACTGAAGGAAATTAAAAAAGCAACACCCTCAATGAATGTGTTCAGTGGTACCAGGGTGCAAAATGTATATTCTAAGGAGTTGTAGTGTTAGTGTCTCTTTAGACACTGTCATCAGCGGTCAGGTGGCGCTCAGCAGGTGTGTCTTGTTTTGCCTGTGCAGGCAGTAACTGCGCTGGGCTTAGAGCTGAAGAGTGCTTACAACATTCATTCTAGAGGAGCAACAATGCCTCACCAACGAGTGCGTTTCCCTGCTGAGCGTCTTTAATCATTTTAATTGAGTCGCATTGTGAAAAAGCCAACGGCCTTGCCCCAGTGGTAACACCGGTTCCCGTTAGATCACCGAAGTTAAGCGCTGTCGGGCTGGGTTACCACCTGGATGGGTGACCATCCGTTCTGCCGAGCGCTGTTGGCAAGTGGGGTGCACTCAGCCCTTGTGAGGCAAACTGAGGAGCTACTTGATTGAGAAGTAGCGGCTCCGGTCTCGGAAACTGACCAGGAGAACGGTGTGCAGACCACATACCCCTCCATATCCCCTTCCAGTGACGCCTGTGGGTTAAGGATGACACGGCGGCCGGTCGGTACCGTTGGGCCGTCATGGCCTGTTCGGGAGAAGTTTAGTTTAGTTAGTTTAGCATTGTGAGAAAGGGAAGCTAAACATGTTGGGCACAATGAATCTGTGATGTGTCTCTGCTTCCAGGAGTGGTCTGTGCGACATTCCCACACCTTTAGACGAAGTTATGGATGTCTGGATAATGCAGATGCACATCAGGATCGACACCCTGTGCGAGAAGCGGTGGCTGACTAAATATAGCCCAGGGACGAAATCCGGGCACATATTACTCCTGCTGTGCGGTGAGGAACGACTGGGAATCCTCTCCTTGTAGGAGAATTAAGAGCACGTGTACCTATGGTCTGGTTACCACGAATGGCAGTGTGTAGTCTTCAGTGATAAGAGTAGGTTCTGTCCACGTGCGGGTAATGGACGTACTCGTGTATGGCGTGGACATGGTGACCTGCCTATTCCAGAGTGCATTCGTCCACGACACACAGGTCCCATCCCAAGTTTCGTGGTGCGAGGGCCACCATCTACAACCAAGGTCACACCTCATGTTTATGCAGTGTAAAATAACCAGTGCCATTTAAATTACAGTAGGCTGTTGTCCTCGTGGTACTACCGTTTCCTCGACAGGAAGGAGATGTGATTTTTCAGCAGGAGAATGCATGTCCATACACGGCTGCTGCAACCCAAGTGCTCTCGGCGTTGAATAGCAATTGTTCTGGCCAGCAAAACTACCAGATCACTCTCTAATTGAAAACATATGGGACATGATGAAGCGGGATCTTAGACGTTCTCCAGGACCTGCAAGATCCATTGCCGAATTGCAACAAAGGGCGCTAAGTGCTTGGGAAAATCTGACGCAAGATGACATTCTGCACCTTTATATTCGTTTCCATGTGAGAATACCCGCCTGATTTGCCGCTAGTAGGGGATGCACTGCGTACTGAAGCAATCGTTTGGCACCCTCTGGTGTGGACGTGTCTGTTCTCCCGCTGCAGTCTTGGCCATTGTCATACTATTCATTGGTTATTATGAGTCCTGTGGTGAGAATATATTACCGTTGCAAGTAAGTGAGATAAATAATGAGAGGAGGCGAGATGCCGCATAGACCCCACATAGAAATTAAAACAACAAATAAACGAGTGTGAACTATGTTACAACGAAGGAATTCAACAGTCAAATCTTCCAAAACGGAACGCGAGAGTCATAACATGCGGTACTTCTGTAGAACAAATAGAGAAAATAGGAGGTACTTACGTCTGGAAGTCCTTTCCTTACTCCTAGCTGTTGCCCACGGACGTTACACCACGACACAGAAACATAATTGAATGTAGCGGATAGACACTTCAGTGACCTGACGGACGGTTTTTAATTTTGTGAAAAAGAATGTGGAGCACGAAGGAGATCTGAACCTCATAGTCCTACTCCGTCACAACAAAACCACGACACCGTGTCTATTCAAATTAGCTCGATTCTGCACACCTTGTGCTTTGACCGTTCACTGTTTCTGTTTTGTTTCTTTTTTCACAGTTCAGTACACTTTTTAACTGTTTTCGTGCTTGATTTGTCTTCAATTTTTGACAGGATCTCCACTGGGTCATCTTATCACTAAATATGAGCGACGTGCGATGAGGAAATTTCCTTGTTAGAAGTCTTTTTCCCACTTTGTCTGAGCATTAGAGGTGCATTACTGATGAGTGATGTAATAATGAGAGACATAAATGTGCAAAAGTTTTTGAAAATAACGGTAATACACATGTTGACTTGTCAAAATAATTGCAGTAACAGATTGCATGTTACACCCAAATTCATGATAAATTTCTGTTACCTCTAAGTTATACGAACTGGGATATACTATCTCATAATGGAATTTTAGGTTTATGTGATCGGTAATTTTTGCCCATACGGCTTAGAACGCGAGAAGAATGTTCTTCTGTCCTAAAAACTCAGAAGAAGGTGAAGCAACATTAATTACTGTTCCCAACGTAGGTCTGCGGTCACCTCGAATGACCCCAACCCGCTTTTCAACGCGTTGGCATGTATTTCCTTCGCGCGGAGTGACCACGGGGTTAGAGGCGCCATATCAAAGATTGCGCGGCCCCTCCCATCGGAGGTTCAAGTCCTCCCTCGGGCATGGGTGCATTTGTGTGTGTTGTTCTTAGCATAAGTTAGTTTAAGTAGTGTGTGAGTATAGGGACCGATAACCTAAGCAATTTGGTCTCTTAGGAATTCACACATTTGTTGAACATGCATTTCCTGAAATTACTGATGTATTCTTGAGTGATCGCTCGTCTGGAAGCTCCATCATCAGCTCCAAAATCATCGAGCGAGATTCATTATTTCTTCCAAGCGCATTTCAGACCCTATCACAATTATTCAGGTCCGAGGAACATGCTCCTTCCATTCGTGTATTAGTCACACTACGTAGAGCGTCACGTACGAATTGATCTCTGCCAGAATAAACACTATAGTTCAGACAGATCAAACGTCGCTAATGACTTACGCTGGAACCAAAGTTAGAACAGCTCATCTTAGCGCCGCCGCGCAATTATCAATGCTAGACATCCTTAAGAAGTTAGTCATTCTGTACGTGCACAGTTCACTAAGTGGTAATGTGGACACTTTCTTCAATGAATTGACTGAAGTCATGAACAGGGTCTCAGTCCAGAAAGTTATCCTAATAATAAACTATGTGGAGACACAAATTTTAACATAAATTTTGATGGAGAAATTTGTAATAACTTCCCAAACATTCTGAACATCTTTTACGTGGAATAAGTGGTAACCGTTAGTGTTACCATATCAATAACTTCTCCACCAGTTTTAGACCATGTAATTACAGCTATCGACAAGTAAAACTGTCAAGTATTTGTTGGAGATCTTTGCTTTTCTTATCATTGCAATCAGAGAGTAAAGCTAAAGGCAGACGTGGTAAAAGTTAAAAAACAGCAGGCCTACGAAAGGATCTTCTCAAAACGTAAGATATATATTTTTTCTAGGGCATTGGCAAATCAAACATGGACTGAAGTGTATACAAAAAAGAATGTTGAAGCTAAGTTCTTTGATTCTTTCACATTGTTTAAATTAATTTTTAAGGAGGCATTTTCAGAAGTACCCACTTCAACAGCAGCAGATGAGAAAAGTAGATGTCTAATAGTGTGTATTAAAAAGTCATCGATGACATTTATTTACAAAACCGCTAACCTATTCCACAGTTCCTGGATTACTATCACAGGTATACAAAAATCTGCAGGACCGTACCACTTGATGAAAAAAGTTAGTGAATTGCGAAATAATATATAACGTAGAAAATAAAAGCAAAATATCTTGGTGTGTCATAAAATATGAAACTGGAAGAGACAGACACAGGTGTAAAAACACAAAAATCGAAGCTGGGAGCTGAATAATACAAAACCCAAGGGAATTGATATATTTTGTACATGGCCGTTTCTCTGATATTGTGGAAAAGATTGCAACAAAATCTTCCTAAAACACATGTGGCATCATCAATGACCTACAAAGCAAGCACAATTATGTGTAAAATTTGAAATTTTCCCGGCAAATCAACTGTTCAAAAAGATTTCGGGCTTGCAGCCGGTCGTCGTAAACTTCATTGCACGATATTTCGGCTGGACAACTACCAGCCATATTCAGGTGAGCCGAACAAAAAATGGTTCAAATGGCTCTGAGCACTATGGGACTCAACTGCTGTGGTTATCAGTCCCCTAGAACTTAGAACTACTTAAACCTAACTACCCTAAGGACATCACACACATCCATGCCCGAGGCAGGATTCGAACCTGCGACCGTAGCAGTCGCACGGTTCCGGACTGCGCGCCTAGAACCGCGAGACCACCGCGGCCGGCATGAGCCGAACAAGGACTTGTTCGGCTCACCTGAAGATGGCTGGCAGTTGTCCAGCCGACATATCGTGCAATGAAGTTTACGACGACAGGCTGCAAGCCCGAAATCTTTTTGAACCCAATTATGTGGTTTCCCACAACTGAGCTTGAAGTGTGGAAGACAATATATGAATACAAAATTAAGAATTCAGCTAGCGCCCTTTTTCTGTTCTGGAAGCGTGCCTGGACAGCATACTAGCCCCATCAACAAATATAGTACAGGAGACTTTTAGTTACGACACTTTTCCAGTTTATCTAAAGCACGCACAAGTTATTCTCTTACCGCAGTAAGGTAATGCGGAGACTATTGAAAACTATAGACAAATTCCACTACTGTCTACATCTTGAAAAATAATTGAATTGATCTTATAAGATAGACTAATGAGTTTCTATCACTGACCTCTACACTGATTTCACAGTCTGTCACGTTGGGCAACTGACTCCTTTACTTCACTGGCAGGGACATTTGGTTGTACTGTATGTAGATCTTTAACCATTTCTTGCGTGTCTTTATTATGGTATGCTTCGATCTGGTCGCTTTCGGTCAGAACTTCCGGCCAAAGCTTCCGTCAAGATTTTGCAGCGTGTCAGGTTTTAGTTACTCCCATGACTCAAGAATCGTATAAATATCATTTTTGACGTTCAGGAATTTCATAGTTTCAAGAGCAACCGTTTTGGAACTTTTTTCAAATTGAGCTGATGTACTTTCTGGAATACCCCTTCTTTAACCGTTTTATCACTCCCTGATCCATTGGTTGGATAAGTGATGTGATATTTGGTGGAAGGAAGATAGCTTTTATTTTGACTAAGTCCTCCTCAGATGTATGTGATGGCACTTTATCCAACTGCAACAGAGCATGAACAGTGAGCTTGTTTCGTTTCAAGTCTTTTTCAAGAGATGGAAAGAACTCGTCGAAAAATCAAGATTTGAAAAGACTGCAGTCCATCCAAACAGATTTTTGGTTGCATTAATAAACCGGCCCGGAAGATAAGTTAGTAATGTTTTTGAATGCCCTAGGCATCTTACATTTGCCAATAACGAACAGGTGAACCTTGTGTGCACAATCAGCATTGCTGCAAGGAGCGAGCCTATCTTTTCTAAGTTTCGTTCCTGTCACGGTTTCATTTGATGTGGCGAGTGTTTTGTTTGGCAGCATTTTATACTTTAGGCCTGTCTCGTCTACTTTATAGACTTGGGAAGGTAACAGCTCATTTCGTTCGACAATTTCTTGAAACATCATAGAAAACTCCGTAGCCACCTCGGCATCAGCAGATAGTTTTTCAGTAGAAATCGAAACAAATCGAATGCCATGACGGGTTTTCCAGCAATAAATCCAGCCTTCACTCGCTACTTTCGGCTTCTAGTTCTTTGTGCGAAGCTGTTACCATTTCTTTTACAATGGGCCCAGATATCGGGGTTCCTGTCCATCTTTGAGGGGGAAACAACATCCACAATGCGCTGTCAAGCACTTCAAGATATGGCATTTTTAATGTTTTGCGATTCTTAAGAGCGTTTTCACCATCTGTCGTCAATGTACATGATAGAGTGTCTTTCCAAATTCTTCTCCAATCTTTTAATGTCGTAACGCCAACATTGAATTCCTTGACAATTTTTTGGAGTGATTTCCCTTTGTCCAGTCCTCGTAACACTGCTAATTTTTCGTTTAAAGAAAAAAATAACGTGTTTACGTTTCACTCCAGACATGTTGAAAAAGCGAACACAACTTTACAGTACACACATTCTAAAAAAAATACGTACAGTTCTGCAAAGAACACGGAACAACGACGCCGTAAAACCAGCGAACAGTAAGCATTCAAATCTTTACAGTGCAGTACTGTACAGAAGACATGGACAACGACAGAAATGATACGAGAGTCACCGCCACAAATCGGAGCAAGTTCGGCTCGAGGACGGTCGGACCAACCGGAATGGCGCACCAGACGAGGGCGGACGAGAGGGGTTCCTTTGTATTCCTGTACAGGGGAGACATTTTAAGTGAAAGTCGCTTGCCCGGTTTACCGCGCTACGGTGACTACAGCTCTTAAGAAATAAACGAAATATATTCGTAATTGCGAATATGGACTGTTGTGTCGATTCCCTAAGGTCTCGACACAATGAGTGGCTAGGTGCACGCGAACTAACGCAGACGGGCGTAAATTCTGAAACAGGAGACTGGATGAAAACTATAAAGAAAAGAAGAGAGATTGTCATCTACTTAACTTTTAATGATGTTCTTCTTGTTGAAATACATCTCTTGCATAGTAGTAAGCAATTAGCAATGATACACATGGCGCCTTGCTAGGTAGTAGCGATGGACTAGCTGAAGGCTATTTAATCTGTCTCTCGGCAAATGAGAGGAAGACGTGATACGTCTTGTCGCAAGCTATGTCGTCCGTACAACTGGGGCGAGGTCATGTCCGTGGCTTGTGACCTGCCCTGTGGTGGCGCTACGTTTGCGAATACACAGTGGCGACACGCGGGTCCGACATGTACTACAGGACCGCGGCCGATTTAAGTTACCACCTAGCAAGTGTGGTGTCTAGCGGTGACACCACATTCCTCCCCCGCAAATCGGCGAACGGTCGTGAGATAAGGCTTCCGCCCGCCGTGGGGAGGACCCCATGTCGACGTATGCGATGAGGTGGGGAGCCTAACAACAGGCGAGGCTGTGCCACCCGCACCCGGCCATTCGGTCCGAGGGGAGCTAGGAAACGCCTGCAAACCTAGTCCAGGGTGCACGTCAACATGAGGTGTATGCGCACGTAATGAGACAGAAGGGTCGACCTCCATGGGGTCGGAGCACCCGACGGGCGAAGACGACATCTGGTCCGGAGCGGGCAAGAGGTCCATGGCGGAGGACGGCTGGTCACGGGAAGCAAGCGGCGGCGCGTGACCCAGGGAGGCGCGAGGCGGCTGCAGCGAAGCGTCCGCTGCTGGCGGCGCCGGCGGCGGCTGCGGCGGCGCGACGCCATGAGGCAAAATGGAAGGCAGCGTCGGCAACACCTGGGGATGAGGCGAGCCAGTAGATGGGTCCCCAAGGCGCTGACCGGACGGCTCCGTCGCTGAAAGCAGACGGGGAGCGGCAGAACCCAGGCGACGACAGAGGCACAGCTGATTGAGATGCCGACGCACCTCACCAGAGGCCCCCAAAACCAAATACCTCGCGCGGCCGAGGCAGCGAAGAATGCGCCCTGCGAGCCAACGCTGTGAACCGCGATAGTTGCGATAATAGACAACGTCGCCAGGAGCAAAAGCAGGAGTCTGCCGCTGCACAGGAACCTGATGTGGCGGATGCAGCAAAGACATCAGAGTTCGATGAGTGCGACCATGGAGCAACTCAGCCGGCGAGCGACCATCGCGGGGCGGAGAGCGATATGAGGACAAAAAGAGCAACAAAGCGTCCTCCCGAGAATGCGACTCTTTCAACTTCAACATCTGCGACTTGAAAGTCCGGACCAATCGTTCCGCGGCACCGTTTGACTGAGGCGAAAACGGCGCGGATGTCAGATGTTGAAGACCATTGGCCTTGCAGAACGACTGAAATTCTGCGGACATGAATTGTGGGCCATTGTCGGAAACAATAGTCTGCGGAAGACCTTCAATGCAAAAGATAGCAGACAAGGCTTGGATGGTGGCAGAAGACGTCGTGGAAGACATCCGGACAACAAAAGGAAAATTACTGAAAGCATCGACCACAACCAACCATCGAGCATTCCAGAATGGCCCAGCAAAATCGATGTGCAATCGTTGCCAAGGGGAAGTGGCTTTCGGCCAAGCAAAGAATTTCCGCGGCGGTGCGGATTGGTGTTCGGCACACGCCACGCAAGAGGAGCACATATTCGTAATCGCAGCATCGACGCCGAACCAAGTACAGTGCTGCCGAGCAAGTTGTTTCGGTCGCACTATACCCCAATGGCCTTGGTGAAGAAGCTTTAAGACAGAGGACTGTAACGAACGTGGGACCACGACTCGGGATTGATCATTATCGGAACGCAACAACAAAACACCACGTCGTACAAAAAGTCTCTCCTTGTGAGCAAAAAAACGGCGAACCAAAGGATCCTCGATCCGTGACTTTGACAAGGGCCATTGCGTAGCAACAAAACGCAAAACGGGAGCAAGGACAGGGTCAGCAGCTGTGGCTGTAGCTACACGACGAAAATCAATCGGAAACGATGCGACCACGTCATCGGCTTCCGAATCAATGAACATGCAAGCAAGTTCGGAAGAATCGAATGCCTTATCCTCAGCAACAGGCAAACGGGACAACGCATCAGCGTTGCCGTGCTTAGCAGTGGACCGATACAAGATATCGTAGCGGTACTGCGAGAGAAAAAGTGACCAGCGAATGAATTTCTGCGCTGTACGTGGAGGTACAGGCTTGTTCGGATGAAAAAGAGATGTCAAAGGCTTGTGGTCCGTGATGATGGTAAAGTGACGACCATACAAGAAATCGTGAAACTTTGTGACACCAAACACAAGAGCCAAAGCTTCCTTCTCTATTTGTGAATAATTTCTTTGCGCAGATGAGAGCAATTTGGACGCAAAGGCAATAGGGCGATCATGCGAGCCATCTTTGTGCGCAAGCACAGCACCGATCCCGAAATCCGATGCATCTACCATCAACAAAAGGGGTTTTCGGGGATCGAATGGCGTTAGGCAAGTATTGGAAAGTAACGCCGATTTCAACTGGCGAAAGGCGCGTTCGCATTCCGTCGTCCAGACGAACGGAACACCTTTACGGCGTAAGCGATGAAGCGGAGCTGAAATGGAAGAAGCATTGCGCACAAATCGATGATAATAATTTACCTTACCCAGCACACTCTGTAGCTGTTTTAAGTTCTGCGGTGACGGCAAGTCCTGAATGGCACGAAGGTGCTCTGGACTCGGATGTATACCTTGGGCGTTAAGGACATGGCCCAGGTACGGTAAGTCACGAGCAAAAAACACACATTTGTCCTTCCTCAAGCGAAGACCATTCTGACGCAAGACCTGAAATAATGTTCGGAGATTCTGCAAATGTTCGGCTTCTGTCTTTCCTGAGATCACAATATCGTCCAGATAGTTCGCAGCAGTAGGGACCGACGCACAAATAGTTTGTAAATATTGCTGAAATAAAGCAGGGGCGGATGCACACCCGAATGGCAGTCTTTTGAAGCGATACAAGCCAAGATGCGTGTTTACCACTAAGACGCGCTGGGATTCTTCGTCCACAGGTATTTGCAAGTACGCATCTGCTAGGTCCAATTTTGAAAAATATTTTCCCGGGCACAGTTTGTCAAAAAGATCTTCCGGGCGGGGCAAAGGAAAAGTAGCAGTCACAAGTTGTGGATTCACAGTTGCCTTGAAGTCCACGCAAAGTCTCAGTTTTCCGGAAGGTTTTGGCAAAATGACTAAGGGTGAGGCCCAGAGAGAAGCCTGCACTCGTTCAATGACACCCTGAGATTCTAATTCGGCTAATGTTCGTGCGACCTCATCACGCAATGCGTGGGGAACATTGCGCGCTCTGAAAAATTTCGGTTGCGCGTTGTCTTTCAGTTCCAAATGCGCGTCATAGTTCTTAGCGCAACCAAGGCCCGGTGCAAAAATGTCTGCAAATTCTTCACAAAGACTAGAAACACTGGCGGAAGGCACAGTCTGATTCACTGATAGGACCTGATTCACTATAGACAAATTAAACAATTGAAACAAATCTAAACCAAACAAGTTCACGGCACGAGAGGAACGAAGAACATAAAATGACACAAGTTTTGTCTGTCCCTTGTATGTTGCAATAAGGCTGCACTGTCCTAACACAGGTATATGCTGTCCTGAGTAACTAGTTAACGTAACATTTGCGGCACGCAATGGCGGGGCGCCCAGTTGTTTGTACGTGTCGTGATTGAGCAATGAAACTGCAGCTCCGGTATCGAGCTGGAATGGTATCACTTTGCCTTCAAAGTCTAAGTCCACAAAAAGTTTATTGTCTTGTTGACGACAAGAGCGACTGTCTCGTGCAATTTGAACTGATACAGGTCCAGAAGCACTTGCAACTTTACGGGATTTCCGGCGACGTCGACGCACACGTTGGGTGGGACGAACACAGTCACTGTTAGCTAAAGTGTCACTGGACGGGTGGGAATGAACTACATTAATGTCCATGGGCGAAGGTCCACGAGCCTGATTGTCCTGGGTTCGATTCCGGCGCGAAGCAAAGGGCCTGGAATTGGTGTGATTGTCTGATCTTAACTTTTTCTGGCAAACACTTTGTACATGTCCTTTCTTTTGACAGTAAAAGCAAATAGCTTGGCGTGACGGGCAATGTTCACGCGAATGTCTAGTGGCACACCGCGGGCATGATTTCACTGCATTTGCTTGCTTACGCGGCGCACGTGGTTGCAACCTAGGCGGCCGCAGCGAAGTCGGGCGCGAGGGCCGCTTAGCGTCCCGTGCAGCTGGCCCGGCGGGCCGATTAATGTGACACACTGCTGGCGAAGTTTCAAATGATTCCTGAGCAAAGTCAAGTGTGTCTTGCCTGTCCAATATGTCTATCACTTGTTGCAGGGAGGGATTAACTAGCTTCAAAATCTGTTCCCTTATGCGAACATCAGAAACGTTCTGTGCAATTGCATCACGCACCATAGTATCTGAATATGGGAGGCCACATTCACAGGCAAACGCGCAGTCTCTAGTAAGTCCTTGCAAAGTTGCTACCCACTCCCTATTAGTCTGACCGGCCGTACGTTTTGTACGAAAAAACGTATACCGTTTTGCAACTACATTTACTGTTTCTTTGAAATAGGCATCTAAAGCCGACAAAATTTCTTCGTAGGTCAGAGTTGCTACGTCGCGTCGGGGAAACAATTTCACTATCACACGGTAGGTAGACACACCGACACAAGAAAGCAAAAACGGCTGCCGCTCTTTACCTTGAATTCCATAAGCTGTGAGGTGGAACCGGAACTGATCGGCCCACTCAGTCCAGCTCTCGTTATGGGCCTCAAAGGGCCTAAATGGCGGTGCGACAGCGTT
Source organism: Schistocerca nitens (assembly GCF_023898315.1). Taxonomy (NCBI): domain Eukaryota; kingdom Metazoa; phylum Arthropoda; class Insecta; order Orthoptera; family Acrididae; genus Schistocerca; species Schistocerca nitens. The sequence goes on along the minus strand of NC_064616.1, from coordinate 837,597,503 downwards.
GTGTGGCTGCGGTAGCGATGAAGCGGCTGCCGCCGCATCGGTTTGCAGCGCACGTTGACCCTGGACGAGCTGTCCAAGGGCTTCCAATAACGCCTGCGTCTGCTGATTCTGCAAGCGAAAAAAGTCGGACAGTACATCTGGAGAATGCGGCGAAGCCATGACACAAGCAAATTAGAGCAAATAGAACACAAAAACTGCAACGTGGGCGCGGCACCACACCTCGGCGCCAAAATATTGTTGTGTCGATTCCCTAAGGTCTCGACACAATGAGTGGCTAGGTGCACGCGAACTAACGCAGACGGGCGTAAATTCTGAAACAGGAGACTGGATGAAAACTATAAAGAAAAGAAGAGAGATTGTCATCTACTTAACTTTTAATGATGTTCTTCTTGTTGAAATACATCTCTTGCATAGTAGTAAGCAATTAGCAATGATACACATGGCGCCTTGCTAGGTAGTAGCGATGGACTAGCTGAAGGCTATTTAATCTGTCTCTCGGCAAATGAGAGGAAGACGTGATACGTCTTGTCGCAAGCTATGTCGTCCGTACAACTGGGGCGAGGTCATGTCCGTGGCTTGTGACCTGCCCTGTGGTGGCGCTACGTTTGCGAATACACAGTGGCGACACGCGGGTCCGACATGTACTACAGGACCGCGGCCGATTTAAGTTACCACCTAGCAAGTGTGGTGTCTAGCGGTGACACCACATGGACAACCATCACGAAAGTGAAAATTTTTATCAATTGGGACTCAAAACCGGATTTACCACTTTACCAATGCGCTATCTCAGCACGACTCAGGGCCGCAACCAAACTTCCGCACGTCGTTAACCAGGTGTCTATAGACTGCACTTTTTCATCCTTACAATTTTTTCCGCAGTGAAACATTCCCGACGACTAAAGGGACCGGTGGGGTCAAAGTGGGCACGGGTGCAAAGCAAGCCAATCAGTAAGGCTGTATTCTTTTTTTGCATAGTTTGTCGTAGAAGGGCATTCAAATGATCGGATAATAATCCGTTCTCAGAGCGCAGAATGTGAGGATCAACTTGTCATCGGAGTAACACCCCGAATCTGGTTTGGGTTAAGAAAAAACCACGAGAAAAATAAAAGAAAAGTTATCTGTATTTGGGGTTGCGGACAACAGCACAATATGGTTCATTAATGAAGTTAAAAAAATCAAGGAAATTTTTCTCAGCTTCAGCAAACAACTACGGAACTGCGTGTCCACAAATCCACTACACGGAGTTTCTCTTGATTTGTGGGAAGTATCCGCAGTCTGGAAAGATAATAAGGGCCAGCATTTGTCGCACCAAGGATCAGGTACCTATCGCTGATCTGCATACAAGGCAATGCTCGTCCATATCCAAAACATCGCAGCGATGTCTGTAAGGTGAATCCTGCGAAACATGACCGGCATATTTACTTCCCATTGACCGTAAGGTACCATGCACATTTGATATCAGTCGCTAGATGAGGAGCGTACACCGATCGCTAAACGGCACGCCAGTCGAATTGGGGATACTTCCCCCAACCATATTTGGTGTCGTGTTCTGCTGGTTAAAGCCATAGATCACCTTTCTGGATGTCAAGCACGTTGGGATTGGCACAGTACAGACATAGCAGAGTTCGCGGAAAAAATGTCGGAAGTAAAAGAAGGGCAGTGGGACATCTGAAAACTGGATATGTGCTGATAGAGAGAATAGAGCAAGGATCTCCAGCAACAAGCTGGTGAGTCTCGTGGGACAACGGCGCCACAGCGCCATCTGAGAGGTGACGAAGAAAGCTACTGGTCTGTCCCGGTCGTGATACATGTCTAAACCGCCTCTTCACCGCGTGAGGGAGTGTGTCTCATACCTTATCTTGAAATGCAAGTCGTGGCAGACTTACAAATCCAATGCTGTTGGCATTGTGTTTGGATGGTGGAATGGGTAGTGTCTGTGCCACGTATGGGAGACCGAGAGCTCGTAAACGGTGATCTAGGAGCCCTGCTCGTAACTGAGACAGAATACGCCGGCAATTGAGGGCAATCGTGCACCGAAAATCACCTATGAGTCCTAAGCACTGGATAATAGTAGCTACTGGAATGAAGCAGTGCTGTCCCCAGAAAGCACCACACCTATAGTCACAGCGCTTGATTTGTGGACGTTAAGGAATCTACCAGAAGCTTCTCCGTAGATGGTGACCCTTGCCAAGGGCTCCTGACTGGACCTCAGTACCACTACAAAGAACGAGGACGAGATCGTCCACATAACCAGCGCAGCACAGCATATGGCCACAGAGAGAGAACCAAGACAGGAATCGACAAAGGCCGCAGAGTAACGGTACAATGGTGAAAACATACAACAGTTTAGAGAGCGTGCAGCCCAGACGCACTGAAGCACGGATCAAGATGGGAGGAGTGAGAGGGCCATTGTAGAGTACTTGGGACATCGCTCCACGAAGGAGACGCTTTACGGCGTCGACGGTATTATCATGATATTCCATTTTCCGGAGCACCACTTCCAGGCAGTCGTGATCGATCCAATGGAACGCCTGACTGAATTCAAGAGTGACCAAAATCAGAGGCACACGACGAGCGTGAGCAAGAGCGATCTCGTCTAGATAGCGACAAAGGGTATTTGATCAGGGAATACCACCTCCTGGACCGTCTGTTTAAGCCATGCTGCCAACAGCCCAGTAAAGATCTTCGTGTCACTGCTCAGCAGCGGCCGGCCGGTGTGGCCGTGTGGTTCTAGGCGCTTCAGTTTGGAACCGCGTGACCGCTACGGTTGCAGGTTCGAATCCTGCCTCGGGAATGGATGTGTGTGATGTCCTTAGGTTAGTTAGGTTTAAGTAGTTCTAAGTTCTAGGGGACTGATGACCACAGATGTTAAGTCCCATTGTGCTCAGAGCCATTTGAACCACTTTCTCAGCAGCGTCAAGAGGCGGTAATCGCATATCCCTAATGTACCCCGAGATTGGTGGATAGGAATGAGGAGGTCGTCAAGGAAACCGTCAGGGATGTGCATAATAGCGACATAATGTCTCGATAAATTTACTTCCACGCCAGCACCAGCAGGGGACGAAATGTCCTATATAACTCCAGTAGGAGGCCGTCATGGCGGGATAACTTGTTTTTAGAACCCGCCTTCATAGCATCATGGACTTTGCCCTCCGTGACGTGAGCAAGCAGATCCATCGTTGCATCTCCCGGAACCAAATCGAAGGTGAGTCGTAAGATCGCCATAATGTTGGCCAGGTGGTGATGTTGTGCAGATTACAGCGTAACATAATTTACGAGGAGGGCAGACCTTATATCACGTTGGGGATCTAAACGTCGTCCGTCAAGAGTTGTAAGAACAATAATCAAAGACTTCCGACGGTGGCATTGTTCCTCTGTCACGTGGTACATAGACCAACGATCCTGTGCTAAACCTTAATGTATGCGTGCCCTGAGCATGGCTCTTTCAAGGTGGCTTCGAGATAGGGAAGTGAGCTGTGCCTAGGAACGATTCACCATCACCTGACACTCTGACGAACAAGGTATCGCCGTACATTCGTAGAAAATGTTGAAATAGAAATCCTGGGTTTGTTGCCACCACACTGCGATCTCCCATCTGTGACCAATGAAGGCCTTGCGGGGGGCAGGCTTCACACAGTTGAACCACCATGATTGCCAGACTGATATTCATAGTGGAGTCGACGACAGACTGTCCACGTGGTCTCGATGAGCTGTCACATTCAGGTGAGGTAAGAAGGATCGTGTTCAGTTACCATGCTTCCTGGCCACGCCACACTCTGCCGGCCGCAGTGGCCAAGTGGTTCTAGGCACTTCAGTCCGGTACCGCGCGACTGCTACGGTCGCAGGGTCGAATCCTGCCTCGGGCATGGGTGTGTATGATGTGCTGAGGTTGGTTAGGTTTAAGTAGTTCTAAGTTCTAGGGGACTGATGACATCGGATGTTAAGTCCCATAGTGCTCAGAGCCATGTGAACCATTTTTCCCACGCCACACCTTTGGGCTGCAGACTGGTGATTTTGGACGATGTTCAATAGCGCCGCTCACACCGAGTGACGTGGCAGTTGGTCTTTGGGCACCTGGGTGGAGTTGAGGTCGCCTTCCATGAGCAAAGCATCCTGCGACCCAGGAAAAGAGGCGTGACTACGCCAGAGAAGAAAGTGGGACATTCGCGCTGGAGACCCGAAACAGATGGCGCATAGACGTCGATGATGCTAATGCCACCAAACGTGAGAGTAATACTTCTGGCATCCGAGAGATACGCAACTGCACTTGGGTGGATACCGTCACGTAAGAGTATCACCACCCCACTACCGGTAGGGAAAGCACAGGAGATGTGCGTCGTAAAACCATGGGAAACACAAAAATCTGCATCGTACACCTCCTGGATGAGTGCAATTCAACGTCCACAGAATGCAGCGTTTCATTTATTATTGCCAATTTATGGCCCCAATCGAATGTTGTTGACACTGACCATGGCTATCCGATAAGTTTGAACAGCAGTCATCGCCAGGAAGGCGGGCGATGCAAACAAAGAGGAAGCGCGGGGAGCTCTCCGCTAGGACCCATGGAGTGGTACAGTACTGTGCGGGGAAGAAGTCAACCCCACCGAGAGAATTCCATGGCTCTGTACACTTCCAGAAAGTCCATCCTGGGCACCAAAGTCGTCCAGGAAACGGACACCTCACTGGGCTTCTTCAGTGGAACACTATCAGAGGTGAGCCTACAGGTAGCGTCAGACACAGAGAGGAGCAACAGCATCAGACACAGGCGGGGGAAGGGGAAGGTCCATGTCCATAGGTGGATGCTGACTGGAGTCAGTGGCAGGGTGAGACGCCGCATCGTCCACTGCCAGGGCGTCGGAAGACAGCGCATTATTAGTAAGAGGGTCGTCATCCTGTGCAAACACCCGTTGGAGACAGTCATCAGAAGGGGTATGGCGCTGCCTCTTCCGTTTCGTCGTCGATCGTTGCTTCCTAGCATGATGTTCCGTGTCAAATGGCTGACAGCTGTCGTCCGACATGCGGCCAGATGGTAGAAAAACGGAGGCCGGTACAGCTCCATGATTAACAACCAGGGGGTCAGGATAGACGTCTTATGGCTGCTGGCGGCCATCGTCCGTTGGTACTGCCACTGGTGGCATTGTAGGAGAGACAAGCAAACCGTCCATCGCGTCGTCGAGAGGAGTCGATGCCGGTGCCGACTGATTCAGATTGGGCGCAGCAGGCAGCCCCACCGCGGACGCTTAAGGTAGGCATTGGGTACAGGGAGATCGCCTTCTCCGATCGGTGTCTGTACCAGTCTGCGTAGGAGACATTCCGAACGAACGTGGCCTTCCTGCCTACAACCTGAACAAGTGCGCTGCTGGCCATGGTACACGACTGCAGCCCTGCAGCCGGCAATAACCAAGAAGGAAGTCATATTTCCTTAGTTCAGTTTTGATCTGACGGACTCCACTGAGAACACGGTAGGTTTCGAACGTCTTCCACGTTTCAGCTGTGTGACTGACAACGTTACCGTAAGATTTAAAGACGACCACTACAACGTCCGTCGGCACCGCAACGTTCGGAGGCCAAAACAAGCGTGATCAAACACGGCACCCCCTATATGGTCATCAAAGTATCGGAAGTTAAGATCGTTAGCATATATCATGACATACACAGTAGTACTAATGATCGAAAAATGAATCCCGAAAATATCTTGCGGTTGGAGCAGCATTTAGTCCGGTATAAACTGTTAGACTTCGTGCCATTTTGGTCGTTCATGATTCAAAGGTAACGTTAATTTAATCCTGACTAAAAAACACCATCACGAAGACAAACCAGCTCCATGTTTAACTACCATGGGGTATACAAACACACACTCTGTCGCAAACAGCACAACAGGCGAGACGCAAACAAGACGTGCTCGCCTCACCCTTGCCGACAGCAAAATGCTCGTTCGGCAGTCCGAGGACGACTCACTGTCGTCAGCCATGTGTCTACAAGCGGCACTCGTACATCCATTATGTATATTCCCGTATAGGGGAGACATTTTAATTGGAAGCCGCTTGCTCGGTTTCGGCGGATAAACACGATTTTGCAGTGCCTTTGTTGTTTAGACGTACGATGCAAAGTTCTTTCAGACATGCATGCGTGTCGGAAGGAACTTTGCGTCGTACTGTTTGCGAAACTTGCAAATCCTTTTAACGGTGAGAGGAATCGAAACTGTTGGTGGAAATCACCCTGGTAACAGAATTCATTTTCTGCCTCTACTTCAAGTTTTCTGCAACAAGTTGCACAGTGGGTTCTGTCTAAGAGGCATGACAAATTGTCACAGTTTCCAAGAGTTTGTGAAAATGTAAGTATATTATGTTCAAAAATGGTTCTGAGCACTATGGGACTCAACTGCTGAGGTCATAAGTCCCCTAGAACTTAGAACTACTTAAACGTAACTAACATAAGGACAACACAAACATCCATGCCCGTGGCAGGATTCGAACCTGCGACCGTAGCGGTCGCGCGGTTCCAGACTGTAGCGCCAGAACCGCTCGGCCACCAGCGGCCGGCAAGTATATTATGTAACAACCAGAAAACTAAAATGAGCAATGTAGGCAAAGAAAGATCTAGATGTATTGTCGGTATGCGCTTCTGGCTGATAATTACGGCTTCGTTATAGGTATATTATTGGTGGCACTGACCTGTAGTTCTGAAATTAACATGAACTGTTAACATAAACTAAAAACAGAAAATATTCACTGTGAATCCAGCGAAGAGAGCTAAATTATGTAAATCAGGAACCGTAACTCTATTCAACCTATAGAAGGCAAGCGGCGCTCCAGCGATGGGTGCACTTACAAACTGGCTGCATATAATAAACGCTGCATCAAAATTCCTACGAAAACCTTTACGTTAAAATGTAAAATACGTAATGGATATTTATGACGTGACTGCTTCTAAAACACTATACTAATTACGTAAACTTTTTACTTCCATAGGCAATGGAATTGGAGACACTCCGCAAAAGTGTGTGGCACAGCCCTTAACCCTGATGGCGGATAGAGAACAGTCACAACTCCTGCTAGACCTAACTATCGTTGAGACTCCACGCTGATTTTTTTTCTTTCTCATCAGTCTTCTGGCTAGTCTGATAGGCCCCGCCAGAGAAGCTTTTGGAACCGACGTCCTCAATTATTTGTTTTATTTATTACAGTCTCTGGCTTCGCCTACTGCTTGTACCCTACAAAGCTGCCTTAAGTACCATGGAAATTATTTATTGATTTCATAACTTATGTCCTTAATCATTTTCCTTCTGATTATCAATATTTTCCACACATACCACTTCTTACCGAGTGTGCGGAGGAACTTCGCATTTCTTACCTCATCAGCCCACTGAATTTTCAACATCCTTGCTTTTCACAAAATCCATAATTCATTTCCTTACAATGCTGACTTCCACATTTAAATTCTGAGAAACTTCTATCTCAAATTAAGGCAGATGTTTACTAGTAGCAGACACACACTGAAAAGCGAAAGAAAATGGTATAGGCATGCGTATTTAATACAGAAACCTGTAAACAGGCAGAATACGTCGCTGCGGTCGGCAACGCCTACATCAGACAACAAGTGTCTGGCGCAGTTGTTAGATCGGGCACTGCTATTACAATTGCTAGCTATAAATATTTAAGTGAGTTTGAACATGATGTTATAGTTGTCGCACTAGCGACGGGACACAGGATCTCCATGGTAGCGATGAGGTGGGGATTTTCCGGTACGACCATTTCAGGGGTGTACCGTGAATATCAGGAATCCGGTAAAACATCAAATCTCCGACATCACTGCGGCCGGGAAAAGACCCTGGAAAACGGAACCAACAACGACTGAAGACAATCGTTCAGAGTGATAGAAGTGGAACCATTCCGCAAATTGCTGCAGGTTTCAATTCTGGGCCATCAGCAAGTGTCAGCATGCGAACCATTCAACGAAACAACATCGATATGGGATTTCGGTGCCGAAGGCCCACTCGTGCACCCTTGATGACTGCACAACACAAAGCTTTACGCCACGCCTGGGCCCGTCAACACTGACATTGGATTGTTGATGACTGAAAACATGTTGCCTACTCGGAAGAGTCTAGTTTGGAATTGTATCAAACGGATGGATGTGTACGGGTACGGAGAGAATCTCATGAATCCATGGACCCTGGAAGTCAGCAAGGGACTGTTCAAGGTGCTGGAGGCTCTGTAATGGTGTGGGTCGTGTGCAGTTGGAGTGGTATGGGACCTTTGATACGTCTAGATACGACCATGGCCGGTGACACGAACGTAAGTATCCTGTCTGACCACTTGCATCCATTCATGTCCGTTGTGCATTCCGACGGACTTGGGCAATTCCAACAGGACAATATGACATCACACACGCCCAGAATTGCTACAGAGATGCTCCAGGGACAGTCTTCTGCTGGCCACCAAACTCCCCAGACGTTAACATTATTGAGCATATCTGGGATGCCTTGCAACGTGCTGTTCAGAAGAGACCTCCACCCCTCGTACTCTTAAGGATTTATGGACAGCTCTGCACGATTCATGGTGTCAATTCCCTCCAGCACAACTTCAGACATTAATCGAGTCCATGCCACATCGTATTTCGGCATTTCTGCGTGCTCTCGGAGGCCCTACACGATATTAGGCAGGTGTACCGGCTTCTTTAACTCTTCGTTGCATTTCCACCAGAAATGTCG